>NC_092826.1:25765569-26105223 GCF_039878825.1 Excalfactoria chinensis
GCAAACAGAGCAAGAGGAAAGTTTGTATTTCACATGTTTACATGTGATAAGGTAGAATCAAAGAGTTTTGTAAATGCATTTCAAAAGAGAACAGACCTGGCTTGCACTCCTGAAGCAAACCAGAAATGGGGAAAAATGAAGATTGATGAGAGTGCCAAAGCAGGATAACTTTATCAAAAAGTTACCTGTAGAATAAAGAGCAGCTTAAATGTTGATGGCTAGCCATGAATCTCAAAGTGTTTGCATCCTGCCCTATTTCTGATAATAATAATCATTTTTACCTGGCTTTTATTATATTTTGGGTCATTGTTTCCAAGCAGTTCCAACCTGAATTATCAAGCCTTGACCCTTCATGAAGATATTCTTCCATATGGAGGAGAACTCCTACAGAGATCCACTAAAATCCAAGTGGAGAAGAAATCCTGCTTTGCAAATCCTCTTGCAGGATTTCTGAGAGCTTTTAAATATTCTTATACACACACACAAAAAGGCCACTATTCATTAGTACACAACCCACAGATGATTGTGGGGATAAAAAGATTGTGTGGATAACAGAGAAATAATGTAGCATAATACTTTCAAATCAGTCATACTTCCTTTTTCTAAAGCCATAAAGATAGTCTACTTTTACAGCCTTTACTTCACCAAGTTTTTACTCTGCCCGAGTATTCACATTCAGAAGAATACATAGTGTGAAGACTTCACGAAAATTTCAGGTATTCATCAAAAGCTGCACTAGAATGAATTTGTTACATTCACGGTATTTCCATCATCTACTAATTTAGAAAAGACATCAGAAGAAATGAGTTTTTGTTAGAGCTGTTTGATTTTTGTAAAACAATTTGACTGTTGCTTGTCTCTGTTATCTTTTACATTTCTGCTGACCTGCTTTACTTTGCTTCAGCAGTATCATACAGTAACGACACTTCACCACAAAAGATTCTTTTACGGATAGCAGGAGAACGCCCCCAAGGTACAAGCCCTACTTTCACCACAGGCAATTTTCTCTTTTCCAAGGCAGCTTCTTCAAAGGAAAAATCATTTGTCTCATAGATAGACTAACATTTATCTTTAATCTTTAAGGAATCCACCGTCATGCCTTTCTCATTAGACTAAGCTATTTTTATCAGTTATCGCTATTAACATTTAGAAGTATGATCACAAAAGTATGAAACAAAGTCTGCCACCTACATTCTCGGGAGACTGTTCTGGCTCTTTCTTCTACCCCTTACCCTGCTCTGAGCGTGTTCTAATTCCTCCAGCAAGGGTATGTAAAATGTCTTTTTTTTGTGTGTGTGATTATGAATTTTCAAAGCTTATAGTGTCATTTCATGAAAATGTAAAGTTAGAATCAGCAATCATGTCTGAAAGTGAATTTGCTGTTAGGAAAGATAGACGTTTCAAAGAATTCCAGAAGAATAGGAAAAGCAAAGCCAACTAGGTGGGGTGACTTTACAACAAGCCTTATGAAATGTTGGCGCACACACACACGCACACACAGAAAATTAAAAAGCGAAGTAAACTCCAGTTTTTTTTTTTTTTCTCTGGCGATTCAAACAATCATGGCATAAACAGTGGCAACAAAGATATAAATGAACTGCTTGGAAACTTACTTTGTTATTGTTAAGAGTGGCTGTATCTTAAACACTGTGAAAAGAGGTAGAGAATTTTAGCTATCTCAGATAAGTCTGCATATGGGATGGAAAAATGACATCTTGTAGTTTCTTCCAGCCCTACTTGAGACCCCATAGATGACATAAAATAGCAGTCATCATCTAGTGCACCTCTAGCCAAGATTCGGTCTGTGTTAGCCCTTCAGCCTGCCTAATAGTAACGGAGCATTTTCAGCAGGGAGAGGTTAGTGGGGATCCCTTTAAACCAGTAGTGACAACATAAAGCTTTCTGTTCTTCCATCCAAGGAACTTTTGCCTATTCATTTGTCTGTTATTTTAGGTTAGGGATAAAAAGCTATTCCTCATAATACTCTGGGAAAAAAAGAAATCCAAATGAAAATGAGTCAGACTTTAGGCTCTAATTTGATTTTATCCAGGTCTTGTCTAGCCCTGACGGTTTTCATTTGTTCTGCTAAATGTTTTGCTTGCTAGTTTGGCTGCTAATAATCTCTTATTGCATCTTGATAAATTTGTCACCACCCAGAAACAATACTTCTCAGTTATGTTCATACTATTCCTAAACACCTCTGTAAAAGTTGAGACAACCTTAAAGGATGGTCTAAGCTCTCAGGTTGTGGTACTAAACCACACTTCCTACCATTGAAATGAGGTAGGTGTGCTCCTGAACTTTTTTAAAATTATTATTATTTTCCCAAACATAAACTAAAATTCCACCCCAAAACATATTTTCTTCAGAATTTACATTAATAAAATTATATCTATGCAAATGTTGTACAGAGAGGTGATCTGTATTTTTCTGATCTTTAAGTTACTTTTTAGTAATTTAATTTATGAGTAAAGTTAGTATAAAATCTTCTCTATATATGCTTTCAGCTTCTCGTAATTATTTTTGTTGATTATGATCTCTAATATTTTGCACAACAAACTAAAGAAAAAACCACAATCCTGTACTTCAAAACATATTCATTTAATAAAGAACTATAGAAAAATAGCTATTGTCTTTATGGTAATAATTTCTGGCTGTTCTAGTATTAAGAATGTCATTAGCCTAGGTCATTTAAACAATCCTAACAAGTTCAGTACAAGCATTCTAGCATTTCAAAATGTAAGAATTTTTATCCAGTTGCTAAATTTTTAATCCTGGAAGAATACAGTCAGAAAGTCATTAAGTAATATATATGTGGTTTTGTTTGCTCTTGTTAAATCTGAAACAAGTTATCGCACTTGTATAAGGCACAAATTTCTGTAGTCTCAGAGCTGTTAGTTCTAACCGGAGAATATTGCCAAAGAGGTGGACAAATACCAGATGTAAACCAAAATCAGCTCTGTTGAATTACTAATTGACAATCAAATGTTAAAAGTTGGGGTTTTAATCAGAATGTTCACACCTTCTATCATTTCTAGAGAAAAATGTGTTGAGTACCAGTGTGTTTTCATTAGATATTTAGAACAGCTTCTTCTATTAATCTATTTAACTACTTAAATAACAAAATCATACAATTTCAGTGTGGAGTTGTTTTAACTGTGAATTACACCCACTATCATATTCTGAAAACAGATTATTCTATTTCCTGCAGCCTAAATTTAATGGGGCAAACACTCAGAACAGAATTTACTCCCTCATAGCCCAAGAACACAGGGAAAAAACAAACAAACAAACAAAAATCAACCATATTCATGGATCTTGATCTTACCTAAGAGCTCAGAATTACCAGAGTGCCTAATACAGTTGGCACAAGCACTTGAAGAAAATACTTGCTGTCATTACTGTTGCACTATGACATCTATTACAAGTTTGTTTATGTTTATTTAAAAAGCTCCATCACACGTTCAAGTGCATTTTCTGTTCCTCACTAGTGAACACTATCTCACTTTCTTGACAAAACAGGGAGAGCTTTAGAAAGAACCTCTTGTGAACAATTTAGGCACTTAAAATGTCAGTGTATGGCTCACAGAAATACAAACTGATGATGTTTTATGGCACAGCCAATGAACAGCTGCTGCTTCAACCTCTCATTTCAGAATAATGCTTTTATAAAACAATCAAGAGAAAGCTGAAAATGTTCCACTTTCTTTTCTCGCTGTATGGGGACTTTCTCACTACATAGGATTCAAGACAATTTCAGTCACAATCAATCAATGTAATGGCTGGCTTGAGAGGGAGAATAAGGCCTTTAACAGAGACGAAAAGTAGAAGAAGAAAATTCATTTTCAGAGAGATGGAAAAAGCTGTATTATATCAATTCACCAACAGTCCATGACAAAAGATGAAATGCCATCGGCACACACACAACATCCTTGGAATTATAAGGGCCTGCTCACTTTGTGCAAAATACCAACAGTACTTCAACTGCACAATTGTTCCTATTTTTGTTTTTGTGTTAGTAGGTTTTGTTTGTTTGTTTGTTTCCCTTCTCATTTTTTTTTTCAGGTCTGTGTGGGGTGGCAGGATGGGAAAAGTGCTAACAAGAATTTGTTAAATTAAAATTAGTAACATATGTGATTTAACACCTCCCTTAGACTGGTGGGTGGGTGAGCAGGAAGTATCTTTTCCCCAGTCTAAAAAGGGCTGCATGCCTATGGTAGGATTGTATGTATTCTGAGACTGTGGAACTCATAGGTTCAACTTCTCAAAACATTACAGCAAAATTCTTTACTGTGAGGGTGGTGAGACACTGGAACAGGTTGCCCAGTGAGGTTGTGGATGCCCCCTCACTGGAAGCATTCAAGGCCAGGCTGGATGGGGCTTTAAGCAACCTGGTCTGGAGGGAGGTGTCCCTGCCTATAGCAGGGGGTTGGAACTACCTATCTTAAAGGTCAATTCCAACCCAAACCATTCTGCGATTTATGATTCTATGTTAGTCATAAATAGTATCAGAATTCTGTTTTTCATTATGAAGTACTTCCAAATGAAACACATTCTCAATTCAGGGATGTTTCAAAGAAACACAGTAACTAAGACTAAAAATTCTCAAAATTTTACTATTAAGTATCAGATCATATGCTCAATTAAAACAGCTGCTGCAGCAGTTGTTGAGCAAAGCAACTTTTTTTCACTATGATCTAGAAACCTAGGAAACAGAAATGTGCTTTCAGTGACGTAAAGACAAACTGAAGAGAGAGGCTGGTACAACTGAAGAGATAAAGAACATTTTCATCCCCATGAGAGTCAAGAGGGAAAAAAATACTTTCTCATCAAAGTAAATAATTAAGAGACTATATATGTAAACATTTAACAAAGGTATGCAAAACATTTCATTAGAATCCAACCTAAAATCAAAGGTATTGAAGAACTCATGTGTCAGATTTTCTGTTCTCTGATCTATGGCACTTTGGAAGGGTAAAACATAGTCAGGTAGCACAGTGACAGCAGATTTTGCAGACAGACTGTTAAGATGCACAGGAAAATCCATAGTCACTTTTGAAGAATCTGTGCCAACATCACTTCAATTTTTTAAAAAATTCTGCCCTCAGCCAAAGGCTCAGTTCTACTGGACAAAACATGTTTATATTTTTAAATGAAGTTTGTTTTGATCTATTAATAAATAAATAAATAAATCTTCTATGGTGCTCTAGCAAAACAAAAGAGAAGAATTTATGGAGGAATTTAAGGAAGAAAGATTTAAGTTGGATGTCAGGGGAAATTCTTTACCGAGAGACTGGTGAGGTGCTGGAACAGGCTGCCCAGAGAGGTTGTGAGTGCCCTGTCCATGGAGGTGTTCAAGGCCAGGTTGGATGGGGCCCTGGGCAGCCTGGTCTAGTATTAAATGTGGAGGTTGGTGGCCCTGCATGTGGCAGGGGTGTTGGAGTTTGATGAACCTCAAGGTCCCTTCCAAACCAAGCCATTCTATGATTCTATGAAGGCAATTTTGCTACTTACCATTTTTTCTCTACTCTGCAATTCCTGTGCATGTCTTAGAAAATAAAAGTGTACCCCATTACTTTTAAACCAATATTTGTAACATATTCATAAGATATGAGTATTAATTGCATTGAACACATATCTTGCCCTTGCTACTACAGGAAAGTAAGGTAGCTTCAGAAGTTAGCACAAGACTGTTCTAACCTGTTGAAGTCACTGACTTCTAAGAGATAAGAAAAGCATGAAATTTCTTCCAAAAAAGGTTTCTTCCCTCCCTTTGAGCAGTAATATACAGGAAAGAGAATTAGAATATACTGAAATGAGAGCTGAATTATGACAGGAACACTAAACTTGTGAGAGGCTAATTAAAACCAGACAAGCCAAAAAAGGTTTTGGATGGTCTGTTTAACACTAAGTCAAATTCTGCTATTTAAAGCCACCTGCATATTACTGATCTGAATGTAGATTATAGCTAGACTGGATTCAGTTTACTCCTTGGAAAGGAAAAAGCAAAGCCATTTTTTTTTCAACCTTATAAATCTAAAACTTGCACACAGAGGAAGAGATGTGCCCTGACAGTATCTGGAGGAATATAGAGCAAAATGTGTTTGAGAAAGTGGAGTTTGGAGAATCAACATCCTTAGAGTCTTGGAATCAAACACTAGAATAAATGAACATGAGAAGATTTTGCTTTTCTGATTGGTGTTGAACTTAGTCATCATTTCTGGTGGTTATACACTTGGATTTGAAGGGTTTCATCCAAGATGTACTAAGAAATAAATTAGGGGGTTGAGGGGAGAACCAACAAATATGCCATCAGACCATCAGATTTTCCTAGGGAGTGAGCAAAATGATTTTATCTGGCAAACATTCTTGAGTGCTTGGGAAAGGCAGAAGAAATGCAAGAGAAATACTAAGAAATATTTCTTTTCAGAGTATGATATGATTTTTTCAATGCTTTGCAGATGAAGTTTTGAACAGCAGACATAATATTGTACATATGATCAAGTGGGAAGGGGAGATGCTGGAGATCAATACATGGGATGGAAGGGTCCAATGTAAAAATCAAATCCTGTCAAGTCAATGTTTGATAAATTTTCTCACAGTTACAGCTCACTATGAAGAGAAATGCCACAATGTCCACACAGTTATAAAAGCAGCAGCAGATGTGATGTGTATTTTTAAACATGTTAACATTCTTAAAGAGGGTAGAAAGACATGGGTCTCCTAATCAGCTCTCAGTCAGACTGTAAAATGCCTGTAAATTATTTTTTTGTGTATTAATAGCAGAATTTCATCTTAATAACATCAAATAAATAACCTTTAAAACACAACTTTGGGGAAATGTGCTTATGAGACATCTACTGAAAACATAGCATGAGGTTCAAGAATGCAGTATTTTATACTAATGAGTTCAAGATAAAGAAAGTAGACAAATTTCCATTTGTTGTCAACTAGAGATTTCTGTATGACTCGGTTGCCTGCATTCATAGATGACTGTGCTCCATGATGTAGGAGTTTCTTCATTACATAGTAAAATTCAGGGAAATCATCAGAATTATTTTATTTTAATTTAACTAAATATTTGGCTCACAACTCTTACTTTTCCAATTCAGTGAACTTAATAGTCTAATCTTTCAGAGAGATAAATTTGGTCAGTAAATCCAGTTCAGCAAATGACTAATCCTGCCATTTTGCTAATTGTTCTCTTCTAGTAAATGCATCTTATTGAAGTAATCTTGAAATTTTCAGTGGAGTCAACATTCAACAGGATGACTGTATTAGAATAGAGTAATATTCAGCACTTCAGAAAACTGAAGGAAATAAAATGTCTAAAATTTAAAAGAGGAAGCTTTTAGGAATTCCCTTGGTAATTGCAGCTAAAAAATGATGCATCCATAAATCACTACCTAGGATCTATACTGACATGCTCACAATTAAAGAACATCAGACAGAAAAAGCAAAGAAAAGCAGAAATAAATTGTCATAACTACAAATCATTTTTTGCATTTCCTTTGTTTCTGCAGTCTTATTTTCTTGTTTTGCAAAGTTATAGATCACTAAAAAAAAGGGGTTTTAGAATTTGAGGGGAAATGACATCTATTGATACATTAATATCACAGGTTATTTATATACTGAGACTTCTCCATGCTTTGTAAATAAAACTGTCACTTCATATCAGTGTCTCACTTCATTACAATTAAAAAATATAGCAAATTAAGACAAGTATATGAATTGGTCTCCAAAAGGCACCATTAACACAAAAACAGAAAACCCCTAAACAGCTATAACTACTGAGTCTCTGTCAGACAATATTAAGCAATTTAAACAAATGCATACTTTACTAACTTGGAATATTCTTCATTCTTACCTACAGTGTTACTGTATACAGTAACTGTATTACAGTGTACTGTCAGAAACAGGTACTATCTGACAGAAAATACACCTCTTCCAAGCACCAAAGTCCCTTCCAAGCTTAATTATGTAAATATGTTGGACCTCATTTGCAAAATGAAGCCTGGAAGACACACAAAGGAAATCTGTCTTAGATTTGAACAATCCTATTGCTTCACAGAAACACACACAGAACACTGGAGGAATAGAATCACGTAGTCTTTTGTTTTAAAGTGAGCAAGTAGATGGGCAAACTCCTTTATTCAAATGGATGTGAGATTCCAAAGGTGATTCACCATTTATATGAAAAATTGGAACATATTTGAAACCAAGATATGAATTGCAAATTGGAGATACTTTAAATAAAACCCCAGTCATGACTAAGATTATAATGTTCATTCCTTAAATTTTAAGTTCTTTACACTGGTGGATTGCAGACAATTACAGAGACTTATCACCAAGGTATTCATCATTTCCTACTTGGGTTAGCAAATTGTACTCAAGCAAGTCTAAAAATGTGGAATGTGAGGCATTCATACTCCGAACATACTAATAAAAATCCGAAGGCAAATCAATGAAAAAGAATGCATGGGTGAAAGGGGATTTTCCTCCAAGTGATACATAGTTACCCATTGGCTATTTTGATGGTTTTGATTTGTGACACCTTTTTTAAACTGTGGCTCATGGCCTGTTAGGCAAAGTCATCTTACCATTTTCCAATGCAACACATTTTTATTTTTTTTCATTATATTTGGCCTCATCAAAGATGATGTATTGTGATCTTTCTTCTCCAAGCTGAGGGCACTTTTGCCATAGCACCAAAAGAATTTCTTTCCTCTTTACACTGAACTGTCCTTCCTATCTCTTTACAACAATTTGCTGGAATATGCAGAATAGATTAGATCATTTATGATTGTTACAGGAGCTTATTTTTTACCTAGCTTTGACACCAAGCTGTATTTCACATTTGTGTTTATTTCTGCAGTCATTAGGTTTTACTTATTTCCCATATCAGCTAAAAAAGTTCTCCATATTTTCCATTTATTTCTGTTATCGAAGCAAAACTGATACAAAATAGTATTTTGTCAATTTTAACACAGACATCTTCTCTAAGTCACCTTTAAATACATGTCTGGCAGCTGCAAAGACATCAGCAAACTTGGCCTGTGTTTGCTTATTCTTTCTCTCCCACTAATATTTTGCAAAGCGATTGTGTTTCTAACATACGTTAAGTTTCGAGTATTGTGTTTGCCTTAAGAAGTTCCCAGTCTCTGTATTTCAATGACATCTCCTCTGGTACTGCTTATTAGATGCCTTTTGATTCTTTCTCATGTAAGAATTTTGACTTTCCACAGCCTATAAAACAAACAAACAAATAAACAAAGAAAGCATTATAAGTTTGCTCCAAGCTGGGAGCTTAGAAATGGAGTTTCCACACCCATGTTAAATTTCCATAAAACAAACTAATAAAGCAATGTGCTTGAGAAAACTCTACATAATACTCATCTCAAGTACCAGATGTTAAAACTTAAGAGTGAGTCCCTCCAGGGAAACAGAAAAAAATGTGAGTGCCAGGAGGGAACTGTTGAACATGATGAGCCAGAAAGAGAAGCAGTGACAATATCCCTGGGAAGATGGAATGAAGCAGAACACCTAATTTGTTACCAAAGATTGCTAATTTTTTGCCAGAGCAATTCAACACAAGGCATTTTGCCTGCAGCAGTTCAGATTAACAGCAAGTATTGCTTTGACAAAGCCTACTTCAATTCATTTCCATTCTTATACAACTACCCAGATATTAGTGTTTTTTGTTTGTTTGTTTGTTTTAATGAATTATAGGAATTTCTCAACTGACATCAGCAGATCAGGCAGATCAAAATATCACAAAACAAAATCTGTTACTGCAACCTGCCTGCACTATATCTGTGAAGAAGCTGCTATGAAACATCACTGACAATAACACGAGTGATGAGACAGATCCAGCATCACAACCGTTTAAAATACAAGCCTGAGGGAGTAACCTACAATACTTTACTCCAAAGAACTGAAAACGATGAGTTTTCTCTAGACTGTTGCTCTGAGGGTAACTTCAGTTTCACAGTCAAGCCTCCACTGCCACCTGCTGACTCGGGCTTCAATTGCAACACTCAAATTCATCCAAAAGTTCCTCCAGAGGTAAGGCCCTGTGTGCTTTGTTCCTGCAGTAGTTGATGTAATCAACATGCAGTTCGAATTCGAACTGTGATTAATTACACTCGTTTATTTTGTTTTATTTTATTTTATTTTATTTATGTTGCTCTTTGTGGGCATGTGGGGTTTTTCTGTAGAGCTATTTGTATGGCTGTTGCACATTTCAAATGAAGAGATTTACTTCATTGGGGAAGAAGTGAAAACATGAAAATTTTGGAGTAAAGTCTTTCAGTTTCTGAGAAGGAAGAGAAAATTCTTCATGCAAGAAAAGAACATTTTCTCTGAAACCATAACCCCTGGTGTTCCCCAGGGGTCGGTGCTGGGGCCTGTCCTCTTCAATATCTTTATTGATGACCTCGATGGGGGCATTGAGTGCACCCTCAGTAAGTTCGCAGATGACACCAAATTGGCTGTGAGTGTGGATCTGCCTGGGGGTAGCGAGTCCCTACAGAGGGATCTAGACAGGCTGGAGAGCTGGGCTGAAGCCAATGGGATGAGGTTCAACAAGACCAAATGCCGAGTCCTGCACTTTGGCCACAACAACCCCAGGCAGCGCTATAGGCTTGAGGCGGAGTGGCTGGAGGAGTGTTTGGAGGACCGTGTGGAGGAAATGGACCTGGGGGTACTGATTGATGCACGGCTGAACATGAGCCGACAGTGTGCCCGGGTGGCCAAGAAGGCCAACGGCATCCTGGCTTGTATCAAGAATGGTGTGATGAGCAGGACTAAGGAAGTCATCCTGCCTCTGTACTTGGCATTGGTGAGGCCTCACCTTGAGTACTGTGTCCAGTTTTGGGTACCTCAGCACAAGAAAGATATGGAAGTACTGGAGCAGGTCCAGAGAAGGGCAACGAGGCTCGTGAAGGGCTTGGAGAATCAGCCCTATGAGGAGAGGCTAAGGAAGCTGGGGCTGTTTAGTCTGGGGAAAAGGAGGCTGAGGGGAGACCTTATCGTGCTCTTCCAGTACCTGAAAGGTTCTTACAGTGAGAGTGGGGCGGGTCTCTTCTCACTATTGACAAGTGACAGGACGAGGGGAAATGGCCTCAAGTTGCGCCAGGGCAAGTTGAGGTTGGATATTAGGAAGAACTTCTTTACAGAAAGGGTGGTTAGGTACTGGAATAGCCTCCCCAGGGAGGTGGTTGAATCGCCATCCCTGGATGTGTTTAAGAGCCGTTTGGATGTGGTACTCAGGGATATGATTTAGCAGAGTTTTTTTTAGAGATGGGGTACTGGTTAGGCTGCGGTTGGACTTGATGATCTTCAAGGTCTTTTCCAACCTGGGTAATTCTATGATTCTATGTTTTAGAATCATGAAGGTGAACAGCAGCTGCTTGATTGAGGAGTGTGGTGGGAAGGACATTCTCTGATGTGATTTCCTTCACCTGTGCTCATTTCTGACTTGGCATTTGCAACAAATTGAATCATGCTATCTTACACTGTTTAAAGACTCTTCCACCTCCTATACAATAACTGGTTTGCTCATCTCGGTATCAAGAACACAAGTGGATCAGTTGCAGAACTCAATAACAAGGAAGCACCCTCTAGTGGAGTAAGTGAGTCAAGATCAAGTCGTTAGGCCTGTGAAACACTGACAGAAATTACAAGGCAGGACCATTCTATAAGAAAATAACCTAGAATCGATACTTTGGCTTTGGACATCTACATTAAGTTCACATGAGAACTTTTTGTCTTAGACTAAAAATGTGCCATGTTTTCTAACCTCAGCAGGTTACCACTGCCTGCCTCAGCTTCTTCTTACCCTCAACAAAAGTCAGAATCTGAACAAAAGCATTTGCTAAGAACCAGCAACGTAGGAAAATATTAAAAAACAAACAAACAAACAACAAAAATAATCATTTTGTAAGTGCAATTTTCTTAGGGCTGGAGAACAAGGCTCAAGAGGGCTCAAGAGAAAGTAAGTCAAATATTGAATCTGGATCCTTTCAGAATATCTTTGTCAAAAGCCCCAGGAGGTATGGATCACAGTGAACAGCACACACAGTATGTGGGATGTTCACTATTAGTATGACTAAATAAGTCTACTGCTTATTAAAATCTATCACACTTTACAGTTTATATGAATTTAAAGGTTTATCACTTGTATTTAACTTTCCTCAAAGTAGTATGTAGTAAGGAGAAAAAGCAGTTTTACTTATTTTCCTCAAAATTAAGTTTTCAATACAAAAGGAAATGCTAAGTTGCCCTTCCTAAGGCTTTTAAACAAGCACTACATAGAATCAGAGAGAAGGAAAATGGAGAGGTTTGTAGATTAACCACAGTAGAGCAGAAAAAATGTCTAATTTGGGTAAGAGTTCACTGTCAACGATACAGAAGTGCTAGCAAAAGGCAAGCAATATTAAACTAAAGGCCTGGAGGTACAGAACAGCTGTACGTTCTGAGCTCCAGCTGCACATCTCACTGAAAGAGGTGAGAGTTTTTGAATGATCTTCAGTCAGATTTAGATCAAACTATTTATCAGGGACTTTAATATCTAGTTGAGAACTTGTTTGCTAAAAAAAAGAAGATTAGCACTACTTCAATTGTCCTTTAATAGGGTGTGTGAACCTTTGGTATTTTCTGCCAGCATCAGCTTTAAACATCTGTTTGTAACTCAGCAGTTTCTTACTCACATTAGCCACAGATGTGATAAAACTGAGACAACAGATACCTGCTCAAGAAGTGTGCAGAAAAAGAAGAGGAACATTACTTTCCAGCCAGAAGGTATATTTATCATTTTTATATTTTTACTTTTCTGCTATGCTCTGAGCACTTCATATGATTTTTATTGCAATATCACATATTCTCAGTTTAATGTTCCTCCTATACAACAATAACATGCATTGGGTTAGCTGAATTAAAGGACAAATTTTCTCCATCTGTCTAACTGCATTCATGAGCTCAGTGGGCACCTCTATTAATAGAGTGTAAGAGGTACACAGTGATAATGAGTGTGGATGTGGGCCTGTGAGGAGGGAGGCAGTGAACAGAGCCCTGACTCTTGTGGCTATAGGATTATTTGCCTGTAGGGTTGATCCAATCCATGGAGATGTTCAAGGCCAGGTTGGATGGGACCCTGGGCAGCCTGGTCTAGTGTAAGATACGAAGGTTGGCAGCCCTAACTGCGTCAATGGGGATGGAGCTTCATGATCCTTGAGGACCCTCACAACCCCAGCCATTCTATGATTCTATCTTTGGTTGGGGGATATTAAATTATGTTTTGTAAATTAAAATCAGGAAGTATACATATATGTAGACTAAGTGAAAACTGCTAGTTGGGGAAAAAACAAGGAGGTATTTCATGGCATCAGTAAGTGGGGAGCTTGTCAACGGTTTTATCATAAAAGGACCTCAAAATAATTTAAAAGCGGTTATTCACTGATAAAGATATTCAATATTTTCTTTCATAGAAAAGAACAAGCTGGGATCAAAAGTGATATTCTTAAATATTATGAAAAATAGATGTGAAATAGAAAAAGTAAAATGCAAGATTTTTTACTCTCTTCCTATTTTATGTTAAAAACACAAATCTGAATGTTATGCAAAATCCTAGAGCTCTGTCTCCCTCCTTCTGTCATCACTTTTCCAATCAAGAGATTTCCCATTTCTTTGTTAATCAAAGGAAATCTGGGAGCTGACACACAGTATATTTTAAGGGAAATCGTACATACAGGCAGCTCTGGAAGCATTTGTTGGAAATGGCCTAGCATTCATTTTCTGATAATTATTTGAACTTGTAGGGAAGATTAGCAAATTCTAAGAGCGATAGAAATATATTTGTATGTGATATTCAGAAATTCTTGTCAATTAAATATACATAATTCT
Organism: Excalfactoria chinensis; assembly: GCF_039878825.1. NCBI lineage: Eukaryota > Metazoa > Chordata > Aves > Galliformes > Phasianidae > Excalfactoria > Excalfactoria chinensis. Next base: position 25,779,472 of record NC_092826.1, read on the forward strand.
TAATGGCCTGAAGAAGCCAATCAAACCTGTCATGATTATTTGCTTACCCATGAGGCTAGAAATCTAAATAGATTGTGATTAATTAAAGTCATTATTTGTATTTTCTTCTTCGATCCTGTTTCTAACATATTGCATCCCTTCTCTTATCTTTTTCCTGGTTTCTCATCACAGAAAAGCGAGGAAATCTTGCCATCTTGTGGTCGTCTCCAGAAATTATTCAGTCAAGCCAAAACAGTTTAAACAGGCTTCTTTCTAAAGAAAGAATCATACCTTTATCAGTGCCATAAAATAGAATCAAGCCAAAACCAACCAAACAAACAAAACAAGAATAGAAATAGCTCAAAGAGTAAAGGAATGAAACTGGGTGGGCTGTGAGCTCCTGCATTCAGATGACAGACTGTTAAGCCATAGAGATGCAGGGACTATTTGCTTTTTGCAAATAGCTGATATTTGCCAAGCTATTCAATCCTTGTATAAATAAACTGTCATAAAAAATCTACGCTCAGGTGAGCTAGAAAAAACTCTCAAGGCTGCAGTGCATCAGCAAAGTAGATGTTTTTATATTGTCTCTGATCTTCAACTTTTTGAAATAGGAGATTTCTCTCAATGAGTAAGGGCAACACTTACATTGTAACAAGAACATATTAAGCATGATGTAGTGGTGCAGAATAAGGGGTGGGATGTCATGGTGTTATGATTTTTAATTACTCGTATTCCACGTCATTACATCATGTAGTGCACTGGGTGTTAATGCTCCAGTTCCGGGTACCTGCCAGGAAGAGAAGAACTACATTCCCCCAGGGGGCTTTGCAGTCAGAGAGGAGATAAAACTCCTGGCAAGGTCACCTTATCGGGCTCTTCGCTCTCTTTGCTCTCTTCTTTGCCTCTCCTGGCTGCTGACCATCCAGACTGCATGAATCACTTCAGTATTACTGTAAGGCCTACAGGTTTCAGATACTCTCTCATTATATTTGATTTATTAGCTTCAATTATATTGTGTTATTGTGTGCTATCTTGCATTCCGATACCATATTTAGTAAATTAGCTTGTTTCTCCTCAGATCGTTGCCACTGTTATTAATTACTTTGTGGTCCCCTGTTTCCCTTTTGCGAAATCCCTCCGCCCTGCTAGTCATGGAACTGAGATGAACCAGCCCATAAACTGTTGACAACTCTTCTTTTCCTCAAACTTCAGTTGTTTTCCCTACTACAGTCATGTCAGTTCTTTTTACCCAGCCCTTGCAACATGTTCAGTGTTTATACTGAATTCTTTCAAATGACAATAATGGAATTCTTTCAAATGATAAGGTTTCCTATTAGTAAGTCCCCTTTGCTTACTGGTAGTGATATGTCTTTGAGAACTTCTGGGTGTTGAAAACTCCTTAACAAACAGCCATAGATGGTATGTGAAAATAAAACCCAACTGGGGCCATGGGAACAGTCCCATATATGCAGATAAACATTCTGATTCCAAGACAACTGCATTTGAAGGCTGTTAAAATAGTTCTTGGATCAGACTGCCTCCCAAACCTGGTGTCACCAAGTAACTGACAGTTGATTCAAGCCAAAATAATCCTAGTGACCATTCTAACAATTTTACGTTGTGGATGGTTGTGAACCTGAGCTTACTTTTCTTAGTTCAGTTCCATTACTGTTGGGTGTAGCTAAAAATTATCACCCACATATATAACTGAATAGCAACATAAAACAGTTTTTAAAAGATTTTGACTTTGAATTCTCAAGACAGCAGTGAGTTATGATGATTTTGTTATTTAAAAAAAAAAAAAAAAAAAAGGCACTGGCTTTTAATTATAATAATGTAAAAAACAAAATGTCTATCATAACATAACAGTTAAAGGTTAGGACATGAAAGTCTGCAGATTGGATTCTGTTTTTGAGCTCTGTGCAGCAGAGCACTTCCAAACTGCTAACAAAAGAAAAGACACATTTCCAGTAAAATACTCAAAACTTTCTCAAAAAACTTCATGCAGTCTACCCTACCAGTAGGCAAGACAACAGACTTCTTTCTAGAAAATGTGTATGGTTCACAAAATTTCTATTAGAAAACTGAGCAAGTAGTCTAACAACAGTGCTGAAATGGAAGGAGAGGCAATTTGTTTGCAATAATAAGCAACAGTCATTACAGTGAATCAAGTCAAGTGTAAGGATTGTGTGGGTTATCCTTGAATTGTGGATTCAATCAAATTTCTATCCTAGCACTTGGCTCCTCTGCATGTAGAATCTGGTATTCTGAATAACGGCAGTGATGTCTGAGCCTCAAAACTTGTTGCAGCTGGGACATAACTAATGACCTATCCAAAGAATTAATTTGAACGCTGTGAAGCTTCATTCTAAAGAAGAAAAAAGATACTAACAACTATACGTCCACACATAACCAGATATATATTTGCTTATGATTAACTTTAACAATTACTCATATATAAAAAAGAGTCCAAAAAATACAAAAGAGTCACTACCAGCAATGTCCCTATGGTGTTGTATAAAAATATTATCTATGAGTCAATCTGAATGGCTTCAGTTCCTTAAATTTTGGTAGCATGGTTATTACCACACAAATATGAATTCTTCCAGTTAGCTTTGCAGATTCAAATTGTCAAGGAATTACCGTACATGTTGATTATTACTAAATATAACTAGCAAAATTCATTACCAGTTGCTATGTAGGATATATAGTACCAGAATCTTAAGAAGTCTTTGCCACCCACTATCTTGGAGCAGCACATAAAATCTAAGCAATATGTGAAACACTCCTCCCTGGAACAGGCTGTCCAGGGGGATGGCTGAGTTACCATCCCTGGAGGTGTTCAAGAAATGTTTAGATGTTATACTGAGGGACATGGCTTAGTAGGGAAATATTGGTGATAGGTGGACTGTTGGACTGGATGATCTTGGAGGTCTTTCCAACCTTGGTGATTCTATGATTCTGTGATCCTCATTAAAGCTTGTTATGACTAAGCAAGAACATATTCTTGATACAGTGTAAGCAGATAACACAATTAAAACATTTGATCACTGAGAAGTAAATTGATTGATTATAAAGATGCAGCTGCCAATCTGACAAAAAAAACAAACAAACCAACCAAACCAAACCAAACCAAACCAAACCAAAACAAAACAAAACAAAACAAAACAAACAACAAAACAAACAAACAAACAAACAAAAAAACCACAAAAGCTGTAAAGAAATTATCATAGAGTTACAAACTCCTCATTCACTTGTTCCTTCGTAGCACAAATGAAAACAGGAAATAAAAAAGATCAGTTGTAACAGCAAGGTGCTTCCCAGCAAAATGTGGGCAAGTGAAGCCTCCGCTCCTCTAATAGAGGTTAAATTTCAGAACAAAGGGAAAGTCCTACTTGTTTTGTCATGTTTGGAGCCAAGCAACTACATACTACATGTGGACAGAAAATGTCACAGTGTGAAAGTTGTAAATTCTACTGAGCTGAGGGAAAAGAAAAATCTGCTCTCTTCTCTTGGTTTTCTAAGTACAACAATTAGGATTTCATACATGCTGTGGCTGGATTTTGTTACCGAATTCACCCTGTCACAGGAAAGTGCTCCAGAATGCCAACTTAATTTTTGAAAAGTTGTCTGGCTCATCTAACTGCAAAGGGCTAACTACTAATACTCAATTGGCTTTTCAGAGAGCTTGAAACAATGTCTCTGATAGGGGCTAATTGCCTCGATCACCACACTCAGAGCTCTCTGATCCTACTGCTCTACAAGTTAATTATTTTTCAATGTAAGAAAAATACAGAATTCAGCGTGGAGAGAGTTCATTTCACCATGGCTGCATGCCAAACATCTGTTTCTTTGCTCTGCTTCATGACATTCTCTCTCTCCCTTTTTTCCTTTCCTTTTTTTTTTTTTTTTTTTTTTTTTTTTTTTTTTTTTTTTTTTAAATTACTGCTTGAGATGCACTTTCTTTTACATTTCACCATTACAAGCAGAACTAAGCAAAACTAAAACATGAAGTGGAAAAAAGAGCATGGGCAAATATCTACTTCGTAAGTGGAACATAAGTAGAGCCAGAAGTTCAGATTTGTCCATTACACAGCTCAGGGGATGGGAGAGCTGAGACACTGAAGATCAATACAAGCCTTTTGCTTCCACGTCATATACAGACAACATAACAGAAAGACATTTCACTGCAAGGGTAAAGCAGTCTGGCTCATAACAGTAAGACTGTGATAATGTTACAAAATGGAAAAAAAATAAAAATAAAAATAAAAATAAAAATAAAAATAAAAATCTGGAATTGAAAAAATAACCTCTTTTGAGGAATGAATGATCTTTCCTTGGGTGTTATGCCTGAGTGGTGCAAATGGTTTAGAGAATAAGTATTTCCTAAGCCTCAAGCACTCTTTATACCAATTCATTGCATAACTAGTCAAAAATGCAAGACTGACATAAAAATCATGGTCTATGTTGAAATATGTGGCTTGAGGATGTGGTAGCGCACCTTTAACACAAATTGTGGAAATAGTTGCAATCACGGGAGAAAAATCACTGATGCAATTTGGGTCATCAATTCCTTTTTTTTTTTTTTTTCTTTTTTTTTTTTTTTCTTTTTTTTTTTTTTTTCCTCCAGCAGCTTTACCAGTAGTCCTCTGTAGATTGTCTCAGGCTTGTATGACATATGGGCATCCTTGAAAAGAGACAGCATGTTTTTTAAAGTTTCTCAGCTGAAGAGGGAACTGATTGCATATGTCCAACCTTCCGGGTAATTTCTAACATCCTCCAACCATTTGTTTCAGAGAAAACATTGCCTCTATGCAACAACACACTTCATTTTAGAGTCTGTTGCAGGGTCAGAATTCCAGTCTCATTGTTGAATCTGAAACAGAAATTGGGATCCTCCCTCTAGTGCCTTTTGTTGTCTAAGCCCCACACTTTTTATTTGCCAATTAGGAGTGTCAAAGTAGTGACAAAGCAGGCTATCCTCATTCATTGTAAAGAGTTCTAACTTTTGAATTTTTATATAAAAGCACGATTTTTGAATTTCACTTTCAGATAAACTAGTTCTAATGGATCATCCATGGATTTCTTTGTAGGTCTGGCCCCTCTGTAGGTCTTAGACCCCAAAGTTCTCTAGGGCCCGTATTATTAGAGCAAATGCAGTTGAAAATTATTTCACATGGTGGCAGCAAAGGATCTTCAAATGTTTGGCCTTATGTTGTGAGTATTCTGTTTTATTTTCAAGTACTATGTATGATTAGAAGTAAACAACTGGCATATGTTTCAGCAAGAGGAAAAATATCAAGTCCAAGGTTTATTTCTTATTTCTGAAAAAACAAACAACCCTGTTTAAATTGGATGTAACTCTCATAGCATTTTAAAATGAAATAGAAGAAAAAAAAGTATAAATAAAACAAAACATGCAAGTAAACAGAATAGTTTAGTAATCAACCAGAAAAAATGAGAAATTTATTAGATGCTTATATTCTGTTGTTAAAATAAATTCTAACACTGATTGTATTATTATAAAAACTAAGATTAACAGTACTTAACACGGACCAATACTAATAAAACAGGTCTCTTCTGGTGAAGTTGAAAAGTCTAATTCACAAGCAAAGGATCAAACCTGAGTCTAGAATCTGTAGGGCATAGGAGATTTTCATTATTTGTTGAAGAGACTTCCTAATCTAAGAGTCTGAAATGGGTTATCCTGTTCAATATTACTGTTTTGCATACTGGTCAGACCCTGGAAGAAGCTCCTCAGGGCAGTGGTCATGGACATAAGCTGCTGGAGTTCAAGAAGTGGTTAGACAACATCCTCTGACATAGGGTTTGATTTTGGATGGTGCTGTGCGGAGCCAGCAGTTGAATTCCATGATTCTTGTGGGTCCCTTCCATCTCAGTATATTCTATGATTCTATGATTATTCTACAGTTCCATTAGCACAACTGTGGCAGAGAATTAACACTAAGATCATACATTCTTTAGAAGAGACCTGAAAATAGATTCAGGAGAAAAGAAAGGCAGAAGAAAAGCAGAATCAAATTAGAGCAGAAAAACTGAGAGAATAATGAGAAGAAAAATAGTACTGAAGGCAGCTGACTACTCTGTCAACTCAATGCAGCTCACATCACACTACACTAATATGTGCCAAAATAATCCTTTCCAGTTAGTAGTCATATCTCTGCCTTACATTTACTTAGTTTAGTTGAATCTCTTCTGGAGTGTATAATTTATGAGGACTTCTCTCAAAGTCATGCCTGTTATTTTATTATGCACGATTTTGGAGGCAGATGGTGGTGGTAGGGCAGTAGAGGTTGAACCTTCCCACCAATTTTCTTCCCACCTGGGGAGACCTCACTATGGCCTTCTAATATTTGAAGGGAACACATAAACAGGAGGGGGAACAGCTGTTTACAAGGGTGCAGAGTGATAGGACAAGGGGAATGGTTTTAAAGTGAGACAGAGGAAGTTTAGGTTAGATATTAGGAGGAAGTTTTTCACACAGAGGGTAGCGACACACTGGAACAGGTTGCTCAAGGAGGTTGTGGATGTCCCATCCCTGGAGGCATTCAAGGCCAGGCCAGACGTGGCTCTGGGCAGCCTGGTCTGGTGGCTGGTGGGTAACCGTGAACATAGCAGGGGGGTTTGAAACTAGATGATTGTTATGGTCCTTTTCAACCCAGGCCATGCTATGATTCTATAATTCAGTATTCCATTACATTTTGTTGCTATGTGACGGATGACATCAAAAGGACAATCTGTCAGTATGGTCTTCAACATATATATGCATATGAAGCAAAGGTATGAATTCCTATATGTGGTAAAAATGGCACCCTTTGATATTAATCAAACAAACCAGTAGATGTGAGCACAGTGTGGTGGTGGATGGTGGTGCATTTCAGTAGTGGCAACACTGACTGAACTCACTGAATCCACCAGACATTGCCTGCAACTCTCACTCTGCATGCTAGATTTCCATTCTAAACACATACGCGACCTTGTATCAGCCTCTCACCCGCTACATTTTAAAGATTTAATGACAGTCTCCATAGAAGTTCTCGATGAAGGTTTTTGTGCTGTCTCATTGACAAAATCTCTGTTGCTCTAATAGTATCAGCACCCTTTGCCTTTTGTCTCACTTTCCTTTCTCTGACTCCTGCATATCTCTGCTGCTTCATTTTTTCAGTAATATTGTCCCTAGCTCTTCTGTATTGCCCCATCTTCTTTGTCATATTTGGATGGCAGGATTTTAGTGCATTTCTGAAATTCCAGTCCTTTTGTTTTTAGTGGAAAATGACATAGAAGATATCAGCAGATAGTCACCCTGAATGCAGTGAGATGAATGAAAGAATCACTTATCTTGATTTATTAAATAAGACACCAAAACAGCTAATTACATAAGTTGCTGGGTCTGGTAACTCAATTCAAGAAAAATAATGATTTCCTGTGGTCTTCTTTGTATTCCAGATTTCTTTTTTCCAGATCTGCAAGATCCTTCCCACAGCTGCTCAGGTCACTCTCCTAGACTGGAGCTGGCGAAACATTCAAATATTCACAAACGGCATCCAAACAGATTATCAAATTATCAAAATCTGACTTCTTTGACTGGTGATTCTGCCATGACTGAAGGTCGGCTACAGTTATTTTCATAGATCCATTCCATTCAACAGATCTGAATCTCTTTGTAGCATGAAAGTGGCCATTTTAAACTGCTACCATACATTCCCCTCCCTGAAAAGTGGTACCTTGAGTCTGGTTAAGACCTTGTGCCTTCTTTGAGTCCCAAGTAGCCTATCCATTTTTTTAAATTTTTTTTTTAGTTTTTTTAAATTTTCTTCTTCCCTGTAAGTTGTTACAGCACTAATAACTTCTGTACTGTGATAACAAATAGCTAACATGTTAAGAAGAAAGATCCCCATTCTATCTGTTTCTCCAAAAGGGAGAAGCTGGACTCCCTGCTACTATTAGGTTGCTCTGTGCAAGCAATGATGCACATGTAGTTCATACCATAAGAAAAGCAAGATTACATAAAACTGTAAAGGAGCTACAGTAATAGCACTAAAATAAGATATGCATGGATCTTTTTAATTTCATGGACATAAAATAACACAAAAATAGTAGTAAACAGGAACCAAAATTGGAATTCATCATACTCAGTCAGTACCTGGAATAACTCAGACAGAAACAAGTCTAAGTGTTTCAGGTAGATACAGATAAAACATTTCAGAAACCCTGGAGAAATCCCAGAATGCAGACAGTACTAATGGAGTCTGGTGATGCAATTTTATATGGTTCTAAAAAATGTAACATTTGGGGATCTCTGAAGTCTTGCACCTTGATGACAGAGTACAACCTGTTACTGTATTGGCAGTTTTATGTAACATAGGGGCAGCAGGTGAAAGCTTAGAAATTGTTGGAAGCCTAAAAATAGAACTAGAAATAGAATCTAGAGTCTTTAAATTAGGCCATATGGCTTCAGAAATAATTAGGTTAAACAGTGTCATAAACCACCATACAAAACATACAAGTCTGTGTGTCACCAAGAATTATCATCAGAAATTTGAAAAGATTTGCCAGGGAATAATTAAAATCCTACCAGAGAATGACCTGGAAGTCATTAAACTCTCTACAGATATAGACACTGCGAAGAATCTTTGCAGGTATGACTAATATGGACAAAAAAATCTCTGCAAGAATTGGGGATGATTTCAGGCTCACTTCAACAGAAAAAAAGAGTAAGGAAGAGAACAACATTCTTTTTTCATTTTGAAAGCTTCTGTGTTCTCAGTAAACTTGGCTTTTTTTTTTTTTTTTTTTTTTTTCTTGATGCTGGGTGTTCCATTTTTCTCAAACTTCGCAACACCAAAAATGCAATATAAGTATTGGAAACATTTTCTACAGAAGAAATTAAAGACTTATTTTCTCTGGGCAAAGGTAAAAGACTCAGAAATGTCACACAATCATAAACATTCAGTTTCTGAAGATTTAAAGCAAATTTTAGATTTTTGCTATTTAAGGAGTTGAGCCTGCAATAGGACTGTATCTAATTTCCCAGAGCTGTAAAGAAGAAAGTATACATAGCTCTGAAGTACTACTGACCAAAACCTGTCCATGATTTCAAGGTCCTATGTTCAAAATAGGCCTTTTTCTGCACTCTTTGACTCAATGTATATGTATATGTATATTTATGTATGTGTATATGTTAATATACATACACATATGTACATACATATATTTACAATGAAAGGGAGGTTTAAACTGCCTTACCTCAGTGACCAGCTTTCATAAAGCATACTTATCAGTACATTTTAAAACTGCTAAAGGAGGCCTTATTAAAATTTTTAAAGATTCTGAACACTCACCATTTCTTTCCATCACCATCATTAGTCCTTATCAGAAATTTGCCACCTCAAGACTTCCTCTTCTTCAAAATATTTTTACACCAAACCTTAACACCAGTAACTCTAAGATTATCTGTCTGTCTATCTGTCTGTCTGCCTGTTTACCTATCTATCTATCTGTCCGTCCTCTGTCTGTCTGTCCATCCATATCTCTATCCCTAAATTCAAAACCAAATCAAACAAAAACATAACAATACTAAAGACTGATTGGCAATGGAAACCCTAAAGGCCCTAAAAACTCTGTTCTGGAGGAGCAAAATGCAGAAGTGTTGTTTACAACATGGCAAATTAGGATTCACAATGATTCATTAGTGGTATTTATTCCACCTTCTGGAGGGCTTCCAAATGTTCTGACCAATCCCTTGGAGACTGACCAGTCCTGACTTCTCAGACATGATCAGATCATACATCAAACATGAGACATTATCGACAGCAGTGGGTATGAATGACAGCAGCTTTCCATGCTTATCATAAGAGTCATTTTTGGTTGTCTGCAAGATGCAAGTTTAAGTCTAGTATACCTTTATAAATTTTGAAAGATGTTTGAAAATGAATTTAAATTTGTTTCAGTTCCAGAGGAGAAATAATGGGTCCCCTCTGTCCTCAGGATGGCAAACAGCCTATGACGACACTGAAAATGAGCCTTCCATGCATAGCCTGGGTGCTGCAACATTGTTTTAGGTTGGACAGGAACAACCAGGCAGCAGAAGTACAGAGGTCTTTTTGAAGGAAGCATCTTAGGTACTTCTGAATGAAGTATCAAATCTCCTGGGAAGGAAGGATATAAGATTTGTACCTCTCCTTGATATTAACAATGTATTAACCTAGACATTCTGCAGCATGCACTGCCAACTGCTATAAATCCCTTTGCAATACCCTTGACTTTATTTCTAAGTTGCAGAAGAACTTCAGGTGCCCCAGGCAGCACTATGGAGATCCCATGGGAGTTGACTGAAATGCAATTATTGTAGACTTTTACTATTGCTCCTGCTCACATTGTGGATCTGGTCTCTACGCCTTCTGTGCCTCAGTCATCCATTTTTGAAGACAGCTACATTTTTCCTCAAGTAATTAAATGAACTAAAGTTTGCAGAATATTTGAATACCATAGTAACAAAAGGTAATTTCAGTGCTTTGGCTAGAAAGGTAAGGAAAAGCCACCACTTCTTGATACAAACAGTAGCCATAAAATGTGTTACATGTAGTGTTTTATGCAAAATATTTCATCAGAAGAAAGTGTGGGGCAAGAAACCACAGGGATAATCTACTAATTAGTGAGTAATTATTACAAAGTGTAATCTATTCCCACTGAGAACAATGTACTTTTCTCTGTAGGACTCCCAGAAAAACAGAAAATAATAGAATTTCATAATTGTAATAAGTTGGTATCCACTTTGGTGCTCAAATGCATAATTACATTACTGCTTTCCTGATATTAATCCACCATCTCTACACCTTGACAGATCTGAAGCTAAAAGCATCACAGGAACTGTTACGACTCTCTCAGCAGGCATCTCTAAAGAAGGGTCTCTGGACACCCAAGTTCTGCCTTGCATCATGAAGGGGTCCATCCTTTGAGCCAAATTTTCATTTTTAATGGGAAATGAGTAATTCCTATAATTGAGAGGGAGAAAGTATAGCCAGCAACATCAGTAAGAACCAGTGCTGCTCTGTCTGCCCTTTCTTTCATATAAAAATAGAAGTTGCAGTGAAGGATGACTCTTCATAGAGCTGGATAGAAAACAAACATGGTCTGGGACACACTGCTACATATTTGGGAGTCTTTCTTCAAAAAGATATTTTGGAAGCATAAGTTTACAAGTTAGACAGCTGTACCAAGTGAAATCACACTGATACATTGGAAACATACAATCAGTAAATCTCATCCAATTAAACTAATACTTACATACACACAGGTACTATTTTTGCAAGTTTGTTTTCTCACATAACATTCCTTTCTCATGTATTCCTAGAAAGCTGTCATTTCTCTGCAAAACTTGGAGGGTTGATGACATGGCCAGTAGCTATGATATGAAAAATACCCTTCATTTTCTGTAAACATTCTGTATGAGGCTTTCCATCAATAGAAAATAATGAAATTATACATTTGGAGGTCATGAATTAAATGATGTGAAGTACACATTAACTGTCTGTTGAGCTTTCCCACCCTGTACTTCACTTTCTCTATGAACTCATAGCAGTGACACCAAAACATAATTTCTGTCTGGTATTACATTCATTCATTAAACATATTTGAATCAATATTTAGTAGGAATTTAGAGTGACCTTTCTACTGCATGGGAGGCTTTGCATATAGCTGCTACGTGAAGATTCTCAGAATAGCAATGTGAGGAAAAAAGCCTCCATGGCAACACAACTGCACACACGATATTGAACAAAACAAATTATCTGATACTACGGATATGAACAAATGCAAAGGTCATGAAGTGACTTTTTGCTTGTTTGTTTGTTTTCATAGAATAATTGAATCACTCAGGTTGGACAAGATCTTCAAGATCACCAAGTCCAACCATAACCTAACCATAGTACCCTAACTCTAACAACCCTCCGCTAAATCATGTCCCTGAGCACCACAACCAAATGGTTTTTAAACACAACCAGGGATGGTGACTCAACCACCTCACTGGGGAGCCTATTCCAGTGCTTAACAATCCTTTCTGAAAAGAAGTGTTTCTTAATATCTAACCTAACCCTTCCCTGGTGCAACTTAAGGCCATTTCCCCCCATGCTATCACCTGTCACTAGTGAGAAGAAACCAATCCTGCTCTCGCTGTAAGCACCTTTCAGATATCATTTTGTTTTGTTTTCTGGAGATGATGACTATTGAAATGGCAGCCTAGCTTGCAGGCTTTTCTGCAGGTATCTGTAGATTCTGCAGTTGTGCCCAGATACCTCACAGAGATGCTTCAGAAGCACTTATCTGAACACCAGCTGAGTTGCCTTCTTGAATGCCCTAAATGAAAAAGTTCTTTGTGAGTCATACAAAACACCTTCATAAGAAATGAGGTCATATTGACAACCTAGCAAAGTGTTTCATCAGGCTGAGCTGACATGCACTACAGTATATTTAGCAGGCTGTGTTTTAATTCTGCCCTTCTTGTTTAGGACATGTGTACCCATATCACAAATAAAGTCAATAACAGTTGTCTTGGAGATAATATAATGCTTATTTTGAATTCAATTTTATTCAACCTACTGCTTCCCTCAGAAATGTGCCAAGGGAATCTCAGGTGCTAATCGGTAGCTACCTCGTTGGAAAGCACTTCAGATCACTGAAAATTTTTATTGTTTAACTTGCCAATGTTAAACTCATTTTTAATATATCATTTCATAAAGTTGGTTGAGTTGTAAACTGTAGTACAAAATAAGCTGTTTGGAAATCATTACTTATGTATAGCACCAGAGGATGTTGAAAACTATTAAAATTTTCTAATATTCAATATTGGGCCTTAAAATTTCATACTTACTTTTGAGTAAAATTTGAGTAAATTTGTACATGTTACTCCATTGTAGTTAACAACAGTTTGGCATCCAATAGGACAACTTCCACTTTTGAGGTAGTGAAGGAAAACTGTTCAGGCAAAAATAGGGAAAATGATACAAGGGAAATACTGAAAGATCTGATGTCTTTCGTTTAGAAAAAGGAGGTAGGGGACATTTGAAATATTAAAAATAAAGAATCTCAAATGTTATTTATGTCTACACAGAATAAAAGAAGTAATAAGTTTAATATTCATAAATATTTTTCATGTCATATTTTCAGATTTTTTAAATATATTTCCTAGGGAAACTATGGAATTCTCCTAATTGCTACTGCAAGGCATGATCCGGATGGCTGATAAAGATTAACCAGAAGTGCTGATTCATACTCAGAGTAGGAAAGTGGACATCCTAAGAGACTGTACAGGACCAGATTCAATTAGAAAAGTCCAGTTAAACTAGGTCGTTTCTTCTCTTTTGTTTACTGTGGTCAGGTATTCCCTCCTAGGACCTATCCATCTGACACACAGATGGTCTGTTTCAGTGTTTTTCTTGGGAAAGGGACAAGCTTTTGGCATTGACAGAAAAAGAAAGTGTTCCCAAATTCCCAAATTCCCTCCCACCAGTCTCCCACCTGCTAGAGAAACTGTAAAGAAACATGGTCTATGTGAAAACTACGTGATCTTTGTGAAGTAAGGAATTCCATCTGAAAATCTGATGTTACTGTAAGTAGGCATTTTTATCTTGGATTTCTGTTTGGCATTTAATGAAGATACTAGACCTGATGTGATAAACTTGAAACTCGAAGTGATCTGAAATAGGCTATGTAGAAGTATGGGATACCAAAGAGGAAATCAGGATAAGCTCTTTCTTTGGAGGCAGGGATGATAATTTTCCAATAATAAAGTACTGAAGAGTTTGAAACTGGTGTAGCTGAAAGATTTTGTAAAGTACCAGCATAAAGTTTTGGAGTTTGTGGCCAAATTTTATTTATCTGATATTGTGATATTCTCCAATATAAAAAGAAGATTCATTTGTATATAACAGTTTTCTCCAAAATCAAAACTTGACTGTGAAAATACCTTGGAATAATCAGAAACTTCAATTATTTCCATTCTAATTGGCAAAAAAAAAAAAAAAAAAAAAAAAAAAAAAAAAAAAAAAATCTTGCTTATGGTAAGAACAAGGATGGCAGTATGCTTATATAGTACCATCATCTCTCAGCCCATGTTCCACTGCTTGCACGTTCATTTTCCTTTACAAAGATGAGAAAGGGAAAAAGGGGGTGACGTGAAACAGAAACCTTTCACACCATCCACTGCAATACTGAAATGTGTTTTAACAGTACAGTTGTGCACAAATGCTAATCTAAAATAGACATACTCACACTGAGTCCAAACGTATAATAAGTCCCTTCTATGATTCTACAATTGTATGCTTCTAAGTGACAGACACTGGTGATTTAATTGTTCTTGATTTCAATTGGAATTATTGGACAAATCACCTACTAGAAAATGTTGACTGTTGTGTAGTAGGAAAGCAGAGACTAAAAGAAAACTCTCATTTTAAAAGAATATTTGTATTAAGAGCTGCATCCTTATAGCTAAGTAATTATATACTTGGTATACTGTACACTGAAATGTATCAGAACTTAAGGAAAAACAACAACAGGTTGTGAGGTCTGTTTCACATGGTCATTAACACAAACTTATCATCTGTACAATACTCCCTTGAGAATACAAAAACTTCATTTGCCTGATTTTGACCCGAAAAGTAAATGTAATATCCTGGTTATTCCTGCATCCTTCAACTCATTGTGAAGTTGTAAGTGAACATTATTTCAATTATTTTGTTCTTCACAACATGCTTTTTTTTTTTTTTTTTTTTTTTTTTTTTTTTTTTTTTTTTTTAATTGAAATCATTAGAGCTTTTTTCAAACACAGAAAGATATAAACCTTTTTCCATCTCTTCCCCATTGCTATGTTAACATCCAGGAGCAAGGCATAACAAGGTTTTTGCTCAGCCTTCTAGATCCAGTTGCCCACACCGTTTACAATGTTCATAATAAAGGTGTGTGTATGTAAGGTCACTATTCAAACGAAGATATTTTATCCTATATGGAAGTGAAGCTTTAATGATTTATTTCTGCTCCATTTAAATATACTGGTAACAGTCTGTAGATTAGGATCTGTATTCAAATAGACTGGACGCTTCCATTAAAAAGGTTTTAGGAGCATCTAATAAAATGAGAAGGCTAATTCTTCACTGTGACCTGAAAGTTCTGTTGGTGCCAAATTCTGTGGTTATCTGTGACAGGCCTGTAGATGTGTGGTTTTGGTCACAGTGTTATTATTATCTTCACTTTCAAACCCTGCTCCGTTTGGCTCATTGATTTCTTCTGTTCATGTACATTGTCACACAATAAACAGACATAAAAAAAAATGGTTATTAAAAGTACAAAATAATTCACCTTATATAAAAACTACTATTTGCATATATATATATATATTATATATATTATATTTATGCATATATATATTTGCATATATATATAAATAATAATTTTTATTATTATTATTTCAGTTTTAGCTTCATATTATTTTGCCTGGACAAACTTTATAAGAAATCTTATACAGATAACCTGCATGCAAAGGCTACTTTACAGCTGGGTCAGATTTGTTTTAATTCTTTGCAGCTAGAATGTGTTATTGTATACTCAGCCTCCCTACTGGTTTCAAGTCAACCAAAAATATATTCTGTTTTAAAAACCAGTCATACAAATCCATGTCTTAGCACTATGGAGTTATGGGACTATTTTTTTATTTTATTTTTTTTCTCTCTTATTATATCAGTAGAATTCATCACAAATGTGAATTTTGTTTCTATAATGAAAAAGTAAATGTATGCTGTATATTTTTTTCCTCTCATGGGATGACTGCTTTTCTCTTTCACTCCTACTTTGTCTTTGCACAAAGAACTTCAATATCATAAAATATATGCTTTTTAAAATAAATGCTATATTGTAGTTATTCACTAAAAATAAGTAAGTAGATTTTTATACTCTCATGTAATACCTGAACAATAACTACATTATTTTTTGTTTGTTTAAATAAAAGCTCTGAATCACAAATACCTCTTAATGTATTTGGGAATATAAAAATAAAAAATGAGTGTTCATACATATGCTGTGAGCTGAATATTGTTGAGCTTTGCAGCTGAAAAAGAAAAATGGTAGATACACTGCAATGTCTTATATTTTGAAAGTAACACATCAGCAAAGCAGCAGTATAATAATGAACGTTTCACAGCTGCAGTATTATTATTGAAGAGCAAGAAATACATCAGAAAGACACATGGCTGAATAAGGATGTCTCTCTTTCATGAGGAGACACTTAGTTGTATGAGGATTCAGCTCTCCTGTTCCAGATACAAAGTTTTTGAGGAATTTATGACAGTTGTGACAGAAACAAGGGAATATTCAAATTCTATTTATTAGTCAGTCTAAATAGCTTTTAAAATATGCATAAATGCAAAAACATCTAAACAAATTTAGTCAAAATATGAAAGAAAAATTATAATAAACATGAGATAATGGTTGTTTATTTGACATGAGAATCTTTTAATTTCCTCCCTCTCAAAAGTTATTTTGTATTACAGGTCGGGGTTTTGAAACTTAAATGGCAGTGAGGAGCTTAGCCAGGAGGGGAAAGAGTAAATAGGAAAGTGATGATACTGTTACAACATGGCATAAGAGCTATGATAGCTCTGACAAGCTATGACTACTAAGTCCCCAGCTGAAGAGTCAAGTATTTGAGGTTTACCGGATTCTCTAAGACTCCAGCTGCAGCTGAATTCTTACTTCAGATCAAAACAAGACCAAAACACATGCTTTAGATTGTCCTTTCATCCTCTTTCTTTGGAAAAAACGATGAGTTCAGAGAGGAAAAATCACTAGAATACATCTCAAAGAGATGGTTTGTTCCCCCAGTAACAAACCAAATATTGCAGATAACCAAAGAACATCAGTAAATAGGAAAACAACAGTCTGTCATCTGTCACTGGAAGTCATGTCCTAGGGGCATCCTTCTGGAGTGCTACCCTTTCCCACAGGGAAGTAGTGCAGACTGGCTCATGCCAGCCTTGTCCACTTCAGGATGCAAGTGACATACAGAAATCCATCCTCTGACCCAGTGTACAGTTACATCCCTCACCTGGCTCAGTGGTGTCGGAGGTTCCTCCAGGAAGGTACTGTATGAATTTTTACAGTGAATCCCATCTATTCTGTCATGTACTTTCTGGATTTACTGTCTTGATTGCTCATTCATGCTTCTGTTCAGTGAGATAACAGCCAAATCTTTGTAGTTCTGCCTGCTTCCTCTCAGTTTTCACACAAGGGTCTTTATACATTACAACTCACTAGAAGTTAGACCTTTATTCATTCACATGATACTGTTTGATATTATTACTGGTGTGGACTGTAATTCCGTTTTCAAAACATAGTCACTGGTTATAGTTATAACGAAGATAATTATTTTCTGTAATAATTACTAATTATGGAAGAGTTTATGTATTATGACAGTTCTAGAACTAGTTCAATTTCTTATTTAGCAGACTAGTAGTATATTTACAAAAAAAAAAAATAAAAAAAAAATGTAGGTAAGAGGTTTCAACCTTTCTATTTCCACCTTTGTCAGCTTTTGTCTGGCTCTTTTAAGGATCAAAAATAAATGGTCCATTTTGAACCATCTAGAATATTTCATGTTAGTTGATTCCAACTTGTTTAATATTTTTAACCTTTTCCTGCATTTCAGTGCCATTTAGGAAAAATTAAAAATACAATGACCTGAACTTTTCTAAAATCATGACGTGTACAAATTAAGAGCAAAACTTTCCAATCACAGAGAAATGTATATTATTAATAATAAGCCATAGATTTTGGAGTCAAAGCTTTTAGAATGCATGCTCTCTTCATTTCTCTGTGTCACTAGATTCTCTCATTAGAATGAAAACCATTCATCATCTTCAATGTACAGATAATACGATGATTGATGGCTTTGCAACCAGCTGTAAAATATGCAAATATATTACTTTTTAACATTTTTACAAAACACACCATGCTTTTATGGTTGTTTTTATCTCCTTAACTCTCACATAATAAGTGTCCCATGCAACATTATCACAGTAGGGCTACTGGACCATCTTATAAAAATAGACATGATTTCAATAATAATCCAATATACAGCTTCCTTTTCTGCTTTTTTTGTTTGATTGTTTGTTTTTGTTTTTCTTATTGGTATTTTCATTGTGTACTTTGGTAGCAATTCCGTAACTGCAATTATTTTGTCTCCTGCACAGATGCAAAACCTCATCTTTACTACGACTAGGTTCATTAAAACGTTCCATGTTATTAAGACTGCACATATTTGCATTTACTAAACACCAGAAAGTCCTCCCACCAGATCTGCTATAGCTAAGTGATAAACTGATGCAAGGGCTGTTCGGAAACAGTGAACTAACCTGTGGGAGTCAGTCTCTACCCCTAACCAGCATAAGAGCTATAGAGAACTCTTGCTTCTGAAGTAAAGATGGAAGAAGAAGCTGACTTTGTAGAGCTCAGCATTAAAATAAATTGATGATTTTTATTTAGCTTAGGAATTGATGAGCAAATAAGGAGGTTTGAAAAATTAGATCACTCTCTTACTGTTCTCATGTCTTTGAGGTCCAATAGGGGAGTCCCAGAGATAAGATAAATGACCCAGTCACAACAAAGTGACTTCTACAGCATTCAAAAATATGCACTTTAGCCTTGTAGAGCTTCAGCTTTTGAGAATGGTGTCAGTATACTCATCCTTGTTTCCTCCCATTTTACCCAGCACAGCACTTTCAATGTATTTCAAGAACAAAATTATGAAAGAATAAATTATCACTGTAGAAGTAGAATTACGGAATCATTTAGTTTCGAAAAGATCTTACAGATTATCAAAGCTAACCTATTGAGTCTAATCACTAAACCACGTCCTTTTGTGCCACATCCACGCATCTCTCAAAGTCTTCCAGGGATGGAGATTTCACCACTTCTTTGGGCAGCCTGTTCAGTGCTCAAGGAAATCCTCCCTAATATCTGACTTCAGCCTATCCTGGAACAAGTGTAGACAATTTCCTCCCATAATATCAGTTTTACCCAAGAAAAGTGTGCAATGCCTGTTCAGATAGTTGTAGAGTATCATCTTCCATTCCTTCAAATTAAATTTGCCCTATTCCTTCAGCTCTCCTGTTAAAACTTGTATTTTAATTCCTTCACTAGCTTTGTTGTTCTTCTCTCTGCATACTCAAACATCTCAATATCTTTCTAAATTTCTAATATCCCTCTATTTTTCTTGCATCCTTTTTTTTTTTTTTTTTTATTATTATTAAATTTTTTAGATTTTCCATTTCTCCATGGACTACTTCATGACTTCTAGCTTTATGTCTAAAAGGCAAAGATTATGCTCTCTTATCAGATGGTGAACTCTTTTGGGCATTTTGATATTGACTGATACTTTAAACTCCACTCGGACATCTTCTAGTGCACCTTTACCCCACAATGGGTATGAACTACCAGTTTCAAGAGAGCCAGATATCAGCAGGGCTCCAGCATGACAGAACATTATCAATGGCCCATACCCTCACCTCATCAAGAACTGCTTGAAGTGGTATTTTGACACAAACATATCCCCAAATGTATATGCTGTAAAAGAAAATCTTCAAATTCTTTCAACTCAGTATAAATATAACTTTCAAAACTGTCAATTCTGTCCATAAACCCATCTGCTTTACATCCTCTATTGTTCCTGTCAGAGAAGACACTGGGAATACAGGCAAATAGTATACTTGAGACTGTTTTTCCCCCTGAGAGGTGACTCAAACACCTCACTGTTCTGTCTACTGCCAATATAGCTACATTCAACTAAAGATTTTAAAATTTATTGCCCAGAGTCCTCCAGATTGTTGGAGAGTTTTTCAGGAATTCTAGACAGCAAGATGCCCATAATCAGAAGTTGGATTAACATGGCTCTTGCCCCTCTATAATACAGAGAACTTCATAGTATCTGTATACCCTGAAAATTAAAGGACTACCCATTGGTAATGCATACTTTGTGAAGACTGGTGAAGTGTGGTGTCTCTGTAAAATTATGAGATGGCACTGCAGCTTCCTACTTAGCTGAAGTACCTGAGCCTATTATACCAGTCTCACCCCTATGCTGAGAATTCCTCTTAGCCTTCAGAAACACTGACTTGAACTTTTGAAGATGAAAATAAACAAAGAAGAAAGAATGGAAGAATGCAAGAATATACTATTTTCATTATTTTTCCAAATAAAATGGTTATACAGCATTATCAGAACACTGAAATTTCACTGCCAGCCATTTTTTTCTACTTATTTTCTGCAGTTAAGGTTTGTGCTTCAGTTTTCCCGCACTGGTTTGCAAACTCCAGGCAGACAAGATCTAATATTTAATATAAATTTTACTTAGAAGACTTACTTAGTCTTAAGGGAAAAACAAACAAACAAACAAACAACAGCAACAACAAACAACCAAAGGAAGAAGTAAAAAGACTCATGAACTCAGAAATATCACTTATGGTTGAAATTTTTAATTAATTATTTCTTTGGGAACATTACTCAGCAACTCTGACTTAATTCCATTTAAAGACAATGTTGCTTCATACAACCTTTTTACTTTCTGAATTATTTTACCTAGAACATTTGTGAATAAGAATGCTAATGCAGCCTTTAAAATATAAGAGCAGATGTCCTTCATCCTTCAAATCAAGTCTTATGAGGTGAAATTCCCATACAGTAATTCAGTGAATGTTGGCTAAAGGTACATTAAAAAAATTCTGAAGAGACCTTACACTACTAAGCAAACTGACTTCTTGGACAATAATAGACAAATGGCTATCTCTTTTCTCTCTTTCACAGTATAAAAACAATATGTAAAGCAAAGTGTTATAAAAAAAGCAAACAATATTCTTATACACTTGTCTTTCCTCACCAAGAGTTCCAATGCACTGTATTCAGGAATCTAATCTGCATTTAGAATGGGGAGACATTTTCAGGAAGCACAACCATCACTGTGTTATTTGAAGCAAACCAAACCTCAATATAACAAAATATTATCTCTAGTCTTAAATATAGATTATTCTATATGTGTTTATGTATGCTCTCCAAGCTGAAAAAGCCCAGCTCCCTAAACCTTTCTTCATAGGAGAGATGCTCCAGCCCTCTGACCAACTGCTCTGGATGTGCTCCAGAATCTTCATGTCTTTCCAGAGCTGATGGCCCCAGGCTTGGACACTACTCCAGATGGGGCCTCACAAGGGCAGAGCAAATGGAGACAGTCACCCCCCTTTCCCCGCTGGCCACCCCACTGTTGATGCAGCGCAGTATACCTTTGGTTTTCCAGGCTGCAAGCGTACACTGCTGGTCATGTTAAGATTTTCATCTGTTCCCTTCTAATGCTGAACTGCTGTATAAATCACCTTTCCTTAGTTAAAAATGGCTGAAGAAACTTAAAGAAACTGTTAAAAATCAAAAGTGTTAATAAGAGAAGTAAAATTTATGGCTGCTTTTAAAAGCAGTACTGATTAATGCTAGTGTATTGAAAAACAACAACAACAAAACAACAACAAAAAACAGCCATTTGAAGCATGACTGCCATCTTGCTTTCTGCCACTTATCACTCTCATGTCATTCTTCATTCTAGAATCCACTTCATCTGCCAGTCTCTTACAAAGCTGCCACAAGAAGTCTGACATTTAGCCTTTTCTGCCTAGCTTTTGTCAGTCAGTTCTATTCCTTGTCTGAACTTCCTGCACTTTGCAAATCTTTGGGTACTGTCAGGCAGACTACAATGGTGAGATTGACTGTTCCCTGCAGGAAACCTCCAATTGTGCCAAGTGTAACTATTTGTTGACTTGTCTTACAGTCTATCTATCACTTCCTTGGTATGGAAGAACCCAAAAAATGTCAGATAATGGCTGAGCCAGGGCATGTGTGTCACCCTTGGGAAAACACCTGTCAGCTATTATGTACAGCCGAAAATTCAGTGAGAAATATGACAAGTAAGGCAATAGAATCACAAGAAGAAAACTAGTTTGTGGCTGTCAGAAAGCAGGTTGGCCAGAAATCGTTGCTATCTGTGCCAATCAGTGTCTCAATTGGCAACTATTTAGTGTTTGGACTGTTCTGATGCATCTCAGTGGACTGGGAAATGTTCTGCCAGTTGAGTGACTTCAGTCACATTTTTGCTGCTGTACTGCAATTTTTTTAGGAACACTATTTCCAAGAATGGATATGTGAGAAATGACAAAGCATTAATGAGCAGAATGGAAATCTGAACGAGCAGACAGGTATTTTACTACCTGCATAACTGAGTACTCTATCTGCCTTGGGAGGTAGGGAGGAAGTAGTATAGAAAAAAGAAAAGGCTTTAACCTGGAACAAAAGCCAGGTTAAACTGTAGTAAATAAAAATTAAAGGCTACATATTCACAGAATTTGGGATGTTGTTTTTCTGTTATGAAAAAAAAAAAAAAAAAAAGTTCAAAAATTAATCAATGTTTTTGTTACCTATTTTGCATTTAAAAGATAAATATGAGTCAGCAATTCAGAATGGTAATCCAGAAGCCAGAAGTTCTAGAAAAGTCTCCTGGAATTAAACTATTAGCATAGACCTGATTCTGCAGAAGGTTTTATACGGGAGAAAGTAATTTGCTAGCTGTGGTATGCATGAAGAACACACTCTGATGAGGAAGACCTTTCCAGTTCATTACAAGATCATCTAAGGCACTACAAAACCACTTACAGAGAGAACATAGTTCAGTAAGGGACAACTGTATTGCTAAGTAATTCTTACAGAAGCTAATTTTCATCTGGGGTTGACTACCACTTAACTAGACTGCAGGAACAAATAAAATGATGGCTCTCAGTAGGTGTAGTTCAGAGCCCATTAAGGGCACAGAGGAGAGACAGCTTCTTCCCCAGAATGACCCCACTGATAAGAGGCAGAGTGAGAATTATAAACATGATAAGTCATGCTTAAGGCACCCTTTTCAAGTCAAGCTAAAACTACTTCCACAGCAGTCACAATCCGGAGTACAACACTTAGCCAGATGTTGTGGAAGCAAGGATAATGACCGTAAAAATGGGTTGCTAATAAGCTGAGCATGAGCTTTGCTGACAAATGAGCTGTTAGGATGCAGCAAGCCTGCAGCAGGTGAAGTTTTTTTGAACTGACTGTTGAGGTAGGCAAAGTGCTGTGCACAATTACATGTACAGGATGCAGCTTGAAATGCTAGATGCAGTAGCAGCATCCTTCTTCCCTGTCCTCTCTTCAGAAAAAAATAATTCAAAGGAGAGAATGTTAGGGCAGTGAAACAAAACACTTGTTTCTGCTTTATTTTTTAGGCCATCTCATCTTCTGACCTTCTCATTACAATGCTGAGCATTTCAGACTGAAGTTGCACTTGGAATTATGATAGGGCCCCCATATGATTGCCACCACTTACTGCCTTGGCGCACAATCCAATTTTTCTTTTTTCCTGCAAACCAACTTTGGGGGAAGTCAAATGGGAAACTCTACTCCAAGGATGCACCACACGTTCTCCAGTACCTACTGAGGACAGAAGTTGAACTAAAGAGGTACTTTGACAGCCACAAATCATGCGTTGTTAATGCCAAACTCAAACTTGGCCAGAGTAAATTCCCAGATCACATACAGGGAAAATGTAGGGTTTACAGTGCCAAGTGCTTTGATTACTGATCCATTCCTGTTTACCCAGATTGCTTCCCAATACAGACAGAAGTTCAACATATTAAAAAAAAAAAAAAAAAAAAAAAAAAAAAAAGTTTCATTTATTCATTTTCTGAAATTTATAAAGTTTGGAGCCAGAAGCAAGAGGCAGTGAAGTAAAGGATACTTAGGGAAAAGCTTCTGATGAGTAGGAAATGCTTTTCCCTCCCAACAACCAAAATGAAACCTCCTTACAAATGCCATCAGTAAAATAACGTCATTTGGCTTTTCCTTACATATTACATTAAGGATTCAAAAGCACATAGGATTCATGTTTTGCACATTGTATACATGCATTTTAATAGGCTGTGTGGTTCCTCATGCCTGTGAGAAGATTCCTGTGCATGTCTTAGATTCATTTTAACACTTGCCCAGCAGCAATATACACAAAACAGCTTGCTCCAGTAGGCAGAGAGAATGTAGCTTTCATGCCTATGTTTATTTTGGGCAGAGTAGCTTCCTGTCACAGCCAGGAGGGAGCTTATTATGATGAAAACTGAGTACATGACTAAATTCTTAGTAGACTCCTTTACAGCATCAGCATGCGGAAAGGTTACTTATCTGTAAGTAATATTTCTTTGAGATTTGCTGTCCGTGCACATATTTATGTTATGGTTTGTACACAGTGACTCTCTGGAAGAGTTTTGATTCAGGCACAGACGTGTTACTCCCTCACATTCCAAATTCAAATTTTATAAAAGACCAAACAAAACCCCATCCCCTGAGTCTTCAGTTGCATTGTTTGTCTAGCAGAACTACACCCTGGAGAGCAACACAGAAGAGTATAAGTTATAACCTCCTTGACAGATGAAGAGAAGCAAAGGTAGTATCTGTATACCCTCATCCAAATGATGTGTAATAAAAACTTAAAGCTAAAGGTGTTGAGTTGGAAAGGCCTTTATCAGGCTTCCTATATCTGCAGTTTTCTTGGCTGGTCTGCGCTTTGATTTTACTTGGCTTTGTAAGCAACACTGGTATTTATAGCTGCCACATAGCTATGGCTACTATTTTTTATTTACCTTTAATTTTGCTTTCTTTTGTATGGCTCAAATACAGTTGTATTCAAATGGAAGAAAAAAGCTGTTATTCTGTGTAGAATGAAACATGTAGGACCGATGTATTGATGGAGTACAGGTAGTTCTGGATGATAGCAGAGTAGTTCTGGATGATAGCAGAGACTCTGGAATGTGAGGCACAGGCAGCCATGTAGAGGAGTATAAGCACAGAATGATATGAGATAGGATCATCAATGATCAGGAAAAAAAATGTAAAGTTGGAGGTGGACAAAATTGATTTTAGGTGTAACAAAGAGAATAATGGAAAAGCGTTTAACACATGGAAGACACCATACATAGTATGTTTGGGTGTAACAGAGTTATGAACCAATGAAGAATGAGCAAAGGTAGAAAAGTGCATTAGAAAACATATAAATGTGACCCACAGTGCATCTTACAGCTAGGGAAAGAACATCAGCATCATATTCCTCCCAGCAAAGGAGTCCAGATGAAAACAACTTGCTGTAAACTCCCTGACCATACTGAAACCTTAGGATCCAGGGAAATAGCATACTAAGAAGAAAAAGATGTAGAAATGAGCAAGTATGTGTTTGCAGCCATTTTAACTCTATTATCAAGGCTATTTGTCATTTCCTTTTTTATTCTTATCTTTGACTGTAAAATCCAGCCAAAAAACCATTCCATGATTAGACCGTTCAATTTTCACCTGTATGAACAGTACGTTCTGGTATATATAAAAAAGATCTATGTCTTTTTTCCCCATAAACAAGGTTTTGAGTAACATCTGCACTATGAATACCCTACACGCCCAGGTCTCAGGCTTTTCTGTTAATTACCAGTTCCTTCCATGTGTTTCCTAATATTTCAGTACAGGAGAGACAAGGACCTGTTAGAGCACATCCAGAGTGGGGTATGATCCAAGGGATGGAACACCTCCCTTAGGAGATCAGATTCTGTTCAACTTGGTAAAGAGAAGGCTCGGTGGAGACCTGTGAGCTGCCTTTCAGTATAAGGGGAGCTATAAGAAAGAAGAGGGCAGACTCTTCAGCTGTGATGGACAAGGAGAAATTGTTACAAACCAAATCTCCCCTCTTTTAGGCTGAATATGAGGATTTTATTTATTTATTTACTTATTTATTTTCACAACAAGGGCAGTGAATCAAAGGAACATGTTTCCCAGAGAGGTGTGGATGCTCCATCCTTGGAGATCAGGCTGGGTATGGCTCTGAGCTGTAGGTGTCTCTGTTCATCACAGGGGGTGGAGTAGATGGCCTTTAAAGGTTCCTTTCAACTGAAACAATTCTATCAATCTGTGATTCTTATTCTGTGATCTCAGAAGTATCAGCATTAGAGCTATACAGGTAACATTTCAGACTGTGCACTCTTGTCAACAGTTAAAAATCAACTTTCACCCAACCCCTGGTGGCAATGCAGCCATAAATGCTAAAAGCCTCACAGGCTACTCAGAACTCTGTATTTAGTAAACTTAGCTAAAATGCCATAGAAAATCAGTCTGCTCCTCAATGAAACATTAAATGCTGTGCTAAGGACTTCAGATTAAACACCACTACATCCATGTTTAACAGCAAAAACAAAGCAGTAAACTACACATTGTTTCACTGTTTTCTGTGAAGCTTGTCTTTTTTATACACCCCAGTAGGACTGGGGAAAAAAATAATAATAAACAGACAAAAAACCCTACATGAATATCCTTTCCCTGGAAACCACTTCAGGTTTCCAGAGAAACCTCAACAAACTCAAAAGGTGGGCCTGAGTGAACCCAATGAGGTTCAACATAGCAAAAGGCAAGGTTCTGCACTTGGGTTGGAGTAATTCTAGATACATATACAGACTGGGAGAAGAACACCTTGAGAGCAGCACTGCAGAGAAGAAGTTCGTGTTACTGGTGAATTTAAAACTGAACATGAGTCATCAGTGTGTTCTTGCAGCTCAGAAAGCCAGTGGCATCCTAGGCTGTCAGAAGAGGGCTGGCCAGCAGGGACAAGGAGGTGATTGCCCCTTTCTACTCTGCCTTCATGAGGGACCACCTGGAGTACTGCTTCCTGGTCTGGTGTCCCTAATACAGGACAGATGTGGAGCTGTTGTAGAGGGTCCAGAGGATAGCCACAAAGATGATCAGAGGGCTGGAGCACTTCCCCTATGAAGACAGAGTGAGGAAACTGGGCTTGTTCAGCCTAGAGAAGAGAAGGCTGCGGGGTGACCTCATTGCAGCCTTCCAGTATTTTAAAGAGGACTATAAAAAGGAGGGGAATCAACTTTTTACTAGGGTAGATGGTAATAGGAGAAAGGGGAATGATTCTAAGCTCAAGGAGGGAAGATTTAGATTGGATGTCAGGGGGAAGTTCTTCAAAGAGGGTGGTGAGGTACTGGAACAGTACCAGAGAGGCCGTGGATGCTCTGTCCCTGGAGTTGTCCAAGACCAGGTTGGATGGGGCTCTAGGCAACCTGGTCCAGTACCAGATCTGAAGGTTGGTGGCCCTGCCTGTGGAAGGGGATTGGAGCTTGATGATCCTTGGGTTGATCCTTCCAACCCAAGCCATTCTATGATTCCATGATTCTATGTCACCTGAAGACCCTGTAAAGTTTCATAACCCTCTTCAGGTTAAAAATGCCTATGGACAATCACATAAAGGAGTGAAACTTTACTAACTGTGGACCTGTGGGAATCTGATGCTCCATCATGCTTCTTCACTGGTTTACCATTAAAGTACACCAAATAAGCATGCCTTGCACAATGCGCCATAAGAAAATAAACTGCTGGCATTTAAGGAAATCTATTGGGAAGTGACTGAGGAAATCCATATTACCTAATGGAGGTCTGAATTGAAAACTTCTGTTCCTTAAACAACACAAGAACTTGCTTTGGGGAACACCCTAGTATTGAAAAAGGGCTATTAGGATCTTCAAAACAGCCCCAAAACTGGAAATATGTGAAGACATCCCTGTATTTTCTTTTCTGCTACCTATCAAAGAATTTGATGTATTTTACTCTGTCTTTCTCCTGTTGAAACAGAGTCAGCATATTTCAGGCTGCAGAACTCACTTTCACCTTCCTTCAACCACAAACTTACACTGGCCTGTCACAAACTTCCCTATGAGCCTGCGTGACTGATTAATGGGAAGGAACAGATGTCCAAGTCTGTATCCATCACACCAGACAGCTCTCTCTGTTATTTACCTGCATGACAAGTGTGGCCCTTTCTCATGCTGGAGAGCCCAGCACTTGAAGGGAGAGCATTGTATTGACCGAGCTGTCCACCTACATCTACGTGCTGAAAGTGCACATTCACTGCTACAGCTGCAAGGAAGTAACTAATTATAGACTGGCACCAGTGCCTGAAAGAGAGCAGAAGTACTACCACTGTTGTAAATAGTCTTTGAAACAAATCCACTTTCCTTTTAGAAGTGGAGTATCACTCATGTAGGCGTTTAAGTGTTTTAATCTGAATTTGGCATTTATTCATAGTTTCCACACACATTTAAATATATTCCAGCACTGAATATCTGAATAAAATTTATGGAAACAAACAAACAGTGGCAAGTATTTACAGCCTGATAAGTAGCAAAAAGAAAAGATATAATGGAAGCAACAATGTATGAGAATTGCTCTGAAAGTAATGCCTCCTATTTTATGTTGGGTCATGACATTAGAGGCATATGTTGGTGGTACAGCAGTAGAAGCTGAACTTTTCCAAGAATATTTCATTCATGCCATGTGACAGATGGAATCAAAGGAGCAGTCTCACACAACAGCATCTGACATGAAAGTGAGTACGAAGCAAAGGTGTGTCACTGGATTTATCCACGAAGAAAAAATGGGACCCACTGACATTCATCATAACTTGCTGAATGTTTATGGAGATGAAATAGTGGATGGGAGCACACTGAGGTGGTCAGTGGTGCATTTCAGCAGTGGCAACAGCGACATGAAGGACAAGACACATTTTGGACATCCATGCAGATTTTTCTGAGCAAAGAATGGAAGCTTTTGTTCATCACCAGTGAAAATGCATAGCTAATGGTGGTGACTATGTTGAAAAATAGTGGTTTGTAGCCGAGAATCTCTTCTATCAGCGTTATTATGGTCTTTATATCTGTTGTATATGTTCTAATTGAAACAAGTACTTTTTGTTCAAGAATATCTAGAAATACATTTGTTAAGTAACAAAAACACATGGAAAGCTTTTAAGTCTGTTTTTAAGGCTTTATTTTTATTAATCAAGGAAGGGAAATTTTACTAAATATAAAAGGAATTATACAAGCAAATGACCCCAGTAAGTGCTGCACTCAAGTAACCATTTCTATATGAAGTACTATTTCGTCCAAATGTGTTTTTGATTGAAAATATTTTGTTGAAATTTATTTGAAATAAGTTTTTAGTCATATAGTCTGAGAAAGTGCATCTGTAGAAATAAAAGTTTCAAGGACTGTCCATAGTTTTCTGGGCACTTCATTAAGATTGATTAAGGATCAAGACATAAGAGCTTTGATTTGGAGAGTCAGAGATTTGAACTCAGATCTGTCATTATGTTTTATAGCAAAGGTTGCTATACATCTTTGGTAGTGAATAAAAGCATGACAGATTTTAAATCCTGTCATCAGTAATATAATTTTCTCTGGTGAATTCCAGCCCGAGGCTCTTTTCAAGGCCATTATAGGTAGTGTTTACACTGAGGTTTCACATGCATATTTAATTTTGATAAAAGAATGTTCGTGGTATTTAGGAACAGAGTCCAGACATTTAAGCTGTTCATTCCTGGGCTCAGACTGGAGATGACCAGAAAGGAATACAGAAGCTGCTAGAATGAAGACCAGCACAAACTGCTAGTTTGTGAACTTTTTGCCATTAGGGTCTATGTGTGAAAACAAAAGATTGACTACATGTGATCTTCTTCTTAAGGGCAAGGACAAAACTAGTCCCCCAAAAAATAAATAAGAGAATATTTCCATATTCATACTCAGGAGAATGGGGGTTGATTAAGAGGGTAGAAGAAAGCAGTTTCATAAATTAAAAGTGAAACAACAGTTATTTTTTAAAGACAAAAATTACAAAGCTATTGGTTGATCAAGGGATGCAGAAGTCTAATTTAACCATAAGTTGTGCATAGTTGCCTTAATACATGGTGGGTTTTTTGTTTGTTTGTTTGATTGATTGTTTTTGAGAGAGGGAGAGAGAATTCATTAGAGTCTTTTTTTCATTAGAGGGTTAATCAATAACTGGCTGTTCTTCACAACTTAGACACTTTACAGGTTAAGAACGGAGCCATAATTTGGGTGAGTGATCATGCAAAGGAAAGATAACTCATACTTAATGCTTTCTGAGGAAGCATGACTATATCAGGAAAAAGCAGATAACTCCAAAGCAGAAGTAAATAGAAGGCATCAAATAGGCTGCTGCAGAGAGCTAACCAGTTTTCTGTGTCCATGGTGAACAA
The DNA here is from genome assembly GCF_039878825.1 of Excalfactoria chinensis. NCBI lineage: Eukaryota > Metazoa > Chordata > Aves > Galliformes > Phasianidae > Excalfactoria > Excalfactoria chinensis. The sequence continues at coordinate 25,809,662 of NC_092826.1, forward strand.
GGAGAGAAGCCAAGAGTTCAAATCACAGACCAAAAATGAAAACTTCAGAGAAGGCAATATAAATAGTTTCTTATAGTAAACATTAAAAAACAACAACAAAAACCCACAAACAAACAACTGTAAAAGTTACGGGAAGTTTTGAAGTCCTTATCTTGTCCACCCTTGACTCTGTCAAATTATTAATGATTCTTAAAGCTTGGTCAGAGTGTCCTAAAAATACGTCTCAGGGATAATACAGTACTATGGATCTTGCCTTATGAATGAAAAGGTAATGAGATAAGCTCTTGAGATGCTCTCTGACTCGAGAGATCTTTCAGATAGTAAACACTGACTCTTCAGATTTTCTATTTTGCTAAAAATCATTTGCTCTATCCAGTGGTGAAGGTGCCCTTAAAAAGAAACAGTATGACATTTGAAAAGAAAAATGAAAACACAAAACTAACTCCTAAAATTTCACTACTAAAATATTTTCTTAATTTTCACCTAGTACAGATGAATCTGTTGTGTTACAGAAAGCATGCTTTTAAGTATATAAATTCTTCTCAAAGTTATATTCCTTTCAATATTACAATAGATACTTGCAATATTTCTCTAACTCTTCCCAACTCCTCCAATGTTAACAAAAGTACAGTGCTGGAAAATTTAATGGCACTAAAATCCATCTGACTGGCCCACAGAATAAACCTTATTTTCAAGAGTTTTCAGCTGCTCCAGTGAAACAAGAAGCAAGGGCTCTTATGAACCTCAGCCTCTACTGCAAGGATTAAGAGAGAAAAGTTCAGGCAGAAAGAAGATTTTTCTTAGTCACCGTCAGCTGTGTTTTCTGGTCTTTATAGTGAATATGCAGTGTGAATTAATCAAGTGGCTGGGGAAAGAAGACTTACAAATAATAGTACCCAAGGATGTTAATGAGTGAGCTGTGTGCCCGGAACCCATTGCTAAAACGTGCTTGTAGTAAAGTAACCTCATTGTGGGATTTGGCAGAGTTTACAGAAGTATAACAATTTATTGGTTGTTTGAATTATGCTCTCCAAATGAGAGCTTGGCCAGTGGTTTATGGGATATCCCTGACACAAAGAATGTTGCTTTACTTATTAGTTTTTTTCTAAATCAGGAAATGCAGAAAACTATTTTACCCCAATTTGTGTTTTAACATGTATAGGAAGAGTTTCAGTTTCAACATAGAAGCTGAGTGAGGCAGACAGCTTTGCTTGCCCTTGGCCCAAAATAAAGGACATAACAACCAGTGCATGAGCCAGTGCCTTTCACTCTTTTGGACATAATTTCCCCTGTATTCAGGGTGCTAATACACACCATGTTTTAAATTACTTGCTGTACATCTCTGCTATTGTGCAGACAGTACTACAAGACCTTGAAGATATTATCTCAGTGATAATACAGTCATTAAGTTCCCTGGCCACATAAGGATCAATAAGAAGACCCAAGCAGAAGAGCCTTCACCCATTAGGAAAGAAAACACTCATTTAGCTCTATGGCAGGAATATTGTGCATGTAAAATATTTAACACAATATTTTAGCAGGAAACCTATGAAATATACTGTGTTGGTGAGGCCTGAAAGCAGTAACAAACTTTGTAAAGTGACCTTTCTCAATAAATTGATTCACTGTTAATTTGGCCAGACATCTAATTCATTTGACTTTCTGTCACTTGCTAATGAGCCCACACTTCTTTAGAAGTTTCCATGTAATTCAAAATTACTTAATAGGCACAACAATATTACCTTAGTTTGGAAACATTCTAACATAACCAGTCATCATTAATTCATGAGGTTTTCACTGTAACATTAATCACGATAAAATAATTCATTTTACAGCTATGCATGATAAGTAACAATTTACAAGAGTTGCTTAGTAATTCTGCAATTAAATACCATTATCTTAAAGCATTACCTACTATCTTATCTCTATTTTTTTTTTTTTTGAGAGTCTGTTGTCTTTTTTCCATAAAAGAAAAGAGTTGAACAAAATTCTCAGTTAAAAATGCAGCTTAAGCATAAACTCTTCTGCAAGAGAATGCTGATCAAGGTCTAACAGCAGCAGTCAGGGAAATTTTGAAAAAGCAACACAATAGTCAAGCAAGTACACAAATAGTTAGGAAAACTAATCCACATCACTAATGTTCATTCAGTATACCAATACCATGTTTTCCATATAGGGTGCAGGAAGAAGGGAGAACAATACACAACTGAAGATGCAGCAAAACATTTGTCACAAAATAATTCAGCTAACATGATTTTAAATACGAAGCTTTTGGTTAACCTCAGTGACTGCTACAGTCCTATGTACATAGTCATTAGCTTCACCTTAACATTTCATCTAAATAAAAATAAATGACTAGAATCTCTTTAAATATAATTTAAACGAACATCATTAACATGTGTGCCCTGGTGGTGCAGTGGTAGAAGTGCCGCTTGCAACACCGGAGGCCATGGTTCGAATCCCCCCCTGTGGCGCAAGTGGTAGAAGTGCTGCTCTGTTACACAGAAGGCTCGAATCCCGGGAGTTGGACCTGATGATCTCTAAGGTCCCTTCCAACTCTCATGATACTGTGATACTGTGATCTATACTATCAGGGTCTGGCTGGGGCATCTCTCTAATTTCCACCTATAAATTTATGTTTCATGAATCTTAGTTCTAACCACTGAAGTTTACTAAAGAGAATAGAGATTTCAGTATATTATGTGAGTAATATATAAAGATAATGTACGTACTAATTAAAAAAATTTACACCTGTGTGATTTAGTTGTACTTATATTTAGGTATAGGAAGGCTTAAGGAACATGGAACAGTAAGAAAACAAGAACGTATTTTAGCAAAACCAATTTAAAAGCCAAGCTCTTTCAAACAACAACACAATTTAATAACTGATGTTACACTTATTAAATTACTTACTATTATTCGCTTGTTTCTAGCAACAAGGGAAACATAGAAAGTAACTTGTACATGGATGAAATGAATAATACACCAGCATACGATGGCCAATGAGACCTTTATTGCGTAACTGCCTGGCAACAGCTGTTACCATTAGAATCCCAACAGATCTTTGGATGATTTTTTTTTTTCCTTTTCTCCCTGTGAAACACATTTCATTTCATAAAGTTGTGTAAGAATAATCAAGCAAATTTGTTTTCTACCTTACTGTCATATTTGAGCTTGTGGTTTTTTTTTTTTTTTTTGTTGTTGTTGATAATTGTTTTCCTACTGACTGAAAACCAATCATTATTCTATTTTTATTGTTGTGAAAAGTGTCTGTGCTTTCAAATCCATATGAAAATCAGATTTATTTTATTTTATTTTATTTTATTTTATTTTATTTTATTTTATTTTATTTTATTTTATTTTTTTCTGATGAAAAGGACTAGTTTAGACTTTGCAGAAGCTAACAGCCTTATAATTGGGGCACTCAGTTGAAAACTGAGAAAGATAGATTCAAGTCTCTATTGTATCAGACTGACTGGGGACTTCAATCCAGGTCAGTACCCTAAAATAGTAAAATTCTTGCTTTAGAGTATGAGTCTCTCTTTCCTTACAAAAATGGATATATTTTGAATTTCCAGGGGAATATAGGGAAGGCATAGAACCTATCTTTAGCCAAGATGACCTTTATGGGCAAGGTTTCATAGCAACTGCTACAACTGTGCTTAAAAGCCTCAGCTTTACTGTCAGTCTTTTCCAATTTTAAAACCCACAGAAATTATTTCTTATAGTAACTTCTCAGAGGAAGCCTACTGCAGTGTCTTCTGAGTTATTAATTATAAAGAGAAATAATCTAAGAATATGAAGTGGTCTATGACTACAATTTTCAATCTAAATCACACTGAGTGTATGCATACTGTTTTCTTGTCCAAGTGTGGCTCGTGCACAGTTAAGAATTAATTCCATGTAAATGTGTAGAAATGCAATAAACCAGAAAGTAGATCTCTCGCTCCTTATTCTGTAAATCCATGTTTAAATCCCTAGAGGAAAAGGACGGTCTCCAAATAAACACACTTCCACCTCTTAAGTTCTCTCCACTCCACCTCACAAACCTGCATGCAAGTTGTCTATTAAAATATTTGTCAGCTTCCCAGTGAAATGCTATGGCTAAAAGAGTCTTTAAGTAGCCCAATTGTCAACCCTTTTTCCTTCTTCCCAGGAAGTAGCTCTTTGACACACTTTAAGTATGAGTACAATAGAGTCATAGCTTTTATTACAGAAGAAATATGCTGAGTGGTAGTCAGTTTTTAGACCAAATGATATATAAAGGTCATGAAGAAAGAAAAAGTCTAAAGCTTTTACCTGAATAAAGATCTGAACTAAGTACAGTCAAATGAACAGTTTAGTATTACAGGTACATTAAGATACTTCACTAGGAACCACTCTGGCAAATGTTCATTTTAACTCTTACAGATGGCCCAATTACCTTTATTTTGGCCTAATCACATTAGAAAACCTCTTGAAAGTTATATTTCTCTATTTAAATAAAAGTGCATCCTGAAAGATTACCTCAGTTCAATGGTAGCATCATTTTGTTTATGAGCTGCATATAGTAAGCAAGCTTCTGGCCCCAGAAATTTTGCAGTGATCTTCCAGGAAGTCCATTCTTTTCTGTGGCTATCCTTACTGTTTGCTTAAAGAGGTAGACTGTATGATTTCAAATCCTTCTTATTTTTTCATTTGTAGGATAAAGTGATGCCATACCTGAGTGCTCTTCATGAAACTAGGTTTGTTCTTGAGCTCATTGAAATAAAACGTGGTTTTTCTATGGAGACTGACTTCATTATCCTTAAACACATTCACAGATCGCACAGAAGTAAAAGGCAGATTGAGCCTCATGTGAATGACTTTTGTGATCAAGAGATGCCTTCCAATACAAAATCTTTATTAAGTAATGAACATCAATAATCACTAGTTCTAACTGTATTTAAAAATAATGAATTAATTATTTGGGACAGTAGCAGATTCCTTCTCCTAGTTGAAATGATTCAGTAATAAAATAATGAAGCAAATCTCTGCTTTGATTCCTGTAAGTGGCATTTCAAATTAGAGCTGGATTTGGTTACTTTTAATAGAAATTTTGAACTACTCTTTACTCACAGACAGTGGCTGAAATGTTCAAAATACTCAGAAAATATATTTTATTTCTAATATTATTTGCAACCACTAAACTTATGTCCAAAGCAATTACACTGCTTCTATGAACTCTTTCAGTGTCCAGATAAAGATTAGTGATGAGCGGTATCATGCCCCAGATTTCAGTACTCAGACTAATGCTTTTAAATGTCTTCAGTGATATCAACAGTGGAATTGAGTGCATGTTCAGCAAATTTGCAGATGGCACCAAGCTGTGTGATGTGAATGGCACACCTCAGGGATGGGACGCCATCCAGGAAGACCTAGACAGGCATAAGCAGTGGGCCTAAGTGAATCTCATGAGACTCATCTAAGGCAGCTGGAAGGTCTGGAACCTGGGTTGTGGCAACCCCCACTATCAATACAAACTGGGGTATGAAAGGATTGAGCATAGCCCTGCTGAGAAGGCCTTGGGGGTGATGGTGGATAGCAAGCTAGACATGAGCCATCAGTGTGCCCTTCAGCCCAAAGAGCCAACCATATACTGGGCTGCATCAAAAGAATCATAGCCAGTAGACAAAGGGAAATGATCCTGCCTTTTCCTCTGCACTGGTGAGGTTTCATCTGAAGAACTGCATCCAGATGTGGAGTACTCAGTAAAGGAGAGATCTGGACCTGTTTGACTGTGTCCAGAGGAGAGCCACAAAAATGATCCAATGGAAGAAACACATTCTCTTTAAGGACAGAATGAGATAGATGTGGTAGTTCAGCCCGGAGAAGAAAAGGCTCCATGTAGACTTGGGAGCTGCCTTTCAGTATCTAAAGATGGGCTAAAAGAAAGAAGGGGGCAGACTCTTCAGCAGGGTCTGCTGTGATTGAACAAGGGGAAATCGTTTCAAACTAAACAACCTCTCTTTTAGACTGGATATAAAGAAACTGTTTTTTTATAATAAGGGTAGTAAAGCACAGGAACAGATTGCCCAGAGAGGTGGTGTATGCTCTGTCCATGGAGACATTCAACCAGGCTGGACAGGGTTCTGAGCAAACTTATCTAGCTGTCAGTGTCCCTTTTCATTGCAGGGGAGTTGGACTAGATGACCTTTAAAATTCCCTTTCAACTGAAATAATTCTATGATTCTATGAGAAGTGAATAGAAATTAAAAAAAAAAAAAAAAGAGTTGAATCAATTTTTGGTATGGTAGGTATGGTAGGTTGGGGAATAAAATACCCAGAACATGATACAGAAATACTGCCATCAATAGTCACAATAGAGAAATATTTGTCAAATCCATCCTACACTCCTTTCAGCAAAATCAAGTTATACCAGACCAAGACTGATATTCTGTCAAATAAATGCAAGTTTAGGTGTGATGAATTTATTTCTAGGATAGAGCATGTGTATTGAGTCTGACATGCGTGGGATGTATCAGCCCAACTTTATTTCAGTTTCACAGATGGTTCTACAATAAAGTTGAATGATTTAGCACTTTTTCCATTCAGGCAGAATATCCATGCAGGGTGCATTCATAAATTTCAAAGTTCCAAGATGTGTTGGACTTTGTGCACAAATACTATCAAATCATTTTCTGTCATTGTTTTGACTTTGAGCTTTAACCATTTTGGGAAACTAAAGCAACAGCAACCTTTAACATGGCAAGTGCCACTGACATGCCAATGGCAAAGCAGAAACTAGAATAACATATGTGCAGATTAAGGTACTTGTCCTGAACATGATGGTAGTATATTGTGCAGGTGATAGAATTTGACAATCCAAGTAAATGGTCATGTCCTACCTTTATTTATATATATATATTCACATATATATATATATATAATATTTTTTTCTATTTAGTGATAACACTGTTATTATTTTTTTCCCCATTAAACTCCAAGTTCCTTTCTCTTTCTCCCAAAAAGCAGATTTCTGAAGGCATGCTTGAGCAGGAAGATTAGACTTAGAATATATTAGGAGGTCCTTTCCAACATAAACTATTCTGTGATCCTGTGATTCTGCTGGGTACTCTGTACAAGGTGAGTTATTTACATTCTGCTCTGCTGGACAGTCAATGCCAGGAAAATCTCCTCTCCAGTTAGGCTACTCAGCAAAGTACCTATCTTTGAAACACCTACATCCTAAACTTACGTATATCTCTTGAACATATCATACTGTAGCTTCAGCAAGCTCTAGTGTTTGCAAAAGTATTCAATTACTTAAAGAAAATGGTGCTAAAGAAGGCCCTGGTGAGGATTACTTCTCCTTGCTTGCTGAGGAGCACGCTCTGAGAGCTGAGCCATGCTGTGATACGCCCTTTGTGAACTCTGAACCAGCTGGAACACTTATTTTTGCATGGTGATTTCATTCATAGGTGCAGCATGTAATTGTGCCTGAGGGTCACAGAGGTGTGCATCACTGTGGACAAGTTTAAACCTAATGTGACAGGGTAGAGAATCCTTCCAAGCATACTGAGAAATAAATGCCTTTTGGATCTCTGCCTCTTTCAGTGTCTAAAAGTGACAGTAGTTCTGGAAGCAGCAGAAGTTCAATAAAACAGCAATACTGCTGACTGTATCATCTAAGGGCAGATGCAATCAGTGGAGAACAAAATCTCAGGATTATGAATTTTTAGAAGTCTTTCTTCTTTGCCTGCCTCAACCTTCCATTAACCACTGCTGAAAAAATTCATCTTCACTCACATTGTATTTCAGAAGACCCTGAAGTGAGGGGAAAGATTATTTAGTGCAATTTCAGAGAAATGTTGAATGTTATAGAACTAGACATTTACGATATACTGTTAGTAGTGTTCTCTCACAATTATCTTCAGCAGTATCATAGAACTTTTTATAGAATAATGAAAGGTCTATATATGAAAGAAGTGAGTTTCTGAAGAAATTATCATATTTGAATGAGTTTTAGCCACTCTGTATCCTTAACATCTTTCTGAAAGAGAAGTATTACTATACTGAAGGAGTTTAGTTGTTGCCTATTGTTTTTCAGGGTTATTTCTGTTCCATCTGATTCCTACATTTGCCTGAAACAGCAAGGAAGGGCAGATAACAACACTACTGAGATGCAGTTAGTGTCTGCTAGCTGTTCAATTAGCTTATAAAGCAGACTCTTTTCAAATTATTTTCCTCTCATTTTCATCACTTGTTATTTTATGCCCTCTTTTCAACAATATCCTCTAGCATCTTTCACAGCTACCTCCCAGCAATCTGCATAAGCCCACAGCTTTTTTGAAGATAAGCTTGTACTTCCCCACTTTACATTCCAGGATGAAATTGATTGAGCTGCATTCACTCATCTCTCTCAGTGCCCTAGGCTTCCGACTTTCCCTGTTTACCCAGTTTCTCTTTTCTCTATTCTTCTCCGCACACTTCTGCCCACCACAGGAGGGAAAGGACTGTTTTTTTGTTGAGATCACCCAGTGGCTCCCCATGTTATGACTTGTACCACACAAAGAACTCGTCTGCAGGCACTTGCAAGGCTGCCTCTGTTGCTCACTTACAAGACAAGCAACCAACAAGCTGGAAACGCTTCCTTCTTTTTCTGCTGTGGTTCAGTTTATCTAGTCTCAAGGACTAGATCGGATACTGAATAAACCAGAGTTTAAATACTATTTATAGGGAGAGTTGTACTCTATAGAAATCTCACATATCTACGTGAAATAGGTTTTCTGGAGGGGAATTTAGGAGAAAGAAGGGATCAGTTTACATTGTTGAAACTCAGGGATATCTATGACCTAAGTTATTTTTCTCTCTTAAAATGCAAAAAACCATCACCATTACCAGAATGGACCACACAGAGAATTAAAGATGAAGCGGTTCTTGACATGAATCGTATGCTACAAAAGTTATAAATACTGTCTAATATCAAAATCACAAAATGGTTTATAGATCAGGAAAAACAAACAAACAAACAAAAAAAAACCAAACAAAACAATTTTCATTAAAGGCATAGGTTTAGCAAAGTCAGTTACTGATTTAATAGACCTGAATTTAACATTTACATTTTAGTTTTATTTACTGACACCTTGTAGAGGCTGAGGAGAAGTAAAGAAGATGCAGAGTATCAAGCCTAGGCCAAAAACATCCTTTCTTCCCTCTACCCATCAAACTGTCTTGACTATAGTTTTTATACTTTAAAAATAACTCCTTTTGTCATTTGCCCTGGCTGTGCAAACCATGGCCAAAGACTGCTTTCCTCCTGCTTTGCTGTGTTAAGTTCTATGGACAAAATGTTCCTGTCAGTGAAGAATGCTTTGAAGGTGCTGATTCAGCCCTGGGGGCGTAAGTACAATACAATAGTGATAGGTAGCAGTTAATAAAAAACTTACCTAAGCTACTTTTTATACAGCTTGAGTTTATAGTCACAAGGGGGCCCTTGACAGGTCTACTCTTATGTCAGAACAAACACAAATGAATATAAATATTCAACAGATAAAGAGCGTTGCAAGGAAAAAGCAGGCATATTCCCCTTGCAAACTTAAAATCCATAACTACTTTATGGCAAGCACATTTTAAATTTAATGAACAGAGCGGAAGGGTGATGTATGGTGTATCTTAAGGAGCCTAAAAATTCCATACTCGTAATACATGCCATACAGAAGAGTTTAAAGTTGTTCTGGAATCTATCTAAAGAGAAAGGACAGAAATGTTAAATATTTCAGTCAGGTTGGCTTGCTGCTCCTGGATGTATTGACCTTACTCAGCCAATGGCTGCCCTGGGAATGAAACCATACTTTCCTGCAATTGTCAGCTTGACCTTTGTACTGACAATAAAGGAAAAAGGAAAATCTTTGGAAAGCCTCACTTTTTCAGCAAGCCATGTTGAATAAGACTGACTGCCAGGTAAAATATGTAATCTGTTCAACATCTGACATGAACTTATATTTTCCATTAGTGCAAAGGGAATAGTATCAGATAAACTAAAATCAATAAATATACTGAAATAAATAAATATAAGTAAATAAACAAGGCAATTATGAAAAGAAGCTGATGAGACATAGTCAGGAATTCCTTATTCAGCATTTTTCCAGCCACTACTTCTGTTCTGCCTTTTTTCAAATGTCTTTTCACCCCCACATCACATTGTCATTCTTTACACTTAAACAAGTTCCAGTCAACCTGAACCAGTGTCTGGAATATGTTTTGAATGCATTATTTGCAGCTGACAGAAGTTCTTGCTTCCGAGGGTGACTACTGTTGGGCCTACGGGTTGGTGGGAAGGACATACTGTGTATGTCTGAGTATGTAGTCAATGAAGAATTTTTACAACACCTTCAGTACACAGCATGATCACAGACAAAATTTTTGTCAGAATTTGCAGTGAATGGGAGTAAAATAACAGGAGCAGAACCAAATCAATACTTGACAATACCAAAAATGCACAGGCATCTGAATTCAGTTCAGAAAAAAAGATGGGAGAAAAGTGAAGGGGACTAGATAAAATGCTACTACTTTCACAATCTTTCATCAGACAGAAGTTTGTCTGCTAAACCTTTACCCTGAGATTTCTAAACTGCCAGGTTGTGATAGGTTACAACATAAACAGAGAACTCCTAAAGATTTCTGCTGACTGGCAAAATCACTAAGAGGCATCCACGGATATGAGAAAAGCAATGGGTGTGTTTTCACCCAGATGTGGGGCTGGAAGGGGTGCAAAGCTGACTGAAAGGCACAAAATGATTGATGTGGTGCTGAGAAATGCATAATTAATTAGTGTTGGTATACTAAGAATGCCTAATAAATTGATGCAGGTCTAGAGGGACACGGATTAATTAATTGGGGCTTGGGGAGAAACTGGTGCTGTTAGTACCATTGGGCAATATTTCATGCAAATATGTGTAATGTTATGCAAATTAAAAATCTGCTGGGGTTTTTGTGTCGTAAGATGTTGGCAGAGATGTGTCTGCATTGTTAAATAAATCCTCTTCGAAGCTACAATCTGACTACAACTGAGTGAAGAAAGGAAAAACATATTTTCAAATATAATAGCTGCAACATTACATATTAAAAATACTTTTTATCCAGTTACATTCAAAAGCATATTGCTTTCCAGATATGTTTTATAAATGTTCAATGTGCTAAATAGCTAACTGAAAAAATAATAATAGTAATATAACATTTCAAATTACTTGAAGACCACTGTGTGTCTGAGCTCTCATCTTGCAAGTTCTACTGCTTGAGAAGAGAAATTACATGATGCCCATGAGGGGAACAGAATTTCAGGGTAATGCGAGAGGACTGTAATTGCTGTGCTCAGGTATAAGGAGTAGTGAAAGACTCCTGGCTGCAACTACTAAAATAAGGTTCTGAAATATGAGGGCAGTAAAATCCTAATCTTTTCTGACCTGCTGTCAGCCCAGACACACAATAAAGAACCATCAGGGATTAATCATTTGAGGAAGGAATTCTGGAAGAGCTGTTGTATTTTCTGTTACATTTTGCAAGGCTTCTCTGAAGAGAAAAAATTCAGGGATGTGGTGGATGTGTGATCACCAACTGATGTACCACAGTAATTTAACGCAGAACAGAGATACTGAAGAAGAATGAGATCCCTAATGGAAGTTTCAAGAAGTAGTGATTCTAGCAAGAACGATACACTTATTCCAAACAAATTTGATTGTAACCTTTTGCAACAGGGTTAATTTCATGCTAACAAAAAACACTTAAGACATTAAGATTGTATTAAGGTAATGGCATTATTATGGGTTTTTGTTTTGTTTTGTTTGTAACTTTTTTTTCCTAAGGACAAATAGTTTTATGGCTATAATGGTCAGAAAGTTGAGTGCAAATATGTCTCTTCTTGTCTGGAATGAAAAGCTATATTACAGTAAAATCAACGTTATGGGCTTGATGAGGTAATCCTTTGTTTCTGTGGCACAGAAAGCTAAAACAAGATTGATCATATTAAGAAGTTTTCTGTTTTTTCACAGATTTTTTACCAGTCATGTTAATATCTACTTGAATACAAATAAATAAATAAATGAAAAAAAAAAAAAAAGAAAAGAAAAGAAAAAAAAAAGAAAAAAGTGTTATTCTGTGGTATGAAAAGATCTGTTTTCTGAATCCCATCTACCTCATCATTAATTTTATCGTAAAGGCCACAGGGAAAATGCTACTATTTTCTGCTGGCTAAATGAAACCAAGCTTGTCATTAGGTGGTTATTGCTAATCTAATTTTCAAAGGTGCTGACACAACAAGACTATTTGTGTAATATCTATGGATTTGTTGTTGATATCAGGCATAAATCACTAGAGAACTTAATAAAATTTAATGCCTTCCTTTATTTTTTTTTCCTTTATTTATTTCTTTATTTATTTATTTTTCCTTGATTTATTTTATTTATCCAAACAGATTACAGAAGCTCTGTCTTTGCAGGTTTCCATCAGTAATCAGGACAAAGCCCTGAGCAAACTGATCTGAATTCAGCACAGTCCTTGCTTTAGGCAGGAATTTGGGATTGGTCATTTCTAACATAAAACACTCTGTAAATCTCTATGTTGCTTTTGAACCATTTCAGCAGTAAAAAGAAATTTCATTAGCATTTAGTGAAAATACTGCTTTTGGTTCTTCCTGCTTTGGTACTTCCTGTTAAGTTTATAACTGCTTATTACAAGTTAAACTCTTTTCCAAAAACTACAACTTACATTCTTGCTTATATATTTTAATAGATATTTATTTATCTATTTATTTATTTTCATATAGAACTCTGGAGCAACTTACCTAAGGCTTGAACAAGCTAATGTGAAGCTGTCTAAAAGGCATCTAAAACTGTCAGAAAGAATATGTACACGTCAAAGCTGCAAGGCTCTTAAGAGATCAATATGAGTTGACCAATTTCTGTGTAGACATCAGCCCTTCACCAATTTCCATGCAGAAGTCAGTACTCTAATCCAAGGAGAGAATATCTAGATGCGGATGTCTCTATCGATTACCTCAAAATCACTTTGGCTGAATGTGGGCCCTGATGAATTCAGATTACGTAAACATCACAGTGTACTTGCATGACAGTACTGAAATCTTCGCTACATCAACAAAACTGAGCTACTTCATCTCTCATTTACTCTCCCAGCATGTTTCCGTGACTTATCAATAATGACCTAAAAAACTTGGACAGATCAGCAGGACAGAATCTAGTTTGGTACAATAGACATCAGAACTTCCTTAGATTAATTCTGGGGTGAAAAATGATATATCCTTTATGATAACATTCAGCGCTTACTTCTGAAATTTTGATTAAAACTTTTGGTAAACTGTTTCCAGTGCTCAGATAAATGTGGTCTGTTTTGAGGTTCACTTGTTCTCACTTCAGCTTCCAGTCTTCAGATTTTGTTACACCTTTTTATTCCATGCTGAAGAACTCATCATCAAAGTGTTAGATGCTATGCTTAGAGAAGTTACAACTCTATCCCATCCATTTTGCTATTTACTTGCTATTTTGATATCAGTGTCCTGTTTTCTTCGTCTCCAGGCTGAGCATCTTTGTGCCATCTACAGAACTCATCACTGATCTCTGTTCTTTTTGAGATTGTGAGAAGGAATGATTAAAAATCTGATTCTACCATGAACTGCACAAATGACATACACTCGCTGTACAATTACTTCCCACTTACAAGTCTTTTGAGATTTCTTTTTAATCCTATTGGCATTTGCCATACCAGTGTCATAAGACACTTTCTTAATCAAATTTCCACTTGGACCGAATCAAGTACCTTGAAGAAATTTGTTATATCAATTCAACATTATTACCTGGTGTTGGAACACACATTAGAAAAAGGGATGTATCCTGCATTTCTACAGACCTATTTTCATTAAAATCATGTTGACACTAGTAACATTATCCCCATGCTCATCCTTGATTAGTCAAGCCCTGTGCTAGTAATTTCATTACTTGTCCCTTACAGTTTAAAACAATTATAATAAAACTGTTATTATGCAACCTGGCCTTTTTTTTTTTACCATCTTGAGTTATTTACATAAAATTCAAATTCTTCTTATGCTCATGGGGCTGAGCCTTGTCAAAGAGGTCAGGACAGCAGCAAACAAGACAGAAAAAGTGTAAGGGTGGTGAGGAGTGGGACACCAGACTTCCTGGGGAAGTATTTGCCCAAAAGTAATCCCAGTAAAGAGGAAGGCAGACATCAGTTGAATAAAAAAAAAAAAAAACAACAACCAAAGTATTTGGTTTAAATGACTAAACCAAACAGCAATACATGTGAAACATGAGGATTTGTAGTGATCAGGAAAAAGAAGGGAGTAGGACAGGTGGGATTCTGTCAGATGTGGCCCCATGGCAGTGGGTGCTCTGCCTGAACTTGGCAGCATAGCCTCTCCTTAGGCAATCTCAGTCACTGCCTCCAGCTCACCCATGGATGGCATGGGGCACTCTGGGACCTGCACTCTAGACCCACAGGGTCACCTCCTAGGGCCTTCACCTGGCTCAAAGATGGTGAAAAGTTGGTTTGGGCACACACATCTTACAGATCACGGGGCTGCCTTGCTGGTATTAGCTTTAGGAGAGGATTTAGAAATCTTAAAGCATTTTTTAACATTTAGTGAATGTCTAGCATCCTACTGCTGATGCTGGTATTGGTAATGAGTTCAAATTTGTCATTAACAAAACAATAAGCTGCTTCAATCCTGATTTGCTTTACATTATATTAAGTGAGCCATTAATTTCTGGGAAAGTCCCAACCTTCTGTAACTTTAAATTCTTGCTGAAGAGAATCCTCAGAACATTAGTAGTTAAGATCCTCTCTGGAAAACTTTCCCATCCGTTCTTTAGAGACAAAAATTAATTTGACCTCAGGATTTAAAGATAACTTTTTAACAGCTCTATTATTTTACAGGATGGATGAGGCCCTGGGCAACCTGACCTAGTACTTGACCTAGTCGGTGGCAACCCTGCCCATGGCAAAGGGGTTGGAACTTGATGATCCATGGGGTCCCTTCCAACCCAAGTGATTCTATGATTCTATGAAACATTTAACCTTCATTCAGTGATTTGAATGTATCTAGCAATTTCCGAACACAAAAGGAAAAATCCTTACATATACATCTACATTTAAAACAACAACAACAAAAAAATAAGCACACACATTTATGCCCAGGAATGAACTGACCACCTTCTCACAAATTCTCTATTCTTTATGCTTTAGCTATTCATAAATTCAATATTTCTTCATCTTCTATTGTTTCAATCACTACAGCTTTCTCAAGTTATGCTTTTTTATGGGGCAATTTTAGGCACAGCAGCTTTTTTCATTATAATTTGTTTTCTAGGCAAAAATTGAAATATTTTAATTGTTCTTTTTAAAATTTTCCCATTTCAGCTCTTTCTCCAAATTGAGCTGACTCATAGCTATTTTCAAGGTTTATGAAATTGGCCCTTATGGGCAGCAAATATAATAAATACAATCAGCTTGTGAGCATTTGTATTTAAACAATCACTGCTCTTTTGTTCCATAATAGGTTCTTTTCTATCTATCAATACTGATTTTTTTTTTTTTTATTTTATTTTTTTTTTTTCTGCAACAGATTCTAGATTTAGGAAATTGTTTTTTGCAACAGATAGAAATTTAGCTTGAATTCAAATTAAGCATGAGAATACTCAGTGAGGTCCTACTTTCTGCCTTTTAACTAAATTTGGTGCATTATTCTTTCTTTGTATTGTTTCATATAAATAAATAAGTAAATAAATCTAGATTCTTGAGGGACACTAAGACAGTATCCTTTTACTGTGACATCAAAAGCCTAATAGAATGTAGTCTGAAGGAAATCTTTTTGAATCAGAATGTCATAATACAGAACACGGCATAAGTTTTTCTCTGATGCTTTCATTCTAGATGCATTAGAATGGGTGCCAAGCAATCCTTAGTAAGCACTTTTCATGTGTTCGTATTTCAGTAAATGCTGACTTGATGAATGGTTAGATGACTAGCTTTCATTTCTGTAAACATAAAGAAATCATATGCCAAAATGAGTACAAAATATGGTGGCCATCCTTTCTTTGAGATTTTCATTGTCTCAGCTCATAAATTTTATAACTTCTTATAAATTCTAAGAACAATTTGACATTTTGTGCTAGTATCACAGAAGATTCCAGTGAATACTAATGAACTTGAACTGAAATAAACATGCCTACAGTGGTGATATAGTTCACTGTTGAAGTAATTCACTATACATATACATATTGCATACCATCAACATTTGAAACAGATGATTAGGAGTACTGTTGGTAATTTAAAAATAGTTGTTAAAAAAAAAAAAAAATTACCTTTGAATTTCTATTGCTGGAATGTTCTTTGCCCTTTCAGAGAAGCAAATGGATGGGGACAAGAAGAGCACTTCACTTCTGTGATAGCTAAAACTGCTGCCTTGTTCCCAAGACCAGGAGTAAATGCATTGGTACCTGCAATGCCAGTCTAAACCTTGAACTCAACAACATTTTGGGCACTCCTTCCAAGACAGTGCATAACTCCAGAAGGAAAAGACATGAAGATACAACAAATCACAATTCTTCACAATTCTGTTCTGTGCACAGTTCCAATTAGCTGAATAAGAAACAGAGAAATGAACTCATGCAGTTAGCTTTCCATAAAACATTACTGACTGGTTGTTTATGTCACATTGTTCCAACAAAACTGAATTAATATATATATATATTTTCATTTTGCTTTTGGAAAATGATAGCACAACATTGCTATTACAAGAAAATTGAATTTAATGTGTCTCTTGTCATGTCATCAGTTTTTCTTTATTTCTATTTTTCTTTCTTCCTTTTGTTCTTTTTCTCTCTCCCTCCTTTTTTTAGACATTCTTATACTTCAGAACTTTATCTTGAATCAATGCAGTTTGCAAGTGTCGGTGGAGCTGACCAAAATTTCTACTTCATCTTGCACAACAGAAGAGCAATGAAAAAAAAAAAACATAACCACTTTGAAGATTTACATCTAAAAAATGTCATTTTTTCCTGCCTTTCCTACTTTGACAGCATGTGCATTTAAATGCATTAAAAACAAAATTTAAGAATATGAAAGAAATAAAGCAGCAGTAAGTGTCAGTTAACAGAAAATAAAGACCATGAAGGCAAGCTTGTGAAAATTCATTACTGCTTTACCAGCTGCTGCAATGCTGTTGTGAGTGTTAATTTTATCTTCTGCAATTTGATTGTTTACATTCAACTTCTTTTTACTACTTTTGAACAAAACCTGGCCAAGAAACAAAATGAACCACAACAAAGCAAAAATCTAGAACTGTGACCATTCCCTTACTTATAAATTAGCCTGTCTTTCACAAAACTGGCAGCAGGGAAGTAATTCCATCAACTCAGCTTTCATGTTCCTTTGAAAATGATATTACCATTGCTACTCCAAAAGTAAAATCTTGTATTTTATTACATTGGCCCACGACTTCAGAGACAGATGCTGGTTGCATGGTACTGGAGGTTGAACCTTCCCACCATTATTCTGTTATATTTTGTTATTGTGTGAAAGATGGCAGAAGAGGGGCAGTCTGACACAATGGCATCTGTCATGGAACTGTGTATGAAGCAAAGGCATGTCCCTGAATTTCTGACGTGGCAAAAATGTCACCTGTTGGTGTCATTCACTGACACTGGCTGAATGTTTATAGAGACCAAACAGTGAATATGAGCACAGTGTGGCAGTGGGTGGTGCCTTTCAGTAGTGATGACAGCAACGTGAAACAAGACACATTCTGGATGGCCATATACAGCTGTCACATCATGAAATTAAGTGTCTCAATCAGCTCATCAGATTGATGGAATCCAACCAGGGAACTGAGTGTGGAGCTGAACATTGGCTTCAATGCGTTGGAAACTATGGTGGCAACACTGAAATACTGCAAAGTTTGCATCGTGTCTGCCCTAAAAATGCTCACACAGAATCATCAAGAACACTGTCAGGATCTATTGAGCCAATACAAGGCTGAAGGTGACAGTTTCCTGGATTGCATTATTACTAGTCAAGAGTTGGGATGTCACTACTACAAGCCAGAGTCAATATATTAGTCCATGGAGTGGCAATGTGAATCCCTCATTGAAGAATAAGTTTGAGACAACCCTCAGCAAGTAAAGTGATGTGCACTGCTTTTTGGGATTAGGAAAGAGGGTGACCCTTTTGCAATTCCTGGAACAGACCATCAACTCTGACTGCCACATTGTGATCGGCATTGACTATGCCGAATGCTTCAACTTCCAGCATTAGGCTAGAGAAGACAGTCTTTCACCTGCAACACAGTAATGTAAGGACCCACACCATTTTGAAGAGAAGTCGGACTAAATATAGTCCCTTCCAGACTAACTTGTTCAGTAATTTAATGATTCTATGACAGAATTAGATCGATAGATAAAGTCTTGCTGAACAAATCAAAGAAAATAGAACAAAATTTGTTTTATCACATAGAGTACACCTGAAACTGCTTTAGATTTTGTGAAGGAAGGGTTTTGCTGTTATTCAGTAGATACTATAAATTTGCTTGGTTCAAACTTGCCATTTTTACACAAAGTGTGTGTTTCTTGCCTGAAAGACTAATTAAACAAACATAAAATTCATGAAGAAAACTTAACATAGCAGTAAAACTAGGAAAAAAATGTATACCTCCCAAACTAAAAGACTTTCTCCTACACTTCATACTTATTATAGTTCTGTTCCTTTCCTTTTCATATTTGTATGTAGCATCAGGAGCAAAATGAAAGCAAGTATAAGAGACTTAGAATTTTCCATTTAACTGCAAATAGTAGAAGTGGTACAGATGTCTGCAGCAAATTACCACTGCAGCCAATTTGAAATAATCTCTTTTCAATGAGATTTTAACAATGCTTAGGAATGACTATGATCATAACAAAAGTGTTTGAACAATATCATATCAGTGAGCACTCGCATGGGAGAGAAGTCTAGATGAACAAGGAACAGAACTAGGCTGAAAAAAAAAAGTCATAATATACTGAAATGAGATCTTTCTTGTGGTAGATGCTGCCATGCAACAATGTGGGGCATAGAGATATCTGTGTTAACCAGCTCACAGGATATTCTCACTTGCAGCTGAAAGAAAAGTTGTAGCTAATTCCCACATGGAGTAGTTATGAAAATGTTTGTATTTTTTTCCAGACCAAGACAGTATAATTTTACAGTTCTCTGCCACCTGACAGGACAAAGGCCAGGACTCATGTGCCTAAACTTTTGTCAAATTAGAAATTCCTGGTTAGACTGGAACATGGGCAGTGTCTTACAGTCACATTATCATTTTCTAACCAATACAAGGTATTCTGCAAGTTATAGAGGAACTTTATACAACTTAGAACAGATTTGAAAATACCAAACTTTATACTAAAAAAAACAACACCCTACTTCTTTTTCAGTTGGCCTTTTGAAAATGACAAGTCCTGACATAAAAACAAGCAAACTTGCAAGCAGTCTGCTTGAGCTGCCATCAGTTTTCCAGGAGAGGCTAAAGTTGGTCAGTTAAATAGTTGTAATGATTAAGAATTAAAGTTTCTTTAGGGGAAGGAGAAGCAGTATTGTAGAGTTTGAGCGCTTCACTTGGCAATCCCTCTTTTTGACTGTGAATTTCACTTTGTCTTTATAAAGTATTGAAATTAATTGGATTTTTTACTAAGATGTTAGTATTAACTTTTCCCCCTATGTTTATGATTGCTGACAAAGTTTTCTGTCCTTTAGAGGGCTGTAGGACAGAGCATGAAACCCAAGGGTGATCCTTGAGGAGAAAGAAACAGAATACCTCTACTGTATTTTCCTTATGTGTAAAAGGAAATAGACTGAAGACATGAAATGAAGTCTGGGACAGCAAATACACTTTAGCAAGCATTTCTAATCTCAATTAAGAATACTTGCATTTTATCTGATCTCGCTGTTAAGAAGAGAAAGAAAGAGGGTGATCCTAAAAGTTCATCACACAGATTTTCTGCCTCCATGAACTGAGACTACTTTATTTTTATTTATTAATTTAATTTATTTAATTAATTTGCTACAGCAGCAGTCTTGTGGGAGGAGTATTAGTAGCTATACATTATTCTCCAAAATGCTACAGGATGTTGGGAGAGGAATCTATTTCATGGATATAACAATTACAGTGTCGAGGACTAATAACAAGGCTGAGGTTTGCCTGGATTCTACAATATACTAAAATAGTATTACTCTGTTCTGTCATACTTTCTATTCTGAATATCCGATAAAAAGCAAACATACTTCCAATTGCAGATTAGAAAGGTAAATATTATCAAGGCAGATTTAGATGATAAATCATATGACTGTGTATTTCCTCTACATCCTTGAGCAGACAGACAAAAATATTTCCATGTGCCTTTTACAACAAGGTCAGCATTTTAAAAAGTTTTTTAAAAAGAGTGAGAAAAGTGGAGATATGACAGGCACCAGATGTCATCATATTAGAGACATCAACACAGATGATACTTGGTCAGCTACTCAAGAAAGTATTGTCAAATAATCAAGAAGAATATATCAGACTAAATATTTTTATTTGTAGTGAAGGAACTGAACAGAATTTAAGTTGAATCAACCTAGATTAAGGAAAAAATATGAAGATGTAGGAAACATGAGACCTCCTAGGACTAAAACAACAAAAGTTGCAGAGTATTCTAGAGATAATTCTCGTATTTATACAGTACATCCCACATGAGGTGCTAAAACAAATGCTATGAGAGAGCTTATTATGACTGCAGTTTTAACTTTGCATGATATTATGACAGCTCAGAATGAAATACAGAACAAATTTCATCGAGATACATGAGGAGTAAATGCTGAAGTACTGAAAACTTCAAGGCAATGTTGGCTAAGATTTTATAAAAGTACTTCTGGGATTACAGTAGATACGTCTGATAGATTCATGACCGAGTAAATATTTTTTTTAAATCTGAGAGATTGAAAGTACAGCTTTTTATGAAACCCAGTGGTGATGTGACAAGGGAAGTAGCACTTAGTGCAAAGAAGACCCTATGTTACACACACAACAAGTAGCAAACTAGGACTTGTATTAGCATGTTGGCTATGATTTTAGGATGAAGACATAGTCCAATGTATATATGTGTTATATACATACACTGTCTTGATCGTAAGCTTTCCTTATGAGAACATTTGCTGATAGCAAGTAGTCATTATTAATGCAAACAAGCATTATTCAGAACACAAAACTTTTTGACAGGCACAACTCTATAATATTTTGCAATATATAAAGAGTTTCACAGAAGATCTCAAGCAATTAATAGCTGATATTTCCTCATGGGTTTATCTGATAGCTACAACATGTTTCTCAGTACGTACTTAGTACTTTTCTGAACATGCAGAAGTTTTAGTTCTGCCAGAATGTCAGATCTAAAATGGAGTTTTGGTTTTCATAATTACTTCAAGTTATCAATCCCAGTAAGAGTGAAACAGAGTATTTTGTGACATATCAGGAGTAAAACTCACTCATTCTAGTTATTGTCAGCCTATGAGAGTAGCTCATTCCATTAAAATATGGTTTTAATTACATGATAAAACATTCATTTTACCCTTCTGGAAAAAGGCATACATTAGTTGAGCAATGGTAACACTAAACTGAGTCATGGTTCTGGCCGAATTTGACCTTGTTCTATGACTGCAGGGATCCATGGACTCCTGATCTGGAAGGGAAGGAAGAGAGGTTGGGAAAAGGTATGGAGAAGGGCCCAAAATAAAACAGCAGCAACAAGCTAAATGAGAAAAATAATTAACTTAATATGATAGCAGAACACAAGATAACAAAAATAATATAATTGGAATAGAAGGTAATAAATAAAATTAGAGAGTTTCCAAAACTTGAAGGCCTTACTCTAATGCTGAAGGTGAGATGGCTAGGGAGCACACACCACAGAGAACGGAAAAAGGGTGTCGTTTCATGACTCACATATCTTTCCCTCTGAACTGAAATTGGAAACAGAACAGTGAAGTCTTCTGGGATCTGTAGTCTGTTCTTTTTCTTGTGAGAAAGGAACCAGGAAATATCGACAATCTGTGGAACTCCCAGTGCAATACATGATGTGGAATACCGATAACAAATCATAAAACTATGGCATACTTCTAAGTGTTCAGTGAGAACAAAGTGTGCAGTGGGAATGAACATATAGAAACTATCCATTATCAGAAGACCCCAACAAGCAATGATCAGTGGTTGTATTCATGACTCTCTAACAGTAAAACTTCATATTAATGTCAGTTGTTAAATACCAAAGGGGCATGAGGTGGAGACCTATCAATGGATTTAGACAGGGTCTTTGTTCCTGCATGAGCTGAGAAAGTATCACCCTTATCCCAAATATGGGAAGAGATTAAATATAAGAATAAAAAGTCAATCTTAGTGGGTAAAATCTAACCGTGAACTAAGTTGTGGAACAGTAATTTTTCAGAAGTTCTGTAATAGTCTGTTCATGCCTGGGGCTGGATGGTGAGGAAACAATCTACAAAAACACAACTCTATCCTGCTGTTATGATAGCTGGAGACAAGTAAGTAACAGGATTGTTTCCATACATCACGAGTTACAGTTGTATAAATTATAATCTTCTAGGATTGTAACTGCATGACACTGACTGAAGGATGACAAAGTTAGAACTGAACAATTGCTAATTCAGTTCTGAATTTTCTATCTAAAGAAAGTTCAGTCACGAAAGAAATTGAATAAATGTCAGTTTTCAAGCCAAAGTTAATTATTTAACGAATGAGTTTACTAAAGCAGTAAGTATTTATTTATTCTTATTGCGCACAATCATGACATAATTAATGTAGTCTGGAACTTCAGCTTGAAATAAAGAGTTGTTTCAGTCTGAAAAGTACTAGTTCTACAAATACTTAGTTAAGCCCTTCAGTGTTGCAAGACATAACAATTATAAAGTAAGGGAGATCTGTTTTGAGTAGAAGCAAGGGAAACAAAAGGAAAAATAACCCTATTGTCACATCAATTCAGTTTACAACAAAGGTATATGTCAAGTCTCTCTAAAGGCTCTCTTTATTACCTTCTCTCCTCCTTGGATATTTTCTACTGGGTAGTCATCATTTAGAAAGCCCCTGCAGGACTTCTGTGCTTCACAGAAGAATGTGCAATAGAGTATATCACCCAAAATAATTATCTGAAACCACCATCTTACCCGAGGCTATATGTCAGTATATGCTCACTTGGAGACTGCATCTAATTTAGACCTGAAGGCAGACATATATGAATAATACTTACAGCAACAAAACAGGATTGAAATTACATTAGAACTAATTTATTAGTTAAGAGGGACATCAACTGAAGAACTACAGTGTCTTTTGCACTCTTGACACAATAAGCTTTTTCCTTTCTTTCAGCATTTGAAAATGGTACTCTACAGTGACTTAGCAACAGCAACAGGAGAGATAAAAGCTACCAAGCCAAGGAACATTTAATTTGCTTTCTCATGGAGCCTATGAAAGTGGCTTGATCCTTATTCTGGTCCAAATAAAAAAACTTGTTCTGGGGTTAAAGTGTGAAAAATTGTGTGTGAATAAGGAAACAAATGTGCCCTATAATTATAAAATATAAGTCTATGAACTTTAATCAGAGACATCATGTACAATATATATACTATGTATATCATGATCACAGAACTACAGAATCGCAGGGGTTGGAATACCCCTCACTAAAAAAAGGGTCCCTAGAGTAGATTGCACAGGAATGTGTTCAAGAAGCTTTTGAATATCCAGTCTCTCTGGACAGCTTGTTCCAACATCCAGTCACCTTTACAGTAAAAAAGATTTTCTTCATGTTCAGATGGAACTTCCTGTGTTCCAGTTTGTGCCAACTTATTGACCCTTGTTCTGTCACTGGGCACCACCAAAAAGTGCCTGGGCCCATCCAATTGTCTCTTGTTCATTAGTTTTTATAAGCATTGATAAGATTCTCTGTCTTCTTTTCTCCAGACTGAACAGCTTCAGGTCTCAGTTTTTCTACAACAGTGTGATACTCCACATCCCTAATAATCTTTGTGGCCCTGTGCTGGGCTCTGTGGAAGTTTTCTGTCTTTTTTGATCTGTGGAGACCAGAACTGGACATAGTACTCCAGATCTGACTTAACCAGGGCAGTGTAGAGGGGGAAGATCTCCTCCCTCGACCTACTGACCACACTCTTTTTAATGCACCCCAGGATGCCACTGGCATTCTTGGCCATAAGGGCACACTGCTGACTCATGGACAACCTGGTGTCCACTAGGACACCCAGGTCCTTCTCTGCAGAGCTTCTCCCCAGCAAGTCAGACCCTAACCTGTGCTGATATGTGTGATTATTTCTGCCCGGGTGGAGGATTTTTCTTTGGAGCAAACAGATCTCTAGTCATTCTCTCACCATAGATGTGTAGTGGTCGTGGGAGAAACATGATATTTCTTCAGAATAATTTCAGCTCACACTGTCTCTGCCCCATGTGGCAAAAAGGTAACTTGAAAATATGCTTAAATAGATAAAAACTTTTGAGGTGTTTACAGCAAAGGAGATTTTGTGGCTGTTTTGCCACAACTGAAAACATAATTTGCAGTTTCTATACTAATCTGAACATATTCTTGTCTCCAGTGTGAAAGAATTCACAAACCTATCATTGTGAAACAGACTTCTGTGCCTAATACTGACCTGTCTTTGCCTTGCTGCATGTTAGGAAAAAGTGCTATACCCTTGAATGCATAATATCACATCAAGAAAGTGCATGAACTTCATGATAAGTACTTTAACGTCCCTTTCTTTCTTATTTTCATTGCATGTTGTACTTCATGGATCAGAAAACTTGGAAAGAACCACATAGCTCATGAATTCCACTTCCCTGAAGCAATATCCATGGAGTAGCCTTTACATAGCACTGGTTACCAAGCATATCGGTAGGAAATTGAGAGTTGTATGGGGAGATGAGTGACGATGACCCAGACAAAAGCTAGCAAATGCTGCCAGTGCTTTAGATTTGTACTTGTAAGGAATTTTTTAAACAGAACACCTTGTAATGTACTTGCAGAACTTACATGAAACCTACACTTTGGAATTCCACCTTACAAGACATATTTAGACAGGACTATAATGTACATTGATGCAGCTCCTTTGCCTAAAACTGGATTGGCAAGGCATCTTTACCACTGAATTGTGTAACACTGTATATAGCTGTGGGAATTTATTTGTTCAATTTTTCACTTTAATTACACTGACAAAAACAATTTCTGACTAATGTAGCTAAAGCTGCTGTAAATAACATCATGGTTTTGAATGGCAAGACTTTATAGAAGATAGGAACTAACATTAATTGATAATTAGCACAAAATATAAATGAACTGATTCATAATACAGTCCAAATCATTTTTTTTTTTTTTCAAACAACTTTTGATAACTGACTGCCATGCAGCCCTCAATATGTCAGTAATAGACTTCAATTCAATTCAATGGAAAACAAAACTACATATGCTAATAAAGGTCATCTATACATCTATAAAACTCTTCTCTTGTCCCCTTACCATATCTTGACTACTGTTATAAAATAATGTTTTTCACAGAATGCAAGGCTCTCAGGATGTAGAGCTGTCTTTGATCTGTAAATTGTACAATCTGTAAATTATCAAGTGATTTCACATTTGTGTCTACCTGCATTCAAAAGCAGTTTTCATGTAAATTATTTTTCTTGTTCATAATGCTAAGCAAATTTTATCAATCAGCTCCTCACTATTTTGAGGCAACTATTAATGTCTATTGCCAGTAAAAAGAATTCATAGAAGCAGTTTGTCTAAAAAATGAGTATCACTTTTACAAAATAATTTCCTTCGTCAAAAATACCAGTGACACCTATATTTCTCATATAGACAAAATATAATACTCAGGTGAGGATATTTCACCTGGCTTACTCATTACATTCCTTGATATATCAGGAACTGAAGAATGAAATACGCTATCACAAAACATTTTAATAATATACATATTTAACTTAGTATTGGATAAAATTTCCATTATTATTAAAGTCTTTGCACAGTCCAAGGAATTGACAATCCCTTGATTTCCTTTACACTAAGTCCACCTGTCTCTGAGGAGTACAAGAGCATCTTCTTCCACAAAGCACTACAAATATTATAGGCTCCACAAGAAAAACAAAAAGAGACTAACAACAGTAGTCATAGTAATAACAGATTTATTGCCTTAGGAAAACACAGTTTAAAAAATCTGGTCAGACCAGTGTGCAAGGAGCTGTAAATAATGCACTGATGGCATTACATGGCCTATTGCTCGGAGACTACGGCTCCAGGAAACATCTTCTAATAATGCCATCTCACAGACTGACTTTGCAGCCTTGATTTTCTCACTTGAGTTCTTTTATTTCACTCATATGTATAACTTTTCCTAAAAAAGTGGTAATTGCCCCTGAAATGTAATTGGATTTCTTTAATCTGTGGTGCTGTTTTTTATTATTATTATTATTATTTTCTTTAAACCCACAATACATGAGTTATAAAATTTAAAATTACTGTTTGTCAACTGTGACAAAATAACAACATACCTAACACAGATTATTTTCTACAAATAATCAGAAATAAAAATTTCCACAGCCTGAGAAAATGAAAATGAATAGGTCACGTCCATTCTTTATGATTTGTTACAGCCAAAGTACTAGCTTCACATCACCTTTTCCTGGCATAGCCATTACATATATGTGTTTGATCTGAGTAATATATCTCAGAGGTCTAGTGACATATGTCCATATGTTCATATTATCCATAATTACTATACATGTGATAGATGGGGTTAGTACTATACTCCAGCTGATTTCATCATTGCCAGCCTCCATATCTAAATGCAAATAGTTTTCAAAGATAACGGTTTTATACAATGTCATAGTTTCAGCTGGGATGGAATTGTTTACTTCAAAGTTTCTGTTATGACATTATGTTTTTGGTTCTAGGAGAAAAACACTGATGTTTTTAGTTGCTGCTAAGTAATGCTGTACAGAGCCAAGGCCATTTGCATTAAAAGTTCCAAGGAGCTGGGAGTGAACAGAGTTAGGACAACTGACTTAAACTGGCCAAAGTGATATTCCATGCCATATGACATCAAGCAGTAGGAGTTCTGAGGGGGGCACGAGTTCATCCTTCTGTCTTCTGCTGCTCAGGAGGCAAGGTGGGCATTAGTTGGGAGGTGGTAAGCAATTGCTTATGCATCACTTGTTAAATACATTCATAAATATTTATCTATATAATCTTAACCATTCTCCTTTTCATTTTCTCTATCTTAGTAAATAGTTTGATCTCAAGCCATAAGTTCTACTTGTTTTCCTCTGATTCTCTGCCCTTTCCACTGGGAAAGAGGAGAGTGTGCAAATGACTGTGTGATGCTGAGCCACCTGTTGGGCTAAACCACAACAAAAAGAAAAGACAGAAATACACAAATATTCAAGATAAAGTACTAGAAAATAAAGTGCTACACCTTTATATGTATACGTATACATATATACATATATACACATATATATATATATAAGTTTGGAATTCAAACGAACAATATAGAATCATGTGGGAATAACTTCAACCTGAGATTTCCATAGTAAAATTATCTAAATAAATGACTATATTTCAGTTTGATTTGGTACAATTTCAAGGCCTAACAAAACTCATTCTTTTGCTTCTATCTAAAATCTGGCACACCACTGGTCTAGATGTTATTTTAGATTCATTAAAGGCAAAGCAGCCACAACTATTATCATTTCTCACCATATCACATTTAATTTACTAACAGAGCTTAAGAGAAAACACTTATAAATTCTTCACCTGATTAATCATGTTCACTGCAGTGATTTCACATAAAGAATTATAAACACTCAAAACAAAACTAGTCTCTAGGTAGCACACAGTACTTTTAAAATTCTGCCAAACCCAACATACTGAAAATACACTTATAGGGAACAATGGTAAAACAAACTCTCTAATCTCCAAGGCAACAGCAGCAGATGATGCAGAAAGGAAAGAGAAAACAGTATTTAAATGACATGAGCAAGCACTTACCTAGTGGCTGCCCTGCGATGATCCTGGCATTCTCTCCTGCCACTGCCGCCCTTGCATGTCTCTCACTCATGTACTGTACAAATGCATAACCTTTGTGCACAGAGCAGCCAACTATTTTCCCATACTTTGCAAAGATTGCCTCTATGTCACCTTTTTTGACAATGGCTGTATTCAGATTGCCAATGAAGACTCTAGAGTTGATGGACTTTGGGTCATTCTTATTGGTGACATTGCTGGTCTGTGTTTTGCCGGTCATGGCTGGATCACTTGGCTGCAATCCTTAAAGAAAGAACAAAGAGAATTATGTTTCATAATGTTGATTTTTCCAGCAATAATTCACTTTTTTTATTTTTCTCTTAAGGTTTATCTAGACTCAGAAGAGTTGTATATTCTAAAAAATGATTATCAACAAAACCTAAGTAATACATATTAAAATCTTGATAATGAACCAAATTATAACTTCTCATTTTATAGATATAATATACAGCAATACATTTCTTAACATAATGCTCTGATAGTGGAGCTCTGCAGTAATCATATGTGGATTTGTGCTTGGAAATTCAATATTGACTTTTTAAGTACCTAGTCATCTAGAAATGACAAAGCAAGAGAATGAGTCATTATCTTATATCAAAGAAATGAACATCCAAGGCCACATACAAAGCAAACTCAAACAATGAATGACTACTCTGCTTTTGTTCTCTGCTTTTGTTTGGTAAGTGTTAGCCAGAGCACATTTCTCACCAGTTAAATATCATTGACTATTGTGAGGAGAGTAGGACCAGTAACATATAGTTCTTTATCGCAATCAATAAGTTTCCATTGGAACAAATTTCCCTATTAATACAGTGGGGAAAAAAAAAAAAAAAAAAAAAAAAAAAAGAGAGAGAGAGAGAGAGAGAAAAAGAAAAGAGAAAAAGACAGGGTAAGCACAACTGGTTTACACGTCTAAAATTTATATATATATATATATATATGAACAAACTGCCTGAATTACATGAACAGTTTTGGTTGCTATTTTACTTTTCTTTCTGACGTAACAAAACCATATGGATCCTACCATTACCTCTAATGGAAAAAGCCACAGTACTCCTGGGGAAATGTTTTCAAAATTAGAAAGAACTCTTTTTGTGCTCATCTAGCCTCAGTCTTATGAAGTTCATTTGATTTGGTTAGTATGTATGTAAATTTCACCTGCCAGTAGGTCCTTCCATTTTAATCAATTTACTTAGAAGTGAAATGAAAGAAATTACCCCATGCTCTCCTAGGTTTTCTTCAGTTATATTTGATAACAGACATGTCAAAAAATGCACACCTTGTAAGAGTGAAAACTTATTTTCTAAGGGGGCTGTTCAAACAGCAGCCAAATATAGTCCAGCTCTTACAGCTAAGATTTATGTTACTATTTTTTAACCTATTCTTACTTTTGATCATATCACAGTAACAGTTCAGGCAAGAAGAGAGACCAGTTAAATACTTCTCGCAGTTAAAGCTCAGTTCTTTTCTCAAGATGAAAACGAATAATAAACTCTATTCTGGACACCCAGAGCTTGACATTAACTTGAAGAAATTTCACATTTAAAATCAATAACTACCAAACGTTAAGCCAGACTGACTCAAAAAGAAGCCATTGTTACTGAACTTCACACAATTTCTAGTGAACAAAACATCTGCAGCCGTAGCTATCTGTACTTCGATTGTCTCCAAAACACATGATTAAATCCCCACCCTTCTGGGTAAGAACACACTATGGAGATATGTGGGAAATTCTCCAGAGTTCTAGAAAATGCTTTTTGAAAAGAGAACATGCAACCGAGGCTATAAAAGTCAAATACCATTTACCTCCTTAAACTCTTAATGTAATATCTTACTTTATATTAGAACATTCAGAGAAAACACTGTATAACCAAAATAAGTTTTCTTGTAAATTTAACAATTTTAAATACATTCTGGAAATACAAGATATACTGCGCACATGCACAGACTTCAACACAGAAAACCAGGAAAACTGCCTTGACAAAAAACTCCTGAACTTTATTGAATATACATATATATATTATATATATATATATAATATATATATTATGTATATATAGTTTATATATATATATATATATTATATATATTATATTATATATATATATTATATATATATATTATATTATTAATATATATATTATACCACTAGCTATGCATTTTCACCACTGATGAACAAGAGCCCGCATGCCATGCTTGTAAAAGTCACAGAGGTAGTGGTCACTGTTTGCATGACTAAAACATATCACCCACTGTTTCACTGCATTCACATCCACTGTTTTGGTCTCCATGAATATTAAACGTTCAAAGATAAAAACTGCAGCAGTCAAGTATGAGGGATTCCTTTTTCACCAGCTATTCCCTGACGTTGCAAAAAAATACACCAGTGTGTTATGCACATGCCAAGTCTTTTGGGAAAATCTCTCATGGGTAGCACTGTGTGTGTTTATGCAGACCAGGCAAATAAAGGTGTTATCATTATATTACTCATAACTGTGTTATTGGTCTCCGTGAACATTTATCAAGTAACAGAGAAAATATCTTGCTTCCTGTCTTGAAAGCTTGGCTTGTAGACCTTTTTCCTCCACTAACCTGCTATACAACACTCAGTGAATCACTGTTTTGTACTTTTCATGCCACTTCTCAGAATTCAGACTTGAATTTTTGGCTAAAAGAGCTCTTTCCGCGTATTTTTATAAAGCTCCTAATACAAAGATGTCATGATCTCAGCTGAGACTTCTGTGTACAACTATTACAATGCTAATAAAAATGACAATGGAAAAAAATCTAAAGAAAATCATCTGCCATGCCAAAAACTGCATGGAAATTATAAACAAAGAATCTCTTTAATTATTACCATCACAACTGTTTTCAAAACACCAGAGAACTAAACTCTGTAGTTCCTCTACTGTTTCAACATTTTAAACTATTAATTTTCATTTCCTAAAAATTCTTATTTTATTTTGCCTACTAATTTAAATTGAATTTGAACAGTATGTTGAATGCTCCTATGCTCCTTTAGTAATTTTTCTTTGCAATGCAAATTCGCAACTTTTTTTTTTTTTTTTTTTTTTTTTTAACAAAGAAAAGTAGTTTTCTGGTGGGTTCTCTTATATGCAAATGTGCTGCAAAAATTCAAAGGGTAATGCTGTGGGTGAGAATAATATTAACATGTGAATAATTTAGATCTGATTGCATTGCTTGGCTACATACAATACTACTGTGAATATTTTATCAAAATCAAAGATACATGTGAACTTATTGCAACGAGAAAGAACAATGCAAGTTTTGCACCTCACATTATGCATCTGTGAATACTGAATTACATCTATAATCTCTGTGCTATCAATAACATCACAAAAAGTCATACAACCCCAGAAGTAAATGAAATAGCAAGAAAAAACATATCTGAAATCATCTGGTTTCTTTGCAGGGTTGTTGAAAGCTTTTTAAAGGTATCTTGCTAATTTATTATCATTGAAGTGATTCTTTTTGGTAATAAATATCTTCTATTATGCAAAATATATCTTTTAAGGAATGCTTTATAGATAATACATAGCACAAAATGCACTTCATTATACTGTTTGATGATGTAGCTGATTTAATTATTCTACTCAGATCTAGCTAGTGTAAGTCCTGGCATACTTGAACAAAGAAGTCATAAACTACATTGTTTACATTATTAATTAGATAGCAGGTTCTGAAAGTAAAGTTTGTAAACCTGCTTTAAATATTTTTTGTTTGTTTTTGTTTTTGTTCTTTCACAGGAATGTTAATGACTAAAATGAGATCCTTATTGCACAGCACACAAATTGGGAAAGTCCAAATGGGTAGCATGAGGTGCTGAAGAAAATGACTGATTTTAAGTCATGGCAGCTTCCTTTACATTTCCATCATTTTTGTATGAATTTCTGAAAAATACCAGTGTGACAAAGCACTGTTTTTTGGCTTTGAATCTTCAGTCCATAAAACGAAAAGCGGAATCTTGAATTCTTATTTCATAGGAGATGCTGCTGCTATAGGCACAGTGGCTAATCCCAGAATATTGAAAACAAAGACACTGTTTATGACTGTGCAGTGTTCTGATGCAGAGAGGAACACAAGACTTGAATCAGTGGGCAAGGAGGTGATTTGTCCAATTCAACCTTCCAGTAATTCCCTGGTATTTCCTTGGGAAGTAGGGGTGATAAGGGACCACTGCAGTCTTATTGGTCCTCAGCTCCCAGTGCTGCCTATAAATATTACTAATGACACTTCATAGGAAAATGAAAAACCTGCCTTTGAAAAGACAGAAATCTGGTAAACATGCAAAATAATTTGGGATATATAGACACTTGAAGATATCAGCTGCTAGAAGGGACTTAGAGAGCTTTTCATTTTGTCAACAGTCTAGTTATACAACTGAAGCTCATCATAAATGAACGACTAAAATTCATTAAGCTAAACTCTAACAATTCTGTTGGGGCATAGGGGGGAGGGAAGGAATCTCAAATAAATATTTTTGAAGAATATGCAAGAAATTTACATTTCATGGTTTGAATATATGTTATAGTAAGATCTATACTTCCTTTCAGTTTCTATAAATTTGCCTTCAGTAATGTAAGCAATATTTCAAGGAGCTTCTACTTACTAATAAGCTTTTATCTTGGAGTTATTTTACTTCAGTTGTAAACAAAACATCTGGTTCATTTAACCAAAAAATGTTTAGATATTTTGAATGAACTAAATATTGCTCACAGTGACCTAAAGAATTGTTAGGGTTTACTGAGGAAAAAAACAGGAATACTGAAATTTAAAAACAAAACAAAACAAAACAAACCATTGAAATGTTTTCTGAAAATCTGTAGGTGACTGTTACTGAAAACAGTACTTACTCAATTTGCATGGAAACTAAAACAGGCACGATGAGCACAGTAACTATTTGATAGACAGATGAACAAGAGCCTGCATGTAACACTCGTAAAAATCTGCATCAGCAGGGGTGACCCAATATTTCAAAGCTGCTAGGTTAACACCACTGCTAGGAAGATGATGCCCACACAGTCCATCTTTCATCAGCCCAAACAGATGGATGTCAAAAGTTGTCAAATGGACTGTATTGTAGGTGTGGCAGAACAGTCCAGCCAAGACTAGCAGTATACTCCATGATCTCCAAACTGGTATGGGGCCTAGTCCTAACTGTGTTGCAAGAAAAAGGTTGCCTTCTTCTCCAGCCTGGGGCTGGAAGTTGGAGCTTTCAGCTTAGTGTCACAGTGTAGCAGTCCGAGTTGATGGTTCGTTCCGGGAAAAACATATGAATTACCCCCTTCTTCACCTAAAAGACAGCACGCATCACTTCAGCTATTGTGTCTAGAACCTTTTCTTTTAGGCAGAATTCAGATATCTCAAGTCCATGGTCTTCTATTTTAACTCCTACTCATTCCAGCGACCCCACACCTCATCAAGTAATGATGTAATCCAGGAAACTGCAACCTTCAGCCTTGTATTGGTTTCATAGCTTCTGACAAAGCTGTATATTTGAAGACACTCTTCATTTTTTGGTTTTGCAATTTTGTAATTTTGCTATCAGTATTCCACATCATAACATGATAAAGCATGTATAATTTTGATGAATGTGCTACTCACAAATGAAGACTGAATGTCCCAGAGAACATCACGGTCAGTCATATGACACGGACTCTATATAATCTCACTTCGGTGCTGAACTCGCTCTCTTGGATCCTGCCAGCCATGGGGGAGTGTGTGGAAGCATTCCAGCCATTTTGCCTAGAGTTACAGTAGGCTTCTCGGTTTCGGAACTCATTCTCTCCTATTTTACTTGATTGGTTAGCCTTAATTCCAATTATATTGTATTATATTGTGTTATTCTGTATTCCAATATAGTATTTAGTAAATAAGTGTGCCTCCTTAGATCGTTGCCGCTGTATTTATTTTCCTTTTCCCTTTTTCCCTTTTTCCTTTTGGTACAGTGGCCCTGCAGGTCATCTATTCCTGTCATGGGTGCAGGTAGATTTTCGGTTAACCCATGACACACTGCACATGTCTATTCAGAAAACTGCTTGTCTTTCATGTTGCTGCTGCCAGCTGTGAAAGGCTTCATGTCTCACTCCAATATATAGGAGGGAGAGATGGTTCATTTAATATATGTACACTCAACAATGAGATGAAGCCACTATGGGTCAAATGTTAGCCCAACCAGTTTATTACAAATCCTAGTCATTTAGAGAGATGGGGAAGGGAAGATGGACAACAGAAAAGGTGGGAAATAGAAGCAAGGAGACTTTGTAGGAAGCAAGAGGGAGATAGTCACCACCTTGGGTCCAGTGTGGTTTGTAGTTCAGTCATTGATCTTCAATAATGGTGGATCATCAGGCGTTGTTGTTCTGTTGATGATGATGATGACTGTGACTAACTTTCCAATGGTAGTACAGACTTATTTTAAGTCCAAAGTGGTTCAGTCAGCTTTCTTTGGAGTGCCAGCTTCTGGCCTTTTGTATCTCAGCAGAACTCCTTTTGCTTCCATCTTCTGGGCCTTGCCAGCAGATAAGAGGGAGCATGGAGGTGCAAACTTATATCTTGTCTTCACAAAGTACAATGGTATCATCCCCCAGTCTCTCATAGCAAGCTGGAGTTATTTGGTCACAGGCCAGATCTTCTGTCAGCAAACAGTCCTGACCACTCTTTTCTGAAGGCAAACAGCTCCCAAGAAATGTTTTCAAATGTAAAATTGTCCACACAGTGTCCTCCCGCAGCATCACCCACCTTTCATCTAGATAAGTCATAGTCTTATCACAAGAAATGCCTCAGGAAGCAAGCTCTGAGCCAAAAAACAAAGAAGGGTTCAGATGCATCACCCACTGCCTCACTGCTCACATCCACTGTTTTGTCTCCATAGATGTTTAGGCAAGCATTAATGAATGACAATGAGTGCCATTTTTTCTTCAAGAAGAAACTCAGTGGTGCACCTTTGCCTCATATGCACTTCCATGTTTGTCAGATTGCCCCTCTGCTGCCATCTGTTGCACAACAATGAAATTTAATAGAATACTGTAGGGGAAATTGATGGTTGGGCTGGGTGATCTTAGAGGTCTTTTCTTGGTGATTCTATATGATTCAACCTCTGTTGACACACCACCATCTGCCCATGTTAGATTACACATACAGAGTTTTGATACTATAGTTTATGTACTTACTATGCTTACAAAAAATGAAACATTCTGTCCCAGAAACACAAATTTACTTTGAGATGACTCATCTGTGTCAGAAAATAATTACTACTCTGAATTAGATCTCTGTGATGACCTAGAAACCTGAAATGATGACTAATTATATGGAGAACTATTCTTAACTAAAAAAAAATTTTGTCATTGTCTATTTATTCTAAGCAACATTAAATGTCAAATCTTAATCATCACTACATTCAAAAGTAAAGTTTACACAGTAAAATGCAGAGTATATATCTGTTAAACACAAATCCTTCCAAGATAGAGAGGAAAAGACTTCTGTCTTTTTTTATGGTTGTCCAGTGACAGTTGTACTGACAAGGTATTCATAGTAAAAATTGCAGCCTGGAAGATTAGTTGCTAGAATGTTTAGGAGGACATTCTGGTAAAGGATAAACACCATGATATCAGTCTTAAAATATGAAGTGTAGCACTATGGCAGTAGGCAGTCTCTGACCTAAAACTCACAGTGTACTCTCGAGTGGTGCCAAGGAATTTATCTCTACCTTTATACATAGTTAATCCATCCTTTAACAGTTGAACTCCAAATCTTAAAGGTTTAAGAATAAATAAATACTAAAATGTTTAGCAAGGGAAAAAAAAAAAAAAAAAAAAAAAAAAAAAGCCACAATACATTTCCTCTCCTTTCAATTTGCTTTTTATCGGCAGTGACAACTTTAACACTTTTTCATTGTTGCGGACAAATTTAAGATGTTTAAATATTGGAAATGCTCATCTCTGGCTGAAATGTCTTGCAGAACAGATTTATCTTGCATTGATACTGATATTTTATAGAGCAAATACATTATTAATCTTAATTTTAGTAATAAGCACTCATTAAAAATTGTTTTATCTCAGCTAAATTAGACATTGACAAAAACCTATAAAATATTATGCCCCTACTGAAAGTAAGAATATTGGCAATATCATGGGGAGGGAAGAAAGCAATAGGGAGAAAAAAAAGTTACAAATGAAATGTATCTTCTTTTGGAAAATACTTTTTTATTTATACTTAAAATTCATTTTAAAAGAAATTACTATATCTAGGTCACAAAAATAAAGAAAAAAAAAAATCATTCTAAAGATGGCTAGTTAAATCCACAGCATAATGCTCTGGACTCTCCCACTCCTCACTAAAGTCAAAGAATCATCTTCCCCTCCTCCTACCCAAGATATCCTATATATGTAACTATATAATTTATTTATTTGTGAATGGTTTATCTTTAAGTTTTCCTTTCAATTATTTTTAAGAATGGGTTGACGCATCATGTTTATTGCACTGACATTGCACCCCTTGAGCTCACACATCTGCAGCCATATAAATGACAAAATGTATCAATACTCAATATCCAACTTCTTGTAGGAAATGAAAAACTGAAAAATAAAATGATAGATCATACTTCATCACGTGATCACACTGTGGTCAATGGAGTTAAATATAGTTGGCAGCTGGTCACAAGCGATGTCCCACAGGGCTTTGTACTGGGTCTGCTTCTATTTAAAATCATTATTAATGATCTTGATGAGGGGATTGAGTGCACCATCAGTAAATTTGTAGATGACACCAAGTTGGGAGGGAGTGTTGATCTGCCTGGAGAAGGGCACTACAGACAGACCTGGACAGACTAGATCAATGGGCCAAGACAAAGTGTATGAGTTTCAATAGGGCCAAATATCGGGTTCTGCATTTTGGTCAATACTAACCCAGACAACCATGTAGGCTTGGGGAGGATAGGATGGAAAGCTGCCTGACGGAAAGGGACCTTGGTGTGCTGATGGACTGTCGTCTGAATATGAGCCAGCAGCATGCCCAGGGGGCCAAGAAGGCCAGTGGCATCCTGGTTTGTATCAGGAATGATGTAGTTAGCAGGACTAGGGAAGTCATCCTGCCCCTGTACTTGGTACTGGTGAGGCCTCATCTCAAGTACTGTGTTCAGTTTTGGGCACCTCAGTACAGAAAGGACATTGGGGTGCTGGAGCAGGTTCAAAGAAGGGCAACAAGGATTGTGAATGGCTTGGATAATATGCCCTATGAGGAGAGACTGAAGGAAATGGGGTTGTTTAGACTGGGGAAAAGGAGGCTGAGAGGAGACCTTACTGCTCTCTTCCAATATCTGAAAGGTGCTTACAGCGAATGCTGGGTTGGTCTCTTCTCACTGGTGACAGGAGACAGCATGAGGGAAAGTTGCCTCCAGTTGCACCAGAGTAAGTTTAGGTTGGATATCAGGAAACACTTCTTTAGAGAAAGGGTTGTTAAGCACTGAAATAAGTAGGCTCCCCAGGGAGGTGGCTGAGTCACCATCCCTGATGTGTTTAAAAGCTGTTTGGATGTGGTGCTCAGGGACATGATTTAGAGGAGGGTTGTTAGAGTTAGGGTAGTGTGGTTATGTTATGGTTGGACTAGATGATCTTTAAGGTCTTTTACAGCTTTAGTGATTCTATGGTTCTATGATTCATCTCATTACCACTCTTCTAAAAAAGACAATCTGCCTCTGGGAAAGGTAAAGAAAATGTATCTATTTTTCCTTTGTGTTCTTTTTCTTTTTTTTTTTTCTTTTTTTTTTTTTCTTTTTATTGTTTGTAGCTAATAAAGCAACTACCTATTAATTACAGTATATAGAAAAATACCACTAAACTGTGTATACATTATTTTTTGTCAAGTTGTTTAAACATTTGAAAGATTTGTACATCTTAGGAGGAGCACTGTCTCCAAACACTACCTCCTTCTGGTATACAGAAGCTGTACATTCACATTGCCTCACTCTGGCTTATAGTGATAGCTCATTTTCCTATGTAAATGAAGAGAAAAAAAATGAAATTTACCAGTAGAGAGTCATGAGAATTTTCCCTGCCATTCACTTGCTGTCTTCTTTACTTAAAAATTTGATAAACTCAGATAAGGGCTTATTTTCCCCATTATGTATATTTCCTATCAAGCACGAGGCTTTCCCTGTTTATTGTTTTGTAAAATCAAACTACAATCACACTTGTTAGGGGAAAAAAAAAAAAAAAAAAAAAAAAAAAAGGAACAAAAAACAATAATAATTCTTTCTCATAGCACATATCTGTGTAAATAACACTGCCAGTTCAGGAGTTGCTGTCTTTTTATTATTATTATTTATTTATTTATTTATTTATTTATTTATTTATTTATTTTTCACTTGGCAGCTTCATGATACAATGGTCTGCCTAAAGACAATCTTAGTTATTTTTACTGTCATATGTCATTTCAGACTCATCTCATATTCATCAGGATTTCCTGGTCTCATTCAGCAGCGTTGTTTCCTGTGTGTATTTGCTTTCTCTTCAGTTTCATA
This sequence comes from Excalfactoria chinensis, assembly GCF_039878825.1. Lineage (NCBI taxonomy): Eukaryota > Metazoa > Chordata > Aves > Galliformes > Phasianidae > Excalfactoria > Excalfactoria chinensis. Next base: position 25,848,359 of record NC_092826.1, read on the forward strand.
TCACTCTGAGGATTAAATGAGCCTTGGCAAGTAAGGCAGTCTCCTACTATCTTTTTTATATTTCTAGATTTCCTAATAGAATTCACTATGCTCTCTACTCTCAAGGATGTTTACAGTCTGAAAGTACAGCATCTTCTGACATTTTAATCAGTATAATGTCTCAACATTTTAGAATTTGAAGCTATTATGTAAAAATAGACCTCAGAAAGATACCTGTGGCATAGTCAGATATTTTTCCTACAATAGAATTCTCATTGCAAACCTTTGTTTTCATTAAGATGTTATTTTGAACACGTAAGATTAGGCTTAGTTTGGACAATATAAATTTACTCTTCAAGTAATTCTTAAGGGAAAAAGATTTTTTTTTTTTTTTTTTTTTTTGGCAAGCATGTCTTTTCTTTTAAAGAAGCCTCTCATCTGCATTTCCTGTTGAATGAGTATAAGTGATTCATAGATGGCAAATTTCATTCCACTCAAATTTCCAAGAAAACTTTCCAAAATAACTTTCATGTAGGGAAAAATTATTTTGCTCCATTCTGTTCCCTCTATTATTTTTAAGAGTTTAAAACTGGATTTGTGGACTGTCACGGTCCAGGTTGCTGAGTACTAAAGAAGAAGTAAAGAGCTTCCGAACTGTAATCCTAGCTCTGGTACAGACCTGATAAGAGACCTTATGCAAGTCACTTAATATCTCCACCTTCTTCTCTTTCTTCAGAAACTGACAATAATGGTATTCCAACTCAGTGAGTTGTTACATGAACAAAATGAAAGCATGCAAAGCACTATATAAATGCTGCAGCACTATAGAGTTTAATAGGAAGCATACATCTAGGACTTTGTTTTGAGGATTAGTGATATCTTTTCTTTCCCTGTCCATACCATGGAACTGGAATACAAATCTAATAATGCTGTTAAAAAGTCTCGTACTTGGATCTTACTTGAGCTCCTGCTTTTCCACCACAGTGATGCAACAATGGACAAAGCCCTCATAAACTACACACATAGATTCACCAAGGTATCTAACATATCATAAACACAAATCCCAAATTATCCGTTGAACAGTTTCTCCTCTTTTTCTGTTCTGTTAGGCAGACATTTTAAGCTTAACTGCAATTTAGTTTCTGACACTGAAACTTAAAAGTATTCTAAGACACTGAAACTTTTCAAGACTCATATTTAATACATTGTAATCTGCTGAAACTCGCCAACCTTCATTGACCTGTCTTGCCTATAGAGACTATTTCAATAATTTCCTCTTGTCTCTATTAAGGAAACAAATTTCAGCTGCAGTGCCATCCCTGTGTTTAAGCTGATAGTTCAATGGTTAGGGACAATGGAAAACCTAATTTAATTCTCCGCTGTTGAAAATTAGAATGTGTACTCTTTGTCTCCTGAGGGTGTTGTTAGGCTCTCTTCATACTCTTTGTAATGTGGGTGCTTCAGGGTCCACATCTTACTTCCTGGATTATCTTCAAAAACCATTTGACATTTACTTCCTAGTTAAGTCTACAGGAATTCTCATGCCTAAAACTTAATAGGCGCTTATCTTTTAATGCACAAATAATTTTAATACCTACTTATTTGTTATTGAGTTCTGTGCCGAGACATGGAAATTAAATGAAACTTACTTTTGTGTTGTAATTGTTACTGAGAGAACACAGTTCCTGTAGTTCCTACACTATGCCACACACAATATAACAATGTACCAAACAGTTCCATCAGCATGTTAAAAGAAATACTAAATACTACTGAGAAACCCTAAATGGTACTATACATTAATTTTTTGTCTTTAAAATTCACTGTATATATATACATACAAAATGTTTTCCTTTCCATCTTCACCATTTTGTGAAAAAACAACAATAACAAAAAACAAACAAAAATTGGATGAAGTTATTTTGCAATCTTTCTTGATTGTTGTTGTCTCAGAAGTGTTTTTTGTTTTTTTGGTTTTTTTTTGTTTGTTTGTTTGTTTTTCACTGTATCAGGTGGATATAAATATGTGACATTTTAATTCAGTTTGGGAAACTAGAAAATCTTAGTAAAGTTGTGATTTTATTCAAGCAGAGATCTGATGCAAAAACACAGTGCTCATATTCCCTGGCCAGATATTTGTTTTATATACTTAATTAACTTTTAGAGAATAATTAAAACAAACACAATTATAGAACAGTTTGCCAAAGATATATTTTTAAAAAACTTTATCTGAATATTAATCATACATATTAATAAAAGGCATTTTAATTCATACCATACAAAACTCTTGTCTATGCACCTTTTCTAGCAGTATGTTATTTGAGCAGTGATTTTTCAAGACAATATTTATTAATTTCACTGTTAAATGGTAACTCAGCGCCTGTGACCCAGATCTTAAATGATTTAGAATTTGGTTCTGGCTTCATATTTTTGAATTTGGTTAATTCTTACAGTGAGACATCTCAAAAAGAAAATTTATGCTCACAAGAAAAATCTATAATACCATTAGTTTCTTGCACTGGCTTGAAAAAAAGTCTTGTATTTTCACCTGCCACACATATTCTGTGCTTCTTTCAACTCTGCAGGAACAAATTCACAGCATTTCTTACTTGAGTCCAATTAGTCCTACCTACAGCTTTTCCTCCTTCTCGACACTGGAAGATCAGCATGGAAATAAATTTGTCAACACTATTTTTATTTTCTCTTCAAAATGGTCTATCCAGATGCTGACTGATATCACTCACACACACATGTATATATATGTGTATGCCTGTTATAAATAAATAAATATATTAATATATATATTATACTGCACCTCAAAGAGTGTAGCCTTGTAAGAACTGAGAACAACATCACCTGGGGTGAGGTACTGGAGCAGGTCCACAGAAGGGCAACGAGGCTAGTGAAGGGCTTGGAAAATCAGCCCAATGAGGAGAGGCTGAGGAAGCTGAGGCTATTTAGTCTGGGAAAAAGGAGGCTGAGGGGAGACCTTATCACTCTCTTCCAGTACCTGAAGGGTGCTTACAGTGAGAGCGAGGCAAGCCTCTTCTCACTTGTGATAAGTGACAGGACGATGGGAAATGGCCTCAAGTTGCACCAAGGTATGTTTAGGTTGGACGTTAGTAAACACTTATTTACAGAAAGGGTAGTTAAACACTGTGGAATAGGTTCCCCAGGGAGGTGGCTGAGTCACCGTCCCTGGATGTGTTTAAAAGCTGTTTGGATGTGGTGCTCCGGGATATGATTTAGCAGAGGGTTGTTAGAGTTAGGGTACTATGGTTAGGCTGTGATTGAACTTGATGATCTTTGAGGTCTTTTCCAACCTGCGTAATTCTATGATTCTATAATCTGTTTTCCAGGAATTGACTTTATTGTCTCACTGAGTGACACCGTGGCTGTACCAAAGACAGTGGCAAAACAAAAAAACAAACAACCTCCCCTTCCCCCTCCCCTCGCGCCCCCCCCCCCCCCACCAGATCTTAAATGTATATTCAACTGAATATTTACCTATCCATACACTTCAAGGAGCAGCACTCCAGGTTTTAGGTGCATGACATTTTGAAAGACCAGAAAAGAATGACTTTTACAAAACTGAGCATGCAGTCCTTTCTTCCTACATGCCAGATAAACTAAGACAGGGGAAACAACAAACAAACCAAAACAAAACAAACCAAAACAAACAAATAAAAAAAGAAAACAAAATAGGAAAATGTTTCCAGTAACATTTTTATAACAGAATCAGAATCACAGAATTATCAAGGTTGGAAAAGACCTAGAAGATCATCCAGTCCAACCATCACCAATACTTCCCAGCTGACTCATATCCCTCAACACAACATCCAAATGTTTCTTGAACACCCCCATGGTTGGTGACTCCACCACCTCCCTGGGCAGTGCATTCCAGTGCCTGACTACCCTTTCCGAGAAGTAATATTGCCTAATGTTCAGCCTGAATCTCCCCTGGCGCAATTTGAAACCATTGACTCTAGTTCTATCACTGTCTACACAAGAGAAAAGGCCAGCCCCTATCTCACTACAACCTCCCTTCAGGAAGTTATAGAGAGCTATAAGGTCTCCCCTGAGCCTCCTCTTCTCCAGGCTGAACAATCCCAGCTCCCTCAGCCTCTTCTCATAAGGCCTGTGCTCCAGACTCCTCACCAGCTTTGTAGTCCTCCTCTGAAAGCATTCCAGGCCCTCCATGTTTTTCTTGCAGTGAGGGGCCCCAAACTGAACACAGTACTCGAGGTGCAGCCTCACCAGTGCCAAGTACAGGGGGACAATTACTTCCCTGTTCCTGCTAGTAACACTGTTTTTGATGCAAGCCAGGATGCCGTTGGCCTTCTTGGCCACCCGGGCACACTGTTGGCTCATGTTCAGCCGAGCATCAATCAATACCCCCAGGTCCATTTCCTCTCTGCAGTCTTCCAGCCACTTTGCCCCAGGCCTGTAGCATTGACTGGGATTGTTGTAGCCGAAGTGCAAGACCTGGCATTTGGTCTTGTTGAACCTCATCCCATTGGCTTCAGCCCAGCTTTCCAGCCTGTCCAGATCCCTCTGTAGGGCCTCGCTACCCTCAGGCAGATCCACACTCCCAGCCAATTTGGTGTCATCTGCGAACTTTCTGAGGGTGCACTCAATACCCTCATCCAGGTCATCAATAAAGATATTGAAGAGGATAGGCCCCAGCACCGACCCCTGGGGAACACCACTTGTGACCAGTTGCCAGCTGGATTTAACTCCATTTACCACCACTCTCTGAGCCCGGCCCACCAGCCAGCTCCTTACCCAGCCAAGAGTGTACCCATCCAAGCCACGGGCTGACAGCTTCTGCAGGAGAATACCATGGGAGACAGTGTCAAAGGCTTTGCTGAAGTCTAGGTAGACCACATCAACAGCCTTTCCCTCATCCAGCAGATGGGTCACTAGATCATAAAAGGAGATCAGGTTGGTTAAACAGGACCTGCCCTTCATGAACCCACACTGGCTGGGCCTGATCCCCTAGTCATCCCGCACATGCCGCATGATCTCCCTCAAAAAAATCTGTTCCATAACCTTCCCTGGAACCGAGGTCAGGCTAACAGGCCTGTAGTTCCCCGGATCCTCCTTACAACCTTTCTTGTAAATAGGAGTCACGTTGGCAAGCCTCCAGTCTTCCGGGACCTCACCAGTCAACAAGGAGCACTGATAGATGATGGAAAGTGGCTTGGCTACCACCTCTGCCAGTTCCCTCAGCACTCTCGGGTGGATCTCATCCGGCCCCATGGACTTGTGGCAGTCCAGTTGGAGTAGTAAGTCTCTGACCATTTATTCCAGAATCACAGGGGGGTTAGCATGCTCCCCAGCCGAGACTACCAGGTCAGAGAGAGGAGTACCCTGAGGATAACTGGTCTGACCTTTAAAGACAGAAGTAAAGAAGGCATTCAGAACCTTATCCTCAGTGGTCACATTCCCAGCCTCATCCAGGAAAGAGTGGATATTCTCCTTTGTCCTCCTCTTACTATTAATGTATTTATAAAAGAGTTTCTTATTCCTTTTCACCCCAGTGGCCAGGCTAAATTCAAACTGGGCTTTTGCCTTTCTGATTTCACCTTTACACATCCTAATGACTTCCTTCTATTCATTCTCAGTTGCCCATCCCTCCTGTGAAGTGGATTGTGATTAAATTTGAAGCCCAAAGATATAGGCCTGCAAAGAATTTTTAGGAAAACCAGCAGAAAATAAATCACTAAAAACCAGTATATTTTACATAAATATACATTATCTCACTTGTATCATGCAGATAATACAATTTTGAATGTAGAGAGGCCTTCTTATGTCTCTCATATTTAAATAATTTATTCTATTGATTACATTTAATCTCCTGCATCATGTCATAGAGCTGTAAGGTATCTGGTAGGAGCACAGTAAAAACCAGTTAGAGTAAATAACTTGCAATGAATAATTTATCCTTCAAATTTTCTACCCTGTAAAGATTTTTCTATAGCTCTTGCTGTCATAATATCTAACCTCTGGTCTAAAGGATGAGCTTATTAGAAGAATTCATTATTAGCATAACTCTGCTTTAAACCACAGCAAATCTTTCATTGACTTAACTAGGGCAGGAAAGGGTATAAATTGAAGGGAGAGTTTTTTGATGTTTCTGTTATCCCTTCAAGTGAATATGAATAGATTCATTTCAAGTTTTGTTATTTGAGAACATGAAGATGACTTTTCTTGTTGTAAATATAAATCAGTTAAAAACATTTCTTTTAAAGCATTTGACTTTCAACATTAAATATTCTATATTTTCTTTAATTTGATCTAGTTAACCTACATTTAATTTGTTGTAGTACTTCCAATGTTATTCCTCCCTTCCTTCTACTGACTTCTACTGTGTTTCTTCAACAAACTTTTCTCTGGTAGCTCCCAAATAACTGTTCAAAGACATCCACACCAGTAAAACTTGGCTATGAAAAATAAATTACAAACAGCTCACAGAAGCAATTAAAGATAATTATATGTGTGGATGAAATCTATGGAAGAAAGTTGCTTTTCTAAAAAATTATTTTGCTTACCTGAATGATCAGCTTTGGCAGCTCAAATTGATTATTTCCAGTCCATGTTATCTTACTATCCTGGCTAATTACAACATGTGATACTGGTCTTGTCAAAAAATATTAATTATTTGACAGAACTGATTATCTTGAAACTAAAACATGCTCAGCATGAACTGTCACTGGTCTTTCAACACACAAATCTCGGTTACTCAGATACGTTGCACGCAACATACAGTCTGATTTCCACTAGTACTGCTATTTATTCTCCTGATACAATTATATATTCTTAGACTATTTATGGAAAATACATAATTAAGTAAATATTCCTTTTAAAAAGCATCCTATTCCTTTTCAAAAGTGTATAGCTGCTTTAATAGAAAAACACTAAACCCTCCATATCTCATTTAAGTAAGGAACGATAAGTGTAATGTAAGGAAAGCACTTCTCAGTTTTTGCCTGTGTTTCTTCTCTCCCATTGAAGAATATAATCACAGGAATTATTTCAAATTCTGAGTAATGTCACTATCAATCATCAATATGTGATACAACTTACAATAGCCTTTTATTGTTATTGTCCATCTTGCAAAGCAGGAACATCTAAATTTTTTTTCCCTAAAATTGATTCTGTGCTGATTACAAATATTTTTATTAGTTACTCCACTTCTGATTATTAGGAAAATTTACCAGACACAGAGTAAGAAACCAGAATGGAAGATCAGTAGGTGAAAGTAGTATTTTGAAGTGAACTTGGACTACTATGACTACTGTAAATTAAGTTTTTTAGCTAGGTCACATACAATTTATGTAAAACCCTGCTTTTTAAGGAACAGCATTTGATGAAACAGTTACTAGTCCCTTCTTTTTGTCTTTTATTTTAATCAATATGTGAGTTCCAGAGCTATCTTTAATATTTTCATACATGAAAGATAAGTGCTATCAGTGTCTACAAAATGAACATTGTCTTCACAAGAAAACAGCTGATTGTCATGATTTGGAGAAGGATCTGGATGAAATTTCACCACACAGGTATTTCTCAAAAGTTACTTAATCAGATGTTTCCAGTAGATTTTACTGAGCTTTTACTGTGTCAACTCTTGTAAAAGGTGTAATAAAAAACAAATATAAAGAAACACATTTTAAAAAGACTGGAAAATTTCAGCCAGCCACCTACATGATTTCTTGAATACATATTGGTAAGTAAGTATAACAACTTATTTGATACATGTTGCTAATTTCTGAATGTGTAGACCTGAACAAGCCACCCATTTTGAAATGGCAAAGTTTCTTATCATTGGTCCAAGATAAATTAGGAGTTCTTTGTATATATATATATCTTCACAGCTAAGACAAATTTTGTAGTTCCGCTCTAATTCTCAATTTTCCTGCAGCAGTCGTGGACCAGAGACCTGTGAAATAATATGACTAATACCTAAGATAGCATGTAGACTGCAGGACCAAAGGAGAAGAAAGATGTCTGACGAAGCCTAAACTCTTGGTCTCCACTTGTTTGTTTCTGTATGACCTATAAATCTTGAGGTTTGTAACTTACACATCTGGTCTGCTTGACATGAGTGTGAAAGGTTACATTAATTTACTCAAAGATATGAGTTATACAGGCAGTCTAGTTACAATAGGTAACCAAGAGATATAAAATAACCTTGTCTAGAAGAGCAATTGCTTTGCAAAGTATAAACATTTAGAAGCATTTCTGCACTGTACAAATTGTGGCCACTGATGCAATCATTCCAAGAATTTTCCTAGAAAAGTGAGAAAATACATAATGTAACACTGCTTATCTGTTCACATGTTGAATATGTTAAATTATTTCCCACCCTCAGATCTGGTCTTGAAAAGAGAATTACAACATAAAAACTCCAAGAAAGGTCGTCTATTCTTTGCAGAAGGTATAACTTGGTAGATCTCCATAAATGAAAATATTGTCCTCTCACTCAGACTATTGCAAAATTACAGTTTGATTTTAAATGCCATGCAGAAAAGCATAAAAAATGTAATATTCTGAACCTCCTGTAATTAAATTGGCTTCTTGACCACTAGAATTCTGTGAAAGGGTATCACAACTCTTTTCTCTGGCTTCTGTGTATATGAGAACTAAAGATAAAAACCTTTGAAACAACAAAAACTGTGTGTTTAGTTGTGTCCTTGCTTTAGGAAGAAAGATGGTTTGAAGTGTTCAGAAATAATTCCTACTCTAATCTCTTTGATGTGGGATCCTGAAAGAAAGATGTTGGAAAGCAAAGTGTAATGGAGAAAGCACTGTTACTAACAAGAATGGCATTATGAAAGGTAAAGCTTTTCCCCCATAAAATATAGATGAGAGGACAAGTCCTTTCCACCTTATCTCAGGAAGTCGTTTTTGGGAAATATGATTAAAAAAGAAGAAATGAAAATAATAATTTAGAATAGAATAGCAACCTTTGGCAATTCATAAAGATATTGTTATAACAAAGGGTGGGAGTGTAAGGGATGAAGAACATCATCTTTCCTATCTTCATATATATATATATATTACCCAAAAGTAGTGCTTCTCATTTACATTGCAATATTTTTTTTCCTTTTCAATTCTGTATAAATAAGAAAAAAAAAAAAAAAAAAAAAAAAAAGTGGATGGGACTAATAGACTTCTAATTCTAAAATGTGTTTCTAAATAAATTTCCATCAGTGTTTAATAAAGTGATATTGATATCCTAAAATATCGAGATCTATTGCATTTAAGTATATATTATTAATTTTCCCCAATTTTAACGAACACAGTTTGTCAGTAGAACTTTATTTCTCGGGTAATTATCACACAATCACAGAATCATTAAGGTTGGAAAGGACCGCTAAGATTATCAAGTCCAACCATCAACCCACCATCACCATGCTTATAAATCCATGTGCCTTGGTGAAACATCTACATTTCTTGAACACCTCCAGCGATGGTAAATCCACCACCTCCCTGGGCAACCTATTCCAGTACCTGAGTACTCTTTAAGGGAAGGCTTTTTTCCTAATACCCAACTTGAACCTCCCCTGGTGCAACTTACGACCATTACCTCTTGTACTATCCCTGTAATCTGGGAGAAGCAGCCAACGATCCATCTCATTCTACAACCACCTTTCAAGCAGTTGCAAAAAGCAATAAGGTCTCCTCTGAGCCTCCTCCAGAATAAACAACCTCAGATTTTCTGACTGCATATTTTGTATAGAAAAGTCAAGCAGATGTTTGCAAGTTCTGGTATGTTCAAAATCAGAAACTTAACCTGAAGTAACTGTGCAAATACAAGCATGCCACCCACCACAAGCAAAGCACAACTTTGTGGTTGTTAAAATAGTCTAGACAGACTAAATATATAAATATATATATATATATGATTAAAATAAATGAGGTGCCCTTATTACATTTGTTTTTGAGAAAGCTGAATGAATCTGCCAAGATGTTCTAACTTACAGGATTCCTAGTGCTACCGAGAAAGCTGTAGGCATTCTTTGTATAGCTGTCAGTCTCAGACAAAGAAATTTCCTCAGCTCTCTTGCTGAGCTAGGCTGATGCATCAAGCAACATATGAAATGCAAGACTGAAGGTATTATGAGGGATTCAGACTCCATTTAACTAAAATGTATGAAATATTTTATAGAATCAAAAGATATACATCCTAAATTGTTTTTATTATAATCACAATTATACTGTATTATACTATCTTCTAGGCTAGGATTTTCATTCATATTATAAAAAATGAAAATGTTTAATTCAGACAGATTGTGAACTCGTTTCTGGTTTATCCAATGATTTATTCCACGTTGGGGATTAAAAAAACAAAACAAAACAAAACAAACAAAAAAAACAACTACTGCTGAAAACAGAACAGAATTTTTTTTAGAAAGCATTACTTACAGAAGCATGAGGTACATGTATAAAAATCATTCCTTAATCATTAATCATTAATTCCTTAATGATTTCATAAATACTTCCATGTTGTTTTTTTCTTCCTACATTTCAGTAAATAAAAAACTAAGAAATAGGGCCATGCACAGTCATAACTTTCTGTAAACAAAATTCTTCTCCTCCCCCCCCCAAAAAAAAGTACATTTCCATAGCATCTTTATGAATACATAGCCACCTTTTCAGAAAGATTACAATACTGTTTTTTAAAATATTTTTTTCCTCCTTCCTGCTACAAATTCACCAAATCTCTATGATAAATAGCAGAAAAATTCTGTGGCAAATATGAAAATATCAGCTCTCAGACAATTCCACTGAAAATATTATAAAACAACTGCTATGAGCTTGGTTAATGATTCTCCAAATTCTAATATACCTTCTCCTTCTTTCTCAGCATACAGTGTAAGCAATAAAATATACACTCTTCACAGAGAATTACAGAATCCTAAAAAGTTGGAACAGACCTCTAAAGATCATCTAGTTCAACCCCCTTGCAATGAACAGGGACATCCACAGGTAGATCAGGTTTACGATACATGTATTGAAGAGAAATACAACATACTTTTTTCACCATTAGTGAGAAATAATATTTTTAGACATTGACATAGTTTTCCAATTGAGATAAAGTTTTAGCTAGTCTGTAATTATAGAATCAACTAAATGATCTGGAGGTTGCCAGAGACTATCTGTACCCATCTGCTCCTATCTTCTTCAGGAAAAACATCAGTCTGCAGAAAAATTCAAAGTGATATTATAAAGTATCCAAATATTTAATTTTATTTTTTTTCTCTCTACATTTCTGAGGCTGAAATAATACGATAAATTTGACATACAGTTAAGTGAAGCTTTTTGAAAATTTAGCAGTTTTTCAAGGAATGTTCCACGTTTGGACAGTTGCATCATTACACAAATATTAATGAATTTGATTTCACAACATCTTCTTCTGAGTAGGTTTTCAATTCCGGGATATTAATAAATTTTTATAATTGACATTATTTTCTCAGAATATTTTTATAGAGGCACAGACTCAGTCTTACATCCTGACCTTACATACTTGTACGCAAATGTAATTATGTGCAAAATATAGACAAGTGTTTAAAATAAAAACTAAAAGGAGAACGAAGATACTTATAGTAGCCTCATTCCATTTTAACTCCTCACATAACCCCTTTTACAATGGTTTTATTTAACTCAGTTCTGATATGTTATCTAAATTTGTCACTGAGAATTTTTGTTACAATTTTTTAAAGAGAATGTCCACAGTGCTAGGACAATTTTAAAAGGATGCAGACAATATCACCTACACTTGGGTGAACCTTATTGCATTCTGGTTTTGCCTCTTCTGCATGGTTCAACAATAAATAAATAAATAAAATTATAGAAGTGTCAGTTCAATCCTCCCCAACATTCATATAGTTTATGGCTGCACAGTATGTACTGTGGGTATTTCCAGACACTGTGACATTACATAGTATTTTAAAATAAACTACTGCAGGAACCATACCAATTGAAAGCTTACAGATGGCTGATTGTGAAAAGTCATTAGAAGTCTGTCCATGTGGCACCAATTTTCAACTGAAATAGTGTGATGAATTGTACTAACTGCTTATTTCATTTTGCGTTTTTTTTTCTTTCCTTCTAACAGTGTTCAGTGCAGCAAGCAGCCTCCCTGTTCCTCATCACAGCATCATGAGAAAACAGTGGGGAAAATCTAAAAAGCAGAGAATATAAATTCCAAATAATTCAGCCTCTCCCAAGATCCAAGTGAACTTTTGACCCGTCAGTATTTCCACTGTTTTCAGGGAATGTTTGTGGCTAGATGAGGACGATATTGCTAAATGCATCACTTTGGATAGAGAAAACAGTGAAAATGTGTCCACTGGAGCATGTACCTGCAGTGCAAGAGGAAGCACTAGCATCACTGCATTTACCACCTGCATTTTGGGATCTCATTCCCTCTTTTCATTCCACTTGTCCATCCTGACCAAGAAGTTAAGAACAGGAGCTCCTCACAACCCTGAGAACACAGCATCAGCCATGGACACACAGAAGGAAAAGGTTGTTCTTTATCATCATGTTGGGTCAGTCTCCTCATACCCAATGTTTCTACTGAATTATTGGAGGGTTCAGGATGCTGCATGGTAAATATAGAACAATCAAAACAAAAACAGAAACATAACAATATTACAAAGTTTTGGGTCAACTTGTTTTCTGGAAATGAAAGAATAGGCTTTTTTTTTTTTTTAATTATTTTTCATTGTCATTTCCTACACACCATCCTCATGATTTTAATTTGTATAACAAATTCTTTCTCAAGTTTTCCCTTATCACCTCTGTTCTGTCACTGGAAACACACACAACCTTATTACGTTTTCCCCTTATGATGTTATCCCTTTCAGATGACTGCCACTGTGGGAGCCATTGAAAAGAGCTACTTAAAAAACAAGGGAACTGGCTGCAGCCAGTCAACTGCTCTTTCTGAACACAAGATGGATATCATTGTGTCATATGTTCACTATAAAAGCAGTTGTAGACACAGCACACATAATAAGAAAATTCATTTTGTAAAGTCACCACAAAAGCTCTGGATTTCAAACAAATAACTGCAAAAATGTGATATACTGAATTCAGGCTTTGAAACACTAGAGGTCTAACTTTGAAAGGAAACAGAAAGCTCAACACAGGGAACATCAAAATGGTTAAAAAGCACAGTGGAAAAACAAGTCAAATTTTGGAAAAAAAGCATTTAAAGAGGGAGACAATTTTCTCTCTGGAATATGAAAACAAGAAATGCCTCTCACATCTAGATTCCTAAGTGTGCTCTCCCTGACTGAGAAAAAAAAAAAAAAAAAAAAAAATTAACAGATTCAATGTTTCTTCTTAAATCTATGTCAAGAAATATCACCCATTTGTAAAGATTCATTATGTTCAAAAAAATCCTAAGTTAGATCAGCAATATAGATACTAAAATCACTGATTCATTCACACAGAGCATTTGGATTTATCTGTGCTGGAGTCACTCAGGTTTTGTATTAAAATTCATTGCATTTATGATTCTTTCCTCCTTTGCAGGAACAGGCAACATAAATAAGAGGTTGCAGCATGAGTGTGGACACTCCCACTGAAAGAAATATCCATCCAGAAAGCCTACTTTCTCCCCACTGTAATGCAAAATATATTACTCTTGTACAAAATAAATAAATAAATAAATAAATGAAATGAAGTCAACCTCCAAAAAACACAGGTAGGCAGGCACAAACAATCTATCAGACCTGGCAGAACTGCCTGGTCTGAAGAGGTGTGCATGCAGATCATGCTGTGACCTCAGGACATCTATAATGGGACAACAAGTGAAACCACCTATCATGATATTTGTGATGTCACCATTCCTTTGAGCAATAGTGTGGATTAAAGCCCTCTTCCAAGAGGAAACAAACAGGTTTTTATTTCTTTTTAGTGTCTGTGACACTTAACTGAAGAACAGTTACACCATACCTTATTCTCCCATTTTAGGCAGTAGCAGTGCTACCTTCCCTTATTTAAAGCACTATTACAGGCTTAGGCTAAGTTTCCCAAGTAGATATTGCCAGGCACTAAATTCTACCTGCAAGTAGCAAGGGATAATCATTACAATAATTGCATAGGCTAACAGTAAATCCAGCATATCAATACATGAATTTAACTTTTTCCATAAGAACTAGGAGATCAGTTCTGCTACCATGAATAACAGTTTACTGCACAAGTAATCCTTATTATTTCAACAGGACTACAGAGCATGAAAGAGTTTAGTCTGGGTGCAAGCTGCAGGATATAGCTAAATTATGCAAGTCTAAGTACTGGGGCAGGATAGAGGGGAATTAAAGGAAGCTGAAAGAATATTTAGTTTGCTTAAAACATGAGATCATAAGACACTATGCAGAGAGGTATTGTAACAGAAAATACAGATCAGCCACCACATAACATCTTCCTAGAACTTCAAGAAATTTTCAAAACTCAAATTATTCTTTCATACAAGTGAATTAATACTGCTTTGTTTTCTCTCAACTGGATGAATAGTAATTTTAATTTTGCTATCATTGCCCCCAAAATAACTGCATGAATACATGCACAAGCGTTCATTGGTCTGATGGTCTGCATTGGCATTGTATAGCACCCTGCTTGGAAATTGCTAAGGGATCTGGTGGATAGTCAGCAACAAACACAACATGATGTGACCACAGCGGCTAATTCACAAAGCATCATACTTCAAATTGCACAGGGAACACATCCACAGTAATTTGCAAATATTATTTTGGTAACATATTCACAATAAGTAATTTGAAAAGCTCTGTATCATACATGAACACAGAGATCACAGCAGAATTCAGAATGATACTTTTGACCTCTATAACTTCCAGTGATAAAAGCAGAGATGAAATCATAACATTTATTCAAGTGACATTTTTCACCTAGCATGTTTGGATATATGAATGTAGAACTAAAAACTGAAATCTAAAGCAAATATGTTCTTTGAGGCAAATGGGATAGCTAGTCAGGACATCTAGTTTACACATGGATTGAAAAGAACTGGCAATTGAATACGACATTAAAAGTAGAGCAGAACAGAATAGGAGCCTACTTGCTGTAGGCACATTCTGTTGTTTACTTTTAAAGACACGTTTACATTTAATCATAATTATACAACTAGCAATTCTAATTATTCTGGATAACTTTTTAATGTGGTGGTTTTTTTTTCTTTTTTTTTTTTTTTTTTGTTTGTTTGTTTTTTTTTCAGTAGCAGCTTAGTTCTTTGCTTTCTGGCACTCACAAAGGTTGGGGAAATATAGTTCATTTACCCTTCTAGAGCAGAAAAAGTCAAGTGTTGGAGTAGAAGAAAGACTAACTTGTTTTGGACTTGTCTAGCTGAAAACATGTGAAACCTGTCACTACAATAGAAAAAAAATCTCATAAAGACCAGGCTAGTTTACTGAATTAACATATTTTAGACTTCAAAATATCCTGTAGAATCATTTCAATTGCTATTAGACTTGCACTGAAGAAAATAGACTATGAAAATATAAAATCTAAGACTATCACAGCAGTGGATATATTTGCTTTTGCTTTTGTCCTTTTTTTTTTTTTTTTTTTTTTTTTTTAATGCAATGTCTTAACAGTACTTGTCTTAACAGTAATGACTGTGAGAAGGCTGGCACAGCCATGTAAACAAAAAAGCAGTAGATATGGTGCTGCATGGACAAATGCCCTGTGTTTGCTTTCTTGCTGGCCAAATTCTTAACAACCAGTGTGGATGAAATTGCATATATATTATTTCTTTTATCTGATTTGTCCTGACAGACACAGCATTATTCTAATGCCTATCAGTAAGCCCTATTTAGACTTTGATTTCAGCTCAATTCTTACTATCCATAGATAGTGACTTTGTATTCATAACTGCAGGAAAACAAACAAACAAATAAACAAAACACTCTTCTCCATGCTGTATTCATTATTTCACTGTTATTTTAAAAATATATTAATTTCTCTTTTAAATTACTTTGCAATAACCCATTGTTAATGTTACAGTTACTCATGCAACTTGGTGCACTGGTCCCCAACCTACATCTCAGACATCATAAAGAATGACAACTTTGTTGAAAAATACGCATCCAAAAATTTGTATCCTTCCAAAATCTAAACTGAGTGCATTCCAAACAAAGAGGTGATTATTTTTATCACTCTGATGCTTTCTCTAACACCACACAGTTTATCTTTCCATGCTTCAATAAACCCGGATTTGTGCACAGTCAATCCAAAGAGCCCAGGGGTCATGGCTATGGGCAGTCCTCTCACTCAGTTCTATTTCTGTGCTCTAATTATGTAATCATTAGAATATAACCAGTAGCATGTCTTCCTGAGGGGTATCCATTCATTAATGCAGACAGATAAGACTGTTGTCCATTGAAAGTAATGAAGTGGAAACATCCACATTAGTTCTAAAGCCCTTGAGACCATGCCTGTAATATCCTCTGTAGTCTATGAAGCACTGTCAGGAACCTCCTGTTATAAATATGCAAGTGTAACAATTATCCATACTGTTTAGGACTCTGGATTTTACTGGGTTGGAAGGAAGATTAGTGTCTCCTCTACTTTCTTAACCCTGCCTTTATTAGAAACTTCTTTATCTCCCCCCACACTCTATTTTATTGATTAATATTTTTAAAGCATCCAGTTGTTCTGATTTTCTATTTGGAGTTAGTTCACAACCAAGTGAAGACAACCAAGTGAGAAACAACTTCAATTACATACAAGGTATCTGCTATAGAAGGAAATAAATTATTCTCCATATCCCTGTAGAAGACAAGAAACTTTAGGCTAAATTACAGCAAGCATTGCAAGTTAAAATATCAGCAAAAATTTATAGTGAAGATGATGTAAAGCGCCGGAATATACTCATCTTGTGAGGTTGTGGGATCTCTATCATTGGAGGTCTGTAAGATTAGACATATCAACATAGTTCCTGACAAATATATTTTAACCTTGTTTCAGAGTAGGGGTATAGATTATATGGTCTCAAAAATGCCATCTGGATCTATTTTCCATACTTTCGTGATTATTTACCATGTTACTGCAAGATCAGAAAACTCCATTAAAGTTCAGCCTCCCCCGAGTGCTAATCACTGCCCAAGTGCTGTTTTAAGAGACACTCCAGACCTTTCCTTGCAGAATTTATGATCTCATTTCAGATAAGACACAATGAGAGGTTACAACAATTGAAGAAATGGTGAACAGCACAACAGTGACAGGACACTAACTGTACAATTTGTTATTTTCAAAGTGCAGTTTGTGCTTTCAGTCATGCTCTTAGAAAAGATGCTTTCATGAAATAGTCATTGATCTGCCAAGCATATACCTCTGAATGATGGGTGACTGGCAAAATTCATGCAAGTGGTGCCTATTCTGACAAATAGCCCCGTTAGCTTGAGGAGGAATGTTGAGAACCAGAAGGGAATATTTTCCGTTTAGACTTTGCTGTAATGACACAACAGGAAAAAACGTGCCTGCTCCTGCTACCTACACCTCACATACCTCCTCAGGCTCTGTAGTCTGCCTGTGCAGAAGATCAATTCTGATACTCTGAATTGCTCTCTGGAGGAGAGTCTCTCTCTTCATAGAGAAGTCAAGCGGACTAAATAGATTGTCAATGAACTCTTTAGTTTTTGCTAAAATTCCATTTCAAAAAGGATGTGCAATCCCAGGGTGCAATTAAAAGCCCCAGGAATTCTGCATTTTGTTTAAAAGTAGATTTTTACAATAGTAAAGGACTGTTTCTTTGCAAAGTTTCCTTCTGTTATATAAGACCTTCCACCATGACTCACAGTTCTCATGTAGAAACAATTTTACATCAAGCACAATACAAAACAGAGTGTCATTATAGAAAGGTTACCCAAAATACTTTCCACCACCTAAACACACACAGTAAAACACACAATTTGGGAACCATTAACTTCTGATAGGCTAGTGGCTTTTGTTTTTATAAAGATAAAACTTATAATTTTATCTGAAAAGAAACATTTTCTCAAAAGATGTTCCCAAATCAAGAATAAAAAGAGGCTTTTAGAAGTTTATAGACTGTGATTTTCAGCAATTTGCTACAAACAATCATTTTCTCCTTCAATATCTTAATGTTTCTGTTTATAAAAATACAGGTACTGTTAACTTTATTTTCCCATCTGTTTTAACTTCTCCTCTTGAAATTCTCCTCATAGAGGAATGTATTTCATTGTGAAATCTCCATTTTCTATAGCTCCAATTTTTTATTTATTATTTTTGTTAACATTTTTGGTTATACTGGTAGAATAGGCAATAATCCAATAAGCTGGGAGCAAATAAAGCAGTCCTTCATACTGCTAAATACACTCACAGTAAAGCAAAACTGTGATGTTATCTATAATACCAGAAAAATTTCTTGTGAAAAAAATCCAGTTCTTTCATCACATGGTTATAAAAAGGCTTAGAATTAATTATTCTGCTTAATATAAAAAGCCTGAAAACTTTCTTGGGAAAAGGACTGGTTTGCATAATGTGTAGATGATTTCAGTTGCTTGATCACTGTAATAAATGCTGGAGAAGATAAACAAGCACTCCTTGCAAACGAAGCATTGCATGCAAATTTCATTTTTTATTGGAGTGACACTTGGTGACCTATTCTGGAACCTTAAATTGATGAGATTTTCCTAACCAGGCATGCTTTCTAATATTCAGTTAATGAATATAAAAAAACCTCCATGATTTTTATTTAAAAAAATACATACATAAAAAATCTCATTAAAAACTTGGGATAGAGAATATCACATTAAAAATGCTTGAATAGACAGAGATTATTACAAAGCACAGAAGAGCAACATTTCATGAATAAATCAAAAGGTATTAAGATTAAACAAACATGTAAAGTTTGAAAATCAAAGAAGGTCAATTAATGAAAGCAACAAATTAATTCAATTTTCATTCAAGCACTTGACATTAAACTTGCTACTGTAAGAATAAACTGAATTTCAATCTGTTTGATGTAGAAACCCACGTTGTAAGAAGGTCAGAATTTGTCTCAAAACCTCAGTTCCTTGATTGCTAAGGTTAGACAAGACATGCTATTGCCTTGAGTGGTAGTAAGATTCCAGACTGAAATCATATTATATTTAAATCTCCCCTCATTTCAGATTAAAGAAAATGAGAAAACCTCACTGAGAACCTTACAGAAATAACGTGCCCACTCCAATTGGAAAAGCTGCTGTGTATAACATAGAATATATTCCTCTTAAATACCTATATAGGCACAATTGTATTTGAAATTTATTTAAGGTGTGCTTCTGATGCTCCATGGTTAGGAAAAACCTAAAAGCACATCAGCCCTGAGAAGCAACATAAGGACGTTTATGTGTATTGTACAGTGGTACTACACTGAAACAAAACTCCCTGAACCAAATAAATGTAATGTTGCTGGAGAAGGGACTTCCTCAGAAGTGACAACATTTTCACGTGTTCTACTGTCATGGAAGTGTCCTATGATGCAAGACCAGAAGCGATAGTTTCCCAGTAGACATGATCCTTCTCTGTGCAGATGGCACTCCAGAATAAAAAGAGAACAAATCTTTCTATCTATGCAGCAAACCCAAGTAACTGTGCAATTGCAGAACTGATAAGTGCTTCTTTTAGTGATCATCCATATAAATTTCATGATGGACAACTCACATTCATCCAGAATTTAAAGCGGAAAGAAGTGGAAGTTTGCATTTGATCTTTCAGTCTCTGCAAATAACTCAGCTGTGCCCTTATAAAACGCTTTTTCTAAAATATAAAATCCTGGTTAAGGTCTTTTTTCATTGACATGAATAATATTTTTGAAAAGGGCTAGTAAGTAGAGAATGATAACACTTTACCTTAGGCTTCATTATATTTTATGTCATACAAATGATGCCCTGAAATTATAAATGATGAAGATATTAATCTGAATTTGACTTTTCTGTTCTTGTGTCAGAGTTGTCCACCTACTCAAAAACATGCGTGGTTAACAGCAAAAGAATGCATCCGAGCTTTGAGGTCAACCCAAATATTTGCCCACTCAAACTAAACAGCTGACTGAGAATTGATACAACACTGATGTTATGATTTGTTTTTCACTTTGGTACACAGTATTTCAGATTTTATTTATATCAGTCTCACTTGAAATAATAGTTATCTATTAAATTTGCAGTGTGTTGAAAATCACCAGATCTTCAGACTCACAGTCAGCAAACATGGGACCATCTCAAATTACCATTACTGATCAAGCTTGAGAAGGTTTTCTTCATACAGATAGGCAAATATTTTAAGTACTGTTCTTAATCAATTCCTGTCTTTCTGTTTAAAATGTGAAACTTTTTTTTTTTTTTTTTTTTTTTTTTTTTTTGTTATTTCTATTTCTTTCATAGATTCCCTTTATGTATTCACTCTATTTGTATGGTTAAATTCTTCATTTTCAGTGGGGAAAAAAAAAAAAAAAAAGCATTTTTATTTGCACAAGTTGTTACATCTGTACAGTATTCATGTGTTCATACTAAGTGTCTGAGAGGGTGTCAAACCCAGCAGATACTGCTCACCGTTACAGAAGAGAAACAGTATTGAAAAGCATAACAAAGTCCTCTCTGGGATACATCTACAGTGTCTGAGTTGGGTAGTTTGAAATGCTAACAACATGCCATCTGTGTTTTAGTGAGGGTTCGGTACTGCTTAAATGATTGTGATTAACAGCCAGAGCTTTATACACTAACAAGCCAAGTTTGATTGTAATTCTTTGGAGTGTAATCATCACTCTACCCTGCAATTATACACAATGTGTGTTGAATTAGAAGCAAAGAAAAAGAACATGAAATAACTTTCAGACTTGGAAAGGCAGGCTATTGAACACAAGCCAAAGGTGAGATGACTGGTGAGAACTGTGACTCATTGTAATATTGCTGATATTCAAGACAGAGATTGTAGGAATTGGTAATTTGAAGAGTCACTGCAGGGAAAAAAAAAAAAAAAAAAAAAAAAAAAAAGCATCAGTAGCATAACTTAGATTAAACAGGCAGAGAAGCAGGCTGTAACTTCAGAAAAACATAAACACTTGATTTTACAACAGAAGTGTGATCTACAGAAAACTTTTTATTTTAACTCATTCCTTTTGCTGAAAGCTAAGTGCTATGTGACTAATTTCACTTGTGCCCACTCTCAACAGATGTGCTCTTGCTTTCATTTTCATCTTGATCTAAAGCTGCAATAAGCAAGGTTTAAAAAACCATATAAAATTTCATTCAAATTTCTAAATACTGGCTTATTTTTGTGATAATGGAGGAAGAAAAATACTAATGGCCAAGAAGGCAGCTTTTCAACAATTAGCCCTACTTACAAGTAAGACACTAGGGGATATATTCTAAAAAATGTGAGACAGCATAAATACATTTATATATCTGTTTAAAGAACATTTAAGAAACAGGCAACAGTATCTGATAATTGCTAACAATTTGCATTCTTCTGTGACAAACAGACTATAACTCAGGTCACACCACACACAAACTAGAAATCATACATCTAACCCTTGGAGGAGATCTGGATACACAAAAGGACATGATATGTTTATCAATTTCCATCTGAGCTTTCAAAGCAAACAGTACTGTAAAACCTGTGTTTGAAAGATTTGAGTGGAATATTTAGCCTAGCAGAGCGAAAATATTCTGCCTGAAGCATATGCTTCTTCTCTATCCCTAGGCAGGGCTTTTCCTCATTTTAAAGTGACTACCTCCAGTCTTACAGAACAATTTTCAAATTTTTCCCATTCTATAATTAAATCCAAATCACTTTTTTCTCCATGCTATCGTGCTCTGAGACCCAGATGAAGGCAGCATTGAATTCTGCTGCTTCAGAGACTGTTCGTTTTGATGTCATCCTAACAAGGAAAGCTGCGAAGCTGCAGATAAAGCAAGGCAAATAAATAAATAAATAAATAAAGTGGGAGACATGGGGTCAGGTTAACTACAACCAGTGCTGGTAAAGTAGGTAGGACAGAGAGGCATATCCATCCCACTTTCACAATCTTTTCCACATTTCATGGAATCATAGAATATCCAAAGTTGGGAAGGGACCCATAAGGATCATTGAGTCAATTTTCTGCCTCCAAGAGAAAAACTGGCACCCATCTGCCCTTGTATGGCTCTAACACAGAGAAGGCAGGGGTTGGCACAACTTGAAGCAGCTTCGCAGTTCAAACCTTCCAGTAGATCCCGGCTCCCTTCTCTCCCATAACCATCATGATGCACTCTCCCTACCTACAGTCTTGCTGCCTTGTGTCACATATGATGGCTAAAGAAATAGCCATTTATAAGATACATCTGTTCTCTAGTCTTTTTCTTCAGAGACATAAGCAGCTTTTGCCTAGGTCCCTAATCATCCATAATCTTATCCTTCCTGCCTGATTAGCTACTATTCTGCAAATTTGATGCTTTTCTTGAATACCCACTCCATCACTCTCTAAATCTCTACTTCTCTAACAGCTTGTAAAGAAAGAAATACTTTTGCATTTTTTTTCTCGTTTCCTTTTTTTTTTTTTCCTCCTTTCTTTGATCTTTCTTGAATTTACATGTGTCAACTCTTATGAAAGCTTATTTTAAAATGCAAAGGAAACAAAATCAACCAAATTTAAACATCTATCAACTACTTCATATATGCAAAATATAAATCTTTGTTCAATCTGTATGTTCTTTTATAAAGTAAATTCACTGAATCTGGGAATTTTTCTTTATTTCCTTTATTTTGATGACACGACAAGGAGATTTTTCTTATCATATGAAAGATCTCTGCTTTTTCACTATCTCTCTTTAGTAGGCAACATGCTCCTCTGATAGCTGACTTGATAGTATGTCAGCAACTCTTACACCTGTAGAAGCTCTGAGGTTTCTGAGATGCACTGCTCATCTTCAGCAGCTTTACTTATTAACTTCTTTATGTTAAGAATTATTCTCCACAAAATCTTTATAAAGTATGCCAGAACCACCTTCATATTTCAAAATGTAACTGTTACAAACACAACAGGAAATCAAGTAGAAATACAGTTTAAAAGAGAGGACTGAAAACTCATTTTTAATGACTTTTCAGAATTATAAAGTCATGGTTGTACAGCTATAGCAGTGCCATCAAGCTCTGCATGTTTGACATGGAAACTGGGGAGCACTCATGATCCATGAGACTGTATTCATGAGAACATCCCTGTTAGTTATCACGAGAGGATATAGAAAGAGCTTCCAAGGTGGCCACATGTTGGTGCACAAAATCAAAACCAAAATTAAATAACTCAGATCTTCTCTGACAATAGCTTAACTTAGAAAACTAACTGACTTTCTTCAAGCTTCAAAATAACAGAAGCACAATGGGATTAACCTGAAAACTTCCAACCCATAGACTTGAACTGCTTAGAGAACTCACATAAAGGCTGTCAAGATCAAATAAACAGAAAAAAAAGAAAATTTATCAGAGAAGACAAAGCATTTTGCAATACCCTGTTCTGACTCAAGGTCAGATATACAGTGGAACATCACCTTCATCAGCAGAATAGCTGGGTAGATATGACCACTCTGCTTTATTTTCATGAAAATATTAGTGAGGTTTGGTCTACATTGCATGATAGAATATCAAGTATTATAAAGTCTTTAGAGCTGTCATCGTAAAAAATCAGATTTTCTAAAGAAGATTTCCAAAGTCAAGAAGTAACCCTCAAGAAGCCTTCCTGAATTACTACAAATACTACAGTCAGCAGTGCTCACATCGACAGTGGTTTCCATAAGCCTTCAAACAGAAGTGATGAATGTCACAGGGTGCCATTTTTCCACATGAAGTTATTCAGTCCTACACTTTTTTTCCATCTGTACCTCCATGTCAGACACAATTTAGTCAGATTGCCCCATTTCTGCCATCTGTCACGTGGCAACAAAATGTAATGGAAAAGTGGTGGGAAGGTTCAGCTTCTACTGCCATACCACCAACATCCACCTCTGACATTGGACCAACATAACAAAATAGGCAGCATGTGTATAAACATACATGAGGGCTCTGAAAGTAACATATATATATACATGCACTAAAATACTATAAACCACTGATGTTTTTGCAGCATTGGCCAGAGATTTTGACAATTAGTTTCTTTTCAGTATAATAGCTTTTCTGTCCTAATCTTCAGTTTGTACTTTTCTGATGAATGAGATAATCTTTTCAGATATAACTATTAAGTTTATAGGGGTCAAGTGATTCCATTACTGTCAGACTGCATAACAGAAAACAATCTGGCAGATAAGAACATAATTATTTTTAATCCTGTGCAGAATGAATTGTAGGACATATCTATATCTTTCATGTATTTAATTTATAAATTATGAATTTGGTTTGATTTGGACTTCAGTGTTCACAACACTTTCAGATCAGTGGTTTGTAATTCTTATGGGAATGAAAATTTCAGCTGGTCAGGATAGTCAGATAAAATTCTCTACATATGAATCTGATAAAATTCACAGAATCAAGGCAAGCTTATTTCCTCTTTTTTACTATATTTGTGTTTGTTTTTCAAAAACAAAAACAAACAAACAAAAAAACAACAACAAACAAAAACCAACAAACCAACCAATGAACCAAAAAAAAAAAAAACCCAAACCAAAACAACGAGAAACACTCAGAAAAGGACAAGAGATTTAGTAGTTGTAAGAGGCCATGCTTTTTTTTACATCATTGCCTCAAAAGTTTGCTGAAATGGACAAGTCCAGGCAAGCCCTGGGCAGGGGATGAGAAATCCTTTGTCTGAGGGTAACAGACGGACAAGTCCAGGGGCAACAAGAGAGAGATAAGATGCAGATGAATGGCTCTAAAGTGGTCTTTTTGTGTGAGCATATCCCAAGGAAGATGGCCATCTCCGAGGTACTTACATGACTCTGACCCAAGCCTCCCTGGAATGTCACGTAGGCTGGGAAGAAGTAGGATAAAAAGAGCATGGACAAAATACGGGTTTAGGTTGTCTGACATCAGATGCCTCACTTCGTGAACAAGGAGGTTGTCTGACATTAGATGCCTCACTACGTGAACGCCTGCATGCTGAAAAAGATGCTTGCATGAAGAACTTTTAGGTTTCTGGCCTCAGATTCCTCCATTGTCATCCTACTGCTGCCAGCGGATTCACCTGGGCTTGCTGCTCGAGACTCTGTTTCGTGAGACCCCGCTGTTCCCTGAGACCCCGCTGTTTTTTTTACCGCCTGCTCTGCACTGCACCGATCTGCAAAATGGGACGCTGCTGCATCCAGGAGGTGACTTTCCCTGCCTTTACATAATTCTTGCCTTTTCCACCTTTCCTATC
The DNA here is from genome assembly GCF_039878825.1 of Excalfactoria chinensis. Classification (NCBI taxonomy): domain Eukaryota; kingdom Metazoa; phylum Chordata; class Aves; order Galliformes; family Phasianidae; genus Excalfactoria; species Excalfactoria chinensis. Next base: position 25,873,698 of record NC_092826.1, read on the forward strand.
GCCCACTTTCCTGTCCCCATCACCCTAATTTTGATATTTGCTGCTCTCCCTTCCCCATTCCCTCAGCTGTCTATTATTTCTAATAAACTGGTCGGATCAACATTTGAATGATTTTCTTCTTAATCTCACGCCGGGCATAACTTATCAAAAGAACCTTGCCTCTCTCCTAAATTGGAGCGAGACAGTAGTGCAAAATAGAAATTTGTAATCCATGTAAATAAACTGTGAAATTTCAAAATAAAAATGATAGCCATTTGGATTAATTTCCTTACTTTCAAATGGAGATTTTAATCTATTCAAAGCAAAGACAATTTATGTTCATTTTCCAATTATGGGTACAAAGCTGATTGAGAAGACATAATCTTTAATTCCCTTAGAAAAACATCTATACTCACAGTCAGAAGATAAGAAGATGTTTTTTCCAGTGTAGGAAAGTAAGAAAAATTGATACATGTAGTTATCCCATAACTTCTACAGGACCTATTTGAAAGCCTTTTACCATTTCTTTAGGTTCATATTTTATGACAAGCTAACTTCTCAGAAGCATGTATGCAGCACACTTTATTTTAAAATGTACTCTTAAATCATTATATCTAAGTTACTAGGGAAAAGAAAACATGAGGAATTTGCAACAATGACTTACAGTTAATATCCGGCATATATAACTTTTCAATATCATAAAGTTGACTTGACTTTCTCCTCCCTACCACACCAACCTCCCCCCCTGTAAGAGGCCCAGATAAGAAGAATTTGTATACAAAGAAAATTGACCAATTTAGGCTGTCATTTTGTGCAGTGGACCTAACAGACAGGATGGCATGTTGCCTGTCCTCGATTTTAAGCAAAGTTCCTCAGTAGTAAGTAGTACAGCTATTAGTGACACTGGTGTGTTCAGCACAAGGCAATCTTCATACTCTTCAGAATGGGTTTACTTAAAATGCAGCAGTAGAAGAAAACATTAATAGGTTCACAGAATGGCCTGGGTTGAAAAGGACCACAATGATCATGTAGTTTCAACCTCCCTGCTATGTGCAGGGTAGCCAACTACCAGACCAGGCTGCCCAGAACCATATCTAGCCTGGCCTTGAATGCCACCAGGTATGGGGCATCCACAACCTCCTTGGGCAACCTGTTCCAGTGCGCCACCACCCTTTGTGGTGAAAAGATTCCTCCTAACATCCAAACTAAACCTCCCCCATCTCAGTTTAAAACTATCCCCACTTGTCCTATTACAATCTCTTGTAAACAGTTGTTCCCCCTCCTGTTTATATGCTACTTCAAATATTGGAAGGCCTCAATGAGATCTCCACAAAGCCAGAATCAAATCAAATCAAACAAACAAAAAAGAACACTACAAATTTGGCCTGAAATTCTGCATTAAATTAAGACAAAACATGGAGTTAAAAGCCTACAACTTAAAGCTCTCCTAATGGAGAACAGGTTATGTAGGTGAACATCTCTCCGATAGCGGCTGTAATTCTACTATAAAGAATGAAATTACATTTACTTTTATGTATTTTTACAAATTTTTGGCCTTACCATTATGAGTTAAATCTAAGACTTGCTTGTTTATGTTTATGTTTGAAAACAACCCATCTTCACTGGCTTAGAAACTTGCAATTATTATCCAGTAGTCAATGATCAAAGTATAGCCTTGTAACAAACAATGCTGCACCTACCTTGTTGAGAAACTTTCCTATCAACATTTTGAGATGAACATGTGTGCAAATTTTTCTAACAAGAAACCTCTTCTTGTATATTTGCTTCAGGAATGTATTTGCAAAAATGAACTCTGCCCTTTAAAGACCTTCAGACACAGACATGAATAAGATTAAATGCACCTACACAGGCAAAGTTATGCTTTCTGGTAGAGAGACATTTGCTAATCCACTTTCTGTCTCAGATTTAAAGACAAGGGCATTTTGTTTAAATATGCAAATGAAAGAAGAAAGTGTGTAAAAACTTTCCTGAGGACAGATTATACTGTTCTCCCCTGCATCACTAATTTGAATCTATTGGAAAGAAGTCCATTCAAGTCCACTCAAGGCCAGTGCCAGAAGGCTGTTGAGAGATATTACCATTTAAAATCTAATTGTGGTTTCAGAGCAATCCCCATTCCTGCATTAGAATTTTATACCAATGAAAACTGGATGATAGAGAAAGTGAGCATCTACACAAACATGACCAACACAAAAACCTCCATCAGCAGAAGTCTTCAGCTATCAAATTAATTTGCTGATACTCAGATAGGAAGTCTCCAACAATATTTCAGAATGGAAATCTACTAGACTTTAAGTTGGCAACAGTAAAAGCCTAGTTCTGCCCAGCTTGGCTTAGTGTAATGTGCTTAGGTGAAGGGCAACACATGATATCCATAATTCAGCAGGTTGGGCTCTTCTGTCTGCATTATAAAATCATAGAGACAGAACCATTTGCTGCATGAAATATGCATATAAGTTTTTCCCCTGTGTACCATTAAATCCTCAGCCCCCTCACTCTCAAAAAAGAATGAATAAGAAAAAAAAAAATAAAATAGAAAATTTATACTGAAATAATACAGACCTGTGCTTTCAAGAATCGCTACATTTCCAATCCCAGCCACCAGCACAATAAAAGCATTGGTGCACATCAGGCACAGACATGTCCATAGCATGTGCTATGAAAGGTGTACCATAGATGCTCCCAGTCCTCACCGAGAACCGAGCATTACTGCAGCTGGGCATATGCCCTCCATGTGGGCTTCAGTGGGCAAGAATCTCAGATTCAGTGTGAAGTTCCTAGTTTTCACTCAATTTTGCTCTGCAGGAATGGCATCCTTTCTGCACACTAGGTGATTTTAAACATATGATAAAGAGGGAACAAACAGTTCTAATTTCCAAAAGCAAATGTCAGATTAACATCCAGCTAAATTCACTCTAATTTTCTACTAATTTAAAATTGTTGTAGCCTTGTTAAATTCCAAACCAAGTCCTCTTTTTTTTTTCTTTTTTTGGTATGTGTACTTGCAAGTGCTTTTAGGAAAATGTCACTGCACAGTGACATTTTTTTTCTTTTCTCTCTCACACACAGAAGCAGTCACACACACACAGATACAAATGCCACAGTCTCTAAACTATATGCAATAAAGATGTAATAAAGATAAATGTAGACTCTCTTTCCACTGCACTTTTCACTTTTCCAAAAGACTTGTCTACTGACAGACAGACTTACTAAAAGATTTTATTTGAAATCATAAATAACTTGTATTCAGTGATGTAAATTAGAAGAATATTGTAGAGATAGTGCTACATGTGAAGATATAATGAAGAATAATGATGGCTGAACAACAGCAAGTTTGAAATATTCATCATGTAAAGAAATTATCATTCAATTTTATATTCTTAGAGTAATTGACATTGAAAAACAAATGCCCTAAAGAGCTGCGCTTAGAAAATCAAATCTTTGAATCAATGTTCAAGCTGTCTCTGTTACCACTCAGAGATTACATGATATGTAGAAAGTGTATTTTGTTATGGATGCTACAACAGTCACAATTAATTTCATGTGCTTCCTTTTATTGACTTTTACACTATCCTGCAGCACCAAACCTGTCTGATTTCCAACAAGAGCTGAGATAGCATGAAAAGTTGCACAGCTCCATTACCCACTGGTGAAACTCAGGGTGCATGATAACAGAGGCCTTCCCTGTTATGAGGTCTTTCGACCCATTTTCAGACACTTTTTGAACAAAGGTACAAATGCAAACAGCCTTTTGAGAACACAAAGAGAACAATTCAGCTGAACAAAGAAGGCCTTGTACATCAATCCAGTTTTGAAGAGATCTAAGTGGGGTCTTACACTGGCCTCTATAGCTGAAGGATAACTGAGCTACAGGAATACACAGAATACCATCACTTTTTCTTACATGTTCACCTTTACTTCAAATCAGATTTCTTCTGAGGATCCTTCAGACTAATTGGTCTTCCCTACTCTACAAGTAGCTGCTGGGCTGAGAAGCTCTACAAGTTCTGAGCAGGGCCACCAAGGCAGCCCCATTTGGCACTCACAACAGCACAGGAAGGAGCACTGAGCTCCAAGCTGTAATCTGTTTAAAAGTCCTTTAATCAGGACGTGCTTACTATCCACAAAACAGCAGCAAGTCAACCACAAAACTTATGGCAATGGTCCCTGGAGGTTTTCTGAACTCCAGTCTGCCAGGACAGAGTGTCACACTTTGCCCTCTGATCACAGTCCTGTTTTTCCCTACTACTCCTGAAGCTGTAAGACTAGCCAGAGTCACTTTAGTGTCTTATTGGTTGTGTTTACCTTTTACTACATTTGCACACAGACTCAACAGGAAGAAATTGAAACTCAGTAGATTTCCCAATTTTGAAAGGAAATTTTCAGCACTAAATGTTCATGGCAAGCATTTCTATGGCCATAAATTTATGGCTCTTGTTTTCACAGCTAGAAGACAACAAAATGTCAATACAAATATTTATTTCCAAGAGAATAACTGGAAACATTTTCAGTCCAGGTATTCTTTATATTAGCTAATTAATTAGGATACTTTATTAGGATACTTTATGCAGTCCCTAGCAACATTTTTTCTACCTGGGCCAGTGACAAATAATAACACAATTTGAAATTCGACACAGAATTTTATATTACTCAGAACCACCCTCTTTAGTATCTATCGGCATGCAATTTCCCACTATAAACATGGCAAAAGAAAAACGACAGAATTTTAGAAGACCATCTGTAACACACCACATTTTTTTCCCCTCTCTAATTTGCATTTTTTCATAGAAGCATTCACCCATTTTGGACCACCCTTTCAATCTGGCCTACAGCCACATGACTTAGAAAACAGGATTTAAGAAGAATATATATTTACAAAGAATGCATAAATTTTAGCACAAAACTGCTCTAAAAATCTAAATCTAAGAAAAATCTAAAAGTCTAAAAATGCTGTCTTTCGTTTAAAAGGCTATGTCTATACTGCCAAAGAAAAACAATTTTGAGATAGAATAACATAATCAGTGAAATTTCATGGAACCACAGATTTGTAGGAGTTGGAAGGGAACTGGAGATAACCTAGCCCAACCCCCCCTGCTAAAGCAGGGGGTTCAAAGCATTAAAGATGTTAATGTCTGTGATGCTATAGTTCTCCTATAGTACCTTGTCAGAAGGCACTGAAATGGTGCAGTAAAGAGGACGTTTAGCTTAAATGAAGCTTATTTGTATACCAAGCTAACCACAACCCAGAGTTCTCACAAAACTGGCACCATGAGGCAAGACCATGCTCAGACGTGTAGGAAAAGCAAGTATAACAGCACAGACACAGTCAATCAATCTAAATCAGAGCTGAGCCTTAAGGGAAGCAAACCAAGCCATGGGATCGTGCAATTCATAGGCTACAGAAATAACTCCCAGAGTAATAATGAATTCTTGGATTCATACAAGTATGGACAATTCAAAGAGTTCAAATTAGTGTTGCTACAAAGGCCTCTATTTATCACACTTTATTTCTCAAAATGATGAAATTAAACCTGATATGTACAAAACTATCTCTTTTTCTGGTGTTGTGTTCTGCCTTCCTATGGTGAGTCACCATATGCTTTATAAAGCTTCATCACTTCAGTCCAAGTATGGTGGGTGTCTATGAAGCCTTTTGGAGCAAGTCTGAAGCCTGTCAGCATGACTCAACTCTAGTGGGTCCAAGTACAGTGAATTCACAACAGCAGAAGGGACAACAGATCCAACAATCCTACTCTAGCAGCCTACCATTCAATTCAGAGCAAAACAACATTTTTAATTACAATTATAATAATGCACTCTGAAGACCACTTAAATATTTGATTTCTATAACCAGCTCTCCAGTGGAAGTACAGTTCAACCTGGGGCTATGAATTGAAGTGTAATCACTACGGTTGTTCTCCAAATAAATAAATAGTAATAATAAAGAACACTTGCTTTTAGACTAGACACCAAGAAACAGGTCATTATCTCATCATAGAACAAAAGAGGTCTAAATGCACTGACATGACCCAAAACCTGAAGTCCTGAAACCTATGTTCATCAGTTTCTGAACTTTTCTTACTTGAAATACAATTTTTCTCTTACGTTTTTGCAGGAATTGACAATATCTTTAAAAATAAGTCACAAGTAAAGAAGCTTTTAATATTTTGTCATGTTGTCAACTCAAGTTTACTGTACACTAGCTTGATTTTACTTTTATGGCTAAATTCCATATCCTTTCAAAGGTTTCTAAGGTGCTACTACAGACACTGGGAATTGTAAAGTAGGACTATTCACATCCCATCTGCTAAAAAGGGTCCTGAGGATGCAGAACTGATCCCAGTTGATTAACCCTATCCTTCCTCTTGCAGATACAACCTATTTGGTTTCTTTCACCTCCTACTGTGGCACTGAGAAGGAAAAAGCTAATTGGACTACTACTGTATGCATTTATTCTCTTATGATGGCTTAGAGCTACAGTTAGCTAAAAGAAAGAGCAGAGAAGTGGGAAGTTCTGTTAGGTAGAAAGTACACAGCTTCACAGCTGCTACGATAGCATAACTGATAGGGAAATGTTGCCTACACAGTCCATTTTTAATTGGCCTGAACAGACGGAAGTCAGAAGGGACATAATCGAGGCTATGTGGTGGGTGTTTAAGAACTATCCAGCCAAATTTGGCAACGTGTTTCATTTCCTCAGAATGGTGTGGGTCTGCTGTTATTGTGTAGCAAGATAATGGTTGTTTTCTTCTCTTGGCTGGTTGTAGAAGTTCAAGCCTTCATCTCAGAATCACAATTCTGCGATCAGAGTTAATGGTTTGTCTGGATTCTAAGAAATCCAAAAAGATCACCCCTTTCCTACCCCAAATGACAGTGAAAGTCACTTTCCTGCTGTCTTGAACTTTTTCTTCAATGGGGAATTCACATCTTACCACTCCATGGACTACCGTTTTGATTGTGGCATGTAGCAGTGACAATGTCACTCACCATCACCCTCAGCATTATATTGGTTCAATAGCTCTTGACAAACTTAGATAGTTTTCTTTCTCTTACTGTGTAAGCATTTGTAGGACCCATCTAGTGGGAACTCTGCGATATTCCAATATTGCCACCATCAATTCCAACAACTGAAAATGATATTCAGCTCTGTACATAGTTCCCTGGTTGCAGTCCACCAATTCAAATGGATGAGCTGATTGAGACACTTCATTTCATGGCATGACACCTGTGCATGGCCATCCAGAGCATGGCTTGTCTTTCATGTCACTACAGCCACTGCTGAAGCACACCACCCACTGCCTCACTGTACTAACATCCAATATTTGGTCTCAATAGCCATTCAGCAAATGTCACTGAATGTCAGTGGCTGTCACTTCTGCATGGAGAGATTCAGTGACACAGATTTGCTTCATCTGCACTTCCATGTCAGACGCCATTGTGTCATACTGCCTCTCTGTTGCCATCTGCCAAATGGCAGCAAAATGTAATGGAACACTGGGGGGAAGTTTCAGCCTTTACTGCCATATGACCAACATCCACCTCTGATGTCCTGGGATGACATAACATAATAGTAAATATTACCTTCAGATCAGTCCGTGTATGCTTGATGTTCACAGAAACAATGCTGCCAAAGTTGCCCCTTAGAACATTTTCTGATGATGAAAAGCATCAGGAAAAGAATAGAAAGCTTGCTGCAAGTATAAATCATGGACAGGTGTCATGGTTTTGCAATGTTGTAATTTTGCTATCAGTATTCCACATCATAACATCATGTTAAGCACAGATAATTTTGACGAATCTGCTGCTCACAGAAAGAAGACTACATGTCCCAGGGAGCACCACGGTCAGTCATATGACCAGGACTATATAATCTCACTTCAGTGCTGGACTCGCTCTCTTGGATCCTGCCAGCCAGGGGGAGAGCCGTGTGGGAGCGTTCCAGCCGTTTCGCCTAGAGTTACAGTAGGCCTTTCGGTTTCGGGACTCACTCTCTCTTATTTTACTTGATTCGTTAGCCTTAATTCCAATTATATTGTATTATATTGTGCTATTCTGTATTTCGATATAGTATTTAGTAAATAAGTGTGCCTCCTTAGATCGCTGCCGCTGTATTTATTTCATTTTCCCTGAATTTCTTTTCCTTCTGGGCCAGCGGCCTGCGGGCCGACTGCCCCCCTGTCATGGGTGCAGGTAGATTTTAGGCTAACCCACGACACAGGATGCCACTGAATTGCAGTTAATACAAATAAAACAAGTTTGATAAACTCATAATGCAAATATTTTTCAAAGTACTGCTGTATCTGCAATAAATAAATAAATAAATAAAACTAACAATAATAACAAAAAATCTGCACTGCTGCCTGTAAGGCAAAACTCATCCTGATAATCTAAATATTTGCCTGCTAGTCCCATCTGATTTGTAAGCAGCAGTGTTAATGTGCTAGGAATGGCAATTAAGTGATTTTGAAAGCCCTTTTTTTGCATCCTTTGATATTCCAAGCATCTCTGTTGCTGTCCATGAACAAGAAAATCACATAATTACTTCTGCAAAGAGGCCTGTCATAATCCAATGTTTAGTACAAACCTTTTTTAGAATGTGAACTCTGAAATGCTAGACTCAGTAGGAACAGCCAACAAATGCACACATTTTTCAACAAAAATGGTCCTGTGCTGGCAAAATCATAGCCTGTTAATGCGCCTCTTAGATTGATAAATGTGAATGTGAAAGCTGAACAATGCAACTTTCCTATCAAGTTTTTCATTTACATAGGTTACCTCAAGGTCTCCATTCAAGTTATTTGGTCTCTTATATGAAATCAACAAACACAAACCACTCAATTCTCAGCAACATTTTCTCCTTGTCTCATTCCTTTCTTCTTCCAAGCTCTTCATCTCCCTCAGAGCACTGAACCCAGTAAGATCAAAACACTTTACAGCAGGTGAACTTTCTGCTAGGCAGTAAAGAGTAAGGAAGGGATTCACTCAACTGATATAAGACCAAACAATAAAAGACAGCTGGAGATGAAATTTGTTAATCACTAGAATTTGGGTTGTTACAGTAGTAATAGTTAGCAATAAGAAAAGCCAAGACACAGAATAGCGTAACATCACATTACACATGGGCTGTGGTAAAGCAGGGGCAAGAAGATAAACTGCAGTAATTTCCCCAAAACTATGCATAGATCTGGCATTCCTACCAACCCCATTTAATCTGAATGGACTAGGACTAAAGAAAGGACTTAAGGAAACACATACTCTAATGTAACAATGAACACAATATGCAAGAAATAATGAATTAACTGAAAAATCCCACAATTAAATGCTTTCAACAGCTCTACCTCATGCTAGTGGAACTGCTGGTTGGAGCTACATTAAAATTACTGGTTGCCAAGATTTACTCCCTGATCTTAAAGATAAGAGGCATGGTACAGTTCTCATTCATCTGCCTAAACTCCTTCTTCCTCTCCCTTCTCAAAACAGGGTTGCTATTCCTGAACGATCTCTGTTTCATGCTGCTTCCAGACTGCATCCAGGGATGTGAGGCCACAACATAGAAGGACAGAAGCATCAAAAGAGAGATGGTCATGAAACTTGCCTCCAGTGGATAACAAAGCACCACTGAAATTGAAGAGCATTGGGAATAGGGAAACGTTTTTCTATTTTCCCATAGGGCCAAGGGGCACACAAATTATTGTGACCTTTGAGAATAGGTGCTTCCTACAGAAGCAGCCTTCATTTCTTTATATCTCCATTCTTTAGTTAAAAAATAACTGGAAATATAAAAGCAAACTTGCAATTTACATACAACTACATGGCTACAAAGACAGAGGGAGCAACAGCAAACAGATTGCTAGGATTTCAGAAAAAGTCTAACAGTCTAAGTTGTGCACAGTTTTGAGTGGTTTTTCTTTGCTCTTTTGGTTGGCTTTTTTTGGAAGCTCCATGCCTGCAAATACCCTGTTACCCACACAGCTTTTGTTGCTGCATTACACTCAGTTGGACAAGTCATACAGCTTCCTCACAACACAGTTGCTGCCCCTTCCATACCTGAAGACAAATTCTATATTTATCCATATAGCTTCATGCAGAACAGTTTCCTTTTGGGTCCTCTGTGGAACCTATCTATATCCAAAGATACTATGAAAGAGGGCATAGAGGGACTAATTATTATTATTTTCCCAGACTGTACAATGTCTATATCAAGGATTTTATTACAGTTTTAAAATAAGAAGAAAATAAGCAAGAAAATATTAAGGGGTGAAATGAAACAAACAGAAATGGGTCTGCTTATAAGAAGTGAAGAAACAGTCACATAGATCTCATGCAAAAGTCACATAGTGAAAAAAACAAAAAACCAAAAAAACAAAAAACAAAAAACAAAAAAAGGATTTCAGTTAAATCAGCAAAGCAAGATTTCAAGCATTTTACAGATAATTAAAATATGAACATGGTTGTCAGTGGTATTCACACATCCTTCTTCCACTGATAATACAAATTACCATGCTGTAGCTTTATTAGAAAAATAACAACTCTCAAATTACCAAACATGTATCACTGAATACCTTTTAGGTATTCACTCAAGCTTCCATGCTTGAATGAAGTAAGCAGTTGATTTTGTAAGAAATATAAAGCTTTACCTGAAAAGTGCCAAACCTTTTAATTCCCACCAACCAATACACTACAGCAGCCACTGATGGCAGTCGGTAGATTCTACATGTAGACGCATCAAGCAACATAAGCGAAATAATCAGGGAATGCAGAAATATTTGTGTCATTACATAAGCAATGCAAAAAATAAACTTACTGCATCTCAAGGGTTTAATCCTGGCAACAGTCTTACACAAGAGTAGCTTTAGCCTAGCTTGTGCAGAGGCAATAATATTATCCAGCAAATATTCCTGTGTGTATCCAGAATCAGTTCCCAAATCTACACAGAAAACACGTTTAGAGCTCAGGTGGAGTTATTTTCTACATTTATATGGTTTACATATGAATAAAATTACATTAAAAGACTTTAAATTAAATCTATACTAGAAAATTGTAGTACTTGCTTGTTGCTTCCCCCCCCCCCCCCCCCCCACCTCCACTGGCTATCAAAAAGCAATTTAAAACAGAATAAAAAGGGAGAGAATATCTATACTGTAGGTGTTGTGAAAACTGTGCCAGTGAAAATTAAAATACTAGTTTATGCTGAAGCCATAAATTACTAAACTAATTATCTAGTAGCAGGCATAACTGAATCATTCAAAGGGGTAATTAGCAATCAGACATAATGAGTACTGCTACTATTTCTTGTCATACTGTATTTAGCTTCTGTGCAGCCTAGAGGAACTGAATTATTTCCTACCCTTCTCGGAGGGCATTACTGCTATATTGAGTGCATCAGCCCATATTATTACTCCCTGTAGTTTAATTCTTCACTGGACTGCACACTTCTGATTTCTCCTGTCAAAGTTTTGCCTGATCTCTTGGGTCCACTTAATAAGGTATTATCTTCATAGTTTCCTCCTTGGCCTTGCTATAAGTGTAAACGACAACAATCAAATTAAGAGACTTTTTCAGTTTGTGTGCTATTTGCATGCACAGACTTATGCTTCATCTCAAAGGTAGCTCATGTTTTCAACAGCACTTCGATGCCATAAACAGTTCCCAAACAAAAAACACAAAAACAATTTTATTTCTAGAGACTGTAGAGGTTTTAGATAGTTAACGCTGTACTCTCAGTTGAAAAAATGCAAGCCTAGCTATGCTGTTGATTGGAGACAGCGGGGAGAGAACACCCCAGGTTTTGGTTACGTTTTCCTCTGGAGTCTGAACTCCATGCTTCCAAAAAAGGAAACAAACAAATCAAAACAACAAACAAACCAATTCCAAAAAGCAAGTAGATTTTTTTTTTTATATACTTGGAAAAGGAAAAAAAAGAAATACAACACAAAAGTAAAATTCTTCCATTAATTCATTCTGCCTAAAGTTTATTCTCTGCCGTTCTCCTATTGTCAGAAACTTCAAAGTACTGATATCTCTTATTTTGCTCAAAATTTTATAAACACACAGACTCAGGAATATATCTATCTCTGTAGAAACTTTTCTCAAAGTCAGATTCTAACAATATAACTATTTTGGAGCTCAATTCAAGCTCCTTGAATTATTTCTTTTTAAATAAGCTAATTACATATCAACTGTGGAAGCAATGGTTGTAGTGAAGGAAGAAGAACTCTCTGATTTAAAAACAAAGAAAGAAACAAAAAACTGCTAGAGTTTTATATAAAGATAAGAAACATATCAGGCTAATAACTCTCAGTATAAATAATAATTACTTAGAATCATAGAATTTCTCAGGTTGGAAAATGAAGATCATGGAGTCCAACCACAGCCTAACCATACTACCCTAACTATAACAACCCTCTGCTAAATCATGTCTTTGAGCACCACATCCCAACAGCTCTTAAATACATCCAGGGATGATGACTCAGCTACCTCTCTGGGGAGTCTACTCCAGTGCTTAACAACTCTTTCTGTAAAGAAGTGTTTCCTACAATCCAACCTAAACTTACCTGTCACAACTTGAGGCCATTTCCCCTTGTGCTGTCACCTGTAATAAGTGAGAAGAGACCAACACCGCTCCCGCTGCAAGCACATTTCAGGTATTGGAAGAGAGCAATAAGGTCTCCCCTCAGCCTCTTCTTCCCCAATCTAAACAGCATGAGTTCCTTTAGTAACTCTTCACATGTGTCAGCGCTCAAATTTTCTTTAATTATTTACAGGTTCAGGTAAAATTTTCCTCTGCTTTTATATTATCTATCATGGGCTCTGGCTTTATGGAGTGACAAGTCCTTTCCTGCCAGGAGCTTGGCTAAAACTAAGTCACTGAGGTTGAGCATGGCCTTTCAGTGACTTGACACAATACAGCAACAATACAGAAATGGTTTAAACTATTTTCAAGAGAGTAACTCCTTACAAAATACAGTACAACTTGGTGAGTAGGGCCCATTTACCCCTTCATCCAGAATTCTTCATTATGAAACTTGTGTTAAGCCCAGTTTGTGCTCTTATGATGGAAGCATGGGGGTAATTGAAATTTGTGGTTATGACCAGTCTGCCCACAGAAGGACTCTTCAGCACATTATTTTCTTTTTTAGCATTTGTCTGTATGCAAAGGGCAGGATTTGACATACAACAGTTATGCCCCCATTCCCCAAACCAGATTAACATAATTTAGTGTCAAATTAGTATTTATGGCTGAGCAAACACTGTCTGCAACATCAGGGATGCTCTGCTTATAAACTGGGTTTTAATGAGCTGCATCTTCTTCTAGAGAGTAGTCACTGGTCAGTAATAGCCCCTTCCTGAATAAACGGCTTCAGTTGTTTCCAGAAGCTGTTACCTTTATTAGAGAAAATAAAATAAAATCCCACCTCTAAGATACAGCCCACACCCAAACCAGCAATGTGCACACTGGTGTCATGGGCTAAAGAGAATTTCTTGCTTTTTTATTTTATTTTGACATGTACTATTACAATACATTGCACTGAAAGTCTTCATAAGTTATGTCAGCAGCTTCCATGCACTGTTAATACCCCTTTAATTATTATGGGCTCTAGATTTAGGCACAGGATTCTGCTGGTCTTTGCAACTAAAATACTGCTGCCCTAACTTTGAACACATATATTGAGGCTAAGGAGATGTACGTATAGAGTACAAAATAAGCCTGATCATTAGTTGTTCTTTAGAAACAAATGCACAGGTGGGAAGCTTACAGTTTAAACAAGGTTGTTAATAGTTATAGAAATAACTAAATTTGAAGTCATGTCATTTTTCCTTAGCCAAATTGGAAAAAAAACCAAAACACAAGTATCTGTTTTCCTGGTTATTGAAATCCCTCTTCAACAAGAGGCTGCAACTAGTAATCCAGGTTTAGTATTAACTAACTACTGTAACAATTTGATTTGGAATAATTATGACTTTCATATTTCCTAGGCAGTCATTCTCAAGAGAACATTTCAAATTCTACCTCGTGTGTATATATCTTTGCTTGTTAAATTTCCCAAATATCCAAATTTTACTCTCTGTTTAAAAAGAAATATTTTGGTAGAACTGGTAAATGATTAAGTAAAGTTGAATGACTATAAATAAGTTTCAAATGCCTGGGCTTGTTTGTAGTCCATTTTGGTTACACTGGAATTACTCACTGTGTTCTTAACATCTAAATATTTGCAGGGAAGTCTCAAATTACATTTCAGTGTACTTGTGAGAACCCTCCTCAATCAACTGTTTTTTTTTAATCTGCGCAGCCATGATAGTTAAGTCTTTTTTTAACTGCAATTTTATGTTTATGTAATCCATCCATAGATGGATTTATAAGGTTATTTTGTTTGTTTGTTTTTTAATTTCAAATTGCCACTATGAAAACTCATATTTTATCAGGAAACTTCTTGTTTTATTTTTCCTTCATCTCCTCACTTTTTCTGTAATCAAAAGCAGAATTAGGGCATTTTGATTCAAAATGCACATCACACAGATGGGTTAAAACTTTTCCACTTTGATCTGCTAAAAACCTCTCATACCACTTGATCAAAGAATTCTTTTCTGAGATCTGAGTCCTGTAGCCAGTGGCTGTTTCATTGAAAATGGTGAGAACAGAACCATTCCCAGGAGTACATCCTGCATGTCTGGCCTTGAACACACGGAAGTGGGAGGCTAACATTTACCAACTACAGATTTTCCTCTTAGTAGTTGATATTTCCTCATCATCAGCCCTTCTGCACTTCTGGTAATTGATGTATTTCTGCTACATAAAATCCAAATGTGTACACATTTTATAAGTAGGACGATTTAATCAGACTGTGTATATATATATATATTATTCTATACATTTCCTCATAAAATTCTTTCTTTCTCAGTGAGCGAATAGTAGATTTCATGCCTGACAGCAATGACTCAACGTGTTTTCAACCAAGAATTGATGTTCTCACCTTGAACTCATTTATTTAAAAAGGTTAGTCTTAATTAAACTAAGTCTAACACACTGTCTTGCAGTTGAAATTGAGATAAATATCCTCCTGTAAAAAAAAGTTTTTAAAAGGAACTGTATACAGTTATTTACAAAGTGTATACACAAAATTACATATCCACCACATGAGTTTAGAAAGGCTATCTTGGCAAAAGTATTTTAATATACGAATAATCTACAGTATTGAAAAGCATGAGCTCTAGTTACTATTCTCATCCTCTGACAGGAGCAGAACTTTGTGAGACTTAGCCAGTGCCTCTGCATTCCTGTCTACAAGACACTCTCACAGAATTTTTCTGCTTCCAGTGAACTCTCACAATCCTGGAATGTTATCAACCATAGTAATTTGATGTCTCCTAAATCAATCTTTCTATGTACATCAAGCTGAAAGTAATGCCACCTATTTATTTTCACTGAAACTACCACTGGTGCAAAGAGTACAATAACAGTATTTGATAATTTTCAAATTTTCAAAATTTGTAGCAAATTTTCAGCTACAAAACAGTTTTTTCAACATAGTCACCACCATTAGCAATGCATTTTTGCCAGTGATGAACTGCATGAGCCTGCATGTCATTCCCATAAAAATCTGCACGGACATCTGCAAGGTGGCTTGTCTTTCACCTTGCTGTCACCACTTGCTGAAATGCACTACCCAGCACATCACTGTGTCCACTATTTGGTCTCCATAACCATTCAGCAAGGGTCAACATAGGTCACAGGGTACAATTTTTTTCTGCATGGAGGAGTAGAATGACACATCTTTCCTCTATCCACACTTCCATGTCCAGATGATGTTTTGTCAGACTGCCCCTCTTCTGCCATCTGTCACACAACAACAGCATGTAATGGGAAAGCAGTGGGAAGGTTCAGCCTATACTAACATACCATCAACATCTGCCTCTGTTGTTGTCTGTCATCATAATAAATTGGATGTATTATTTTCAGAGCAGCCTTTGTATAGAACAGTCATTATCATAAGTAAATGTTGATTCTTAAATATTGTTCCTAAACATGAACTTCAGTTAACACACCATCAGTTAAAGTACAGCTGTTAAGCTGTTAAGCTTTACTCAAACAGCAAATTGAACACTGAGACTCATTAAGGTTTAACAAGAGGAATGTTTCTTGTTTCCCATCTCCACTCTGCTATCAGTTGTTGGTTCAAACCTGACACAGAACTGGGCTAAATCTCATGTTAGAAATACAGGTGTTCTTATCTACTTCCTTACACCTTCCTTACACCACAGATGCAACCGAATATCTCTGTGATAAAACAGCTGTCCTGATGCCCAAAGTTACCCAAAGTTATTATCTAAACTCTCTGTTATTCCAGTTACTGACCACACCTATCATCTAGTAAGCATTTTCCCATCTTCTTTTATACATTAATTTTATTATTATTATTATTATTATTTTAAGAGAGATCAACTCTCAAGTTAAAAACTACTCAGTCTTTCACTGACAACAAACATCAGCTTTTGGGGAGCTTTGAGTAACAAACTGCATTGGATACAAGAATTTACTGAGTATAAAGCTCTAAGAATAACTTACAGAAGGAGTCTGGGACGTATACTTCGTACTAAGTGAAGATCCCACAGTTTTAAGTCTTCGGATAAAAAAAAAGAAAGCCTCTGAATGGGTGGAAATGTTTTTGGAGATAGAGACCTTGGTTTATGTTATACTCAGTCATGAAATCATACATACTATATGGTTAAAAGTTTTATAAAGAGCAGATGAACCACCAATTAGTGGTTTAAAATCAAAATAACCAATAAAAAAATCTTAGCTTGAAATAGTTACAGTTGAAAGAGTAATAGACATTTTTAAATGTCATCAGGTTTTACTCTTTGCCTAAAACAACAAAAGGTACATTTACAGGCACACTGCTAAACAGCAGCTGTGTTCCTTAAGTCCTTTACTGAAATAATCTCAGTAATGTGAGTGCAACTGAAAACAGAATTTCTCCCATATTTTAAATATGTAGTTCCAATGACAAACACTTAAGGCAGAAATTATACCCTCAGAAACACTTCAGCAGCTGGAGCTCAGAACATTTTTTGAAGACAGAATTTGCCCCTGAGAAGGAGCATAAAGGACAGTCTGATAACCTTCAGAGGGGTCACACTTAAAAATGCTGCCAAGAAAACACAGAACCAAAGCTGAGAGACCATTATCTGCATCTAGGTTAGGACTCATTTGATAAATATTTTACATACTGTATAACAAAACTCCACAATATGCTTTGTTCAGTTACCTAAATAGGTATTATATATTTTATTTCCTATATTGGAGATAAAAAGCACTTATTTTTACTACACCACACTGTGGTGTGTATAAATCTTACTAAGGAATGATTATAAATGATTTTTTTACCTACTAGATTCTCAATCTGTAGTTAATCATTACTTTATGCACTATTCTTATATTGTAAACGTACAAACAGCTTCACACACACACACACACACATATTTATTTTTTATTTTTTATTTTTTATTTTTTTATTTTTTATTTTTTATTTTTTATTTTTTATTTTTTATTTTTTATTTTTTATTTTTTATTTTTTATTTTTTATTTTTTATTTTTTATTTTTTATTTTTTATTTTTCCTTTCCCTACAATGATTTGTTTTGGGATAATTTAAGGGGGGCTACTCCTACTAAAGAGGTCTAGAAATTGGAATCATGCTAGCATCAGAATATAATATTTTTTACACAAAAAACATGGAAGTTTCAAACTTATCACGTCTTCCAGCTCTGTGCCTTTTCTAGGCTTGTTTAAAAAACCTTAGGAAATTAAAATCTATTATATTCAAAAATTAAGATTCGCACATGTTCCATATAAAACATCATTTTATTTGATTTTGAGCACTGCTTTAAAAACAAACAAACAAAAACAAACAAACAAAAAACAACAGTTATCTGCTATTTATACTTTAGTTTGCAGAAAGCAATAGAAAATTGGACATAAAGACTTAAGTTATTGTTATTTTATGAGAGTCACTGAATTTTAGAACACATCTGAAACAAACTCTGAACTCAATTGTTATTATTCCAGATATAATTAATGACTGCATTTATTGAAAGATTGACAGCTGCCTTTTTCAAGACCAGCATTTGAATGAGCATTCATTTGGCTGAACAGCTATCCTTCAAACATTGCAATACTCACATTTCTTAATGGATAATCACAGAAGTATTGGGCTGCAGGGCAGCTCAGAGTACTGCTTGGAAATGCTTTCTTTTGGGAAGATTTCCAGCTTCAAAATACCTGAGAGGAAACCCTACTTTGAGTACCTATTCCATTTGAAAGTGGTCAATTGCAATAAAAGAACAACAAAAATACTTGAATCTGAATGGATTAGATTCTGATTTAACAACATTATTTTTCATGGTTTAGAGTGTAAATATTTACTTTTTATGTATTTGTACAAAATAAAGAGCAAAGACAAAGTGAGTAAGCATTCTAAATACAAATAATTACAATATAATTACTTATTAGTAATTCAGATTCCTAATAAGCTAGGAAAAATACCAAACAGCATGGTGAAACACAGATTTTTCTTTTCTTTGTTTAATCATGTATATTCTATAAAAGAAGTATGAATTCCAGTTAAATTGTTAATGAAATTTAAGTTTAATTTAAGTGAATGAAATTTAGCAGGAAAAAGAAAGAGCACATGCCCCTGAAAGGAGAACTGTCATGAATTGATTTTACTAGTTTCTGAAGTTTTCAGCTTTGAGTAGGACCAGAACTGTCCTGTGTGAAGGAATTTTGTTGCAGATTTATTTCATAGGATTAGATAAAAGCAAGCTGATTATTTATAGGACGACCACTAAATAGTCATGCTTAACCATAGTCTCAAATTTGTTTCCAGCGAACACTGTAGTCATGATAGTAGCTCCTTACAGTATGTTTAAAAATGAATAGCTGAACAGTAGGTGTTATTAGAACTTGAGTTTAATTTTGCAGAAAGTTGAAGTATTAGATTCAACAATCAGAAAAAAATGGTATATTACAAGGCCTGGATCACTGCATTTTGGATTTCTGGAACAAGTGTGTATGAAAAAAATCAGCTGATATCTGGATTTGCTTTAAAAAAAAATGAGGAAATAGTGAAAACTTCACATACTGTCAACATACTGTCATGGTTTTTTAATTTTTGCTATTGGCATTCCACATCATAACATCATGTGGAGCACAGAGAAGAAGAGCTACACGTCCCAGAGGACCTCACGGTCGGAGAGGAAAACATGTCATGGAAGTGACGCTGGCTCGCTCTCTCTCTCACTGCCTGGCAGCGAGTGTGGGTGTGCTTCCAAGCCATGGCACCTTCAATTTCAAAGTAGGCTTCTCAGTCTCAGAAACCTCTCTCTCTCTCTTTCTCGTTTATTTTACTTATTTATTATCCTCAATTTCAATTAGATTGTAATTAGTAAAATAAGTTTTCCTCCTTAGTTCATTGCCGTTTCTCTGTTTGTTTCCTTGAGCCCAGCTCCCATCTCCCTACCCCTTTCCATTTTCCCATCCCATTTGTTAGGAGCCGGGGGGCCCACGGGCCTACTGCCTCCCTGTCACGGACATAGATGGATCTAGATAACACTTTGACACATACCTATGAATCCTAGTTACAGAACTGAATTTATATGCTTGGAAAATAGGCAAACACATAGGACTTATTCTAGAAGAAAATACTTACCCATCCCACCCACAAAAATACAAATGTGTATATTAACTTAATACCATAGCATTCTATAAAACCATAGTTAAGTTTTTATATATCTATATTTTTATCTAGATTCATATGCTTATAATTAGCTCTAAAATAATTCATACAGAAAGTTTTAAAGGAACTGATAATCTGACTAATCTGAAAATCAACTGAGGAAGTGTCCTTCAAAACAAGTGGTATATTTTTATTTTTTGTCTCTGAGGGATGGAAAGACAGAAAAACGCACGCTGTTCATAGAAATGAGTACATTAACCACAGCTAACAGAGTTTTGTTACATTTCCTGTAGTATTTAATTTACTTATAGATTTTCATCCAAGGCAACACTAGGAAAATGGCAGTGGATGCTGCACAAGGAAATTCAGCAATATGAAATCCAGTGAATAGTTTATAGGAGAATAAAAAGCATATCCACATCTTTAAGCGCTAAATAAGCTCATTAGGAAATAGATAGTTATTAAAGGACATATATACTACAAAGCTTAGTTTTGACGCTTGTGAAGAACACTCTCCTTTACAATTATTTCTACTACTTTGGAAGCATGAAGCAGAAACTAAAACATGCCTAGAAGAGGCTAGAATGTTTACTCAGGAAGCAACCCTGAAATTACAGTGATACAGACATCACTGAAATCACAGCTAAAAGGCAAATGTGTGTTTCCCCACTCAGAATATATGCAATGCTTTCAGAAGTGCAAAATGGGCACTTTAAGAAGGACACAATGTCAATCATTTAACCATTACAGAATTGAAATGTAAGCAGAAAAGCATAAATATTATAGGTCAATCGTCCATCTTTTTACAACTGCTCTGTGATCATTACTTCCAGGTTGCTCAAGAAGTTGAAATAGCTTCAGCCTTTCAAAAACAATTCAGTGAGTTAAATTTAGCATTAAATTATAGACTGAGAATGTGCAAATAGCTCATTTCATTATTTCAGCTGTCTCTCCTATATATGATGACCACCGCCCACACCATCCCCAGCGGCAGAAATACCAAATTCCATACACACAGATTTATTTCCAAGACTGAATGAAACAGTCCACAGTATCCCCAAGAGCTAATATAGGCCTTTACTATATGTATTTGATCAGTTTAAACGTACATAGCCGATTAATGTCACAAAAGTAGTGTAACAGTGGCAGGAGCGAGCTGAACCAAGCATTCTAATAAGGATTCATGGAGCGTTATTTTTGAATTAGGTCCTAAATTTTCACTCTGGAAGAAATTTAATCTATGAAGTGATTGCCTGTGAACTTGGTTTCCTTGAGACGACCACAAAAACCTCAGCTGAGTTGGAAATGAATATCCAATAAAAAAGTAAGCTCTGACACTGTAACAACTGATACTAATTATTAGGAAGTTTTTTCTGTGAGGTGTGATAGAGTTGAAATGCAGTAGAAGCACTATAAAAACATTAGTCAACTGAGCACTGTTTTCCAAGGTACAGACTTAGAATGTAGTCTGATTATCTCATTTCTACTTCACATCAAATGAAGACCATCTAAAAATCAATTGAAGATCAGAACAGGACTCACTGAGAATTAAGTAGCTTTGCAAACACAAAAGACTCTAGATGAATGCCTGTGCTTTCTTAAAATGAGGGTTTGAAAAAGGCTTCTGAAAATGTGCAGAAGTTGCAAGAATTTTAAGATACGCTTTTCTAAAAAAGAATAAAAGGAATATTCTTATGAACACATGGAATCATTCATCAAGATATTAATTAAGATCATCAGTATCTTTTCAGTACTGAACAAACGATGAAATAGGATTTCTGGGTGTGTCAGCTCATTTAGTATTAAAAGTTTATTTCAACTGTATTTTTTTTACTTTTTTTTTTTTTTTTTTTTACAGAATCAGAAAATAAAATATGTGAAACAATTTAGTGTTGACTTGAACTTAGCTTCTAGGACAGTCTTGGAAGCCTATTAATTTAAAAGTAGAAGAAATTTTCTAAATCCTGGACAAGTGCTAAACATGGAGTCCCATTTACAAAATTCCACATGTAAGTTAAAAAAGTGAAATAAGGAACATCTACAGAATGATGATCATTGAACAATCAAGTGGCAAACCGTATAAAATCAATACACTGGAGTTTTTAATAACCATAACATAATAACATAAATGTAGTTGTCCAGATGTCTGGAGGAGTCCAAATTCAACTGGCAACGGGAGGTCTGAGGTACTGATTCAAACAACCCCATCCTCACATCTTTTCCCACCTTAAACAAAACAAAAACATGCCCATAAAACAAACAAACAAATAACAAGAGCATTTAAAGTCAAAATATTTCCTACTGAACTTTGATAGCTTTTATAGGCACTTTGGTAAGGTCATGGTTAATTTCTAAGAACTCTTTTTTATGAAAATAATAATTGCTGAGAAATTACAGGTGAGATAGTTCCTTCAAATTCTCTGCCTTTCCAAATTCCTTTCTTCCTGGCCAGTGAACACTTATTAGCAAGTCTGAAAAGCTACTGCCATGCTATTAATTTTCCAATTGTGCATACTCCAAAGGTGTTCAGAATAATATGACTCCTGCACACTCACACCTCTCTTTCTTGTTCAGAGAATGCATTAGAACAAGTCTAAGCACAGTAAGTGAGCTCTTTCTAATCATCATTTCACTTCTTAAGACTATTTATAGACTACTTATTTATTTATTTTTGCTGCCTTTTAAAGTCCCAGGGCTGCATGCCTGGATTTTGATCACCTGATAAGGTGAAAGAATATTGTAAATGAAATGATTATCAGTTTATGCCCCCTCATTTGCTAAATCTGAATGGATACAACGAGCACTCACACTGAACCCAGCTAATTCTGGCTAAGCAAGGATTTTCCAGGTTTTAATTCTTTATATCTTTTTAATGTAAGTAATTGAAACATTCTTTTCAATATCATATTCGTCATAATTATGGCTTCTAGAAAAAATGATGTGGCACCACTCAGATCCAAAGCATCACAAAAACTTGTTAGCATCTAGGTAATGAGCAACTAAATATAGGAAACAAACATCTGAAGGCCACAATGCTCCACAGACAGATGCTTTCGCATAATACTAAAATATGAGTCATAAACATACTGAGTTTACACGGCGTATGCTCATATCTCAAAAAGCCTGTTGTTTCTACAACCCACCAGGAGTTCTGCTGCTTAATGTACTCCATCTCACTATGCAGGAATAGAAATGGCAGGTTCCTAAAGCCAGCTAAATAACAGAGCTTTGCTGAAAACACAGCAAATGTATACTAAGGTGTGACTTCACCCATTCTACAGTACCACTATTAAAAAAAATCTGTCAAGAAGGTAGCTCAGCAGCTTGATTATGTGAAGAATGTTATAACTCCTGTTGTAATTAAGAGTTCACCATCCTATTCTTGATTTTAAATCTTCCAAAAGCTAATCTAACAAAACAAAACTAAAAACCAAAAAGCAAACAAAAGATGCCCTCCTCATTTATTGCTACTAGTTTTTACTCATGAAAGTAAACCTGAGATAGTTCACTAAAAGGTGAAGCACAGCTGACCTTCAGACCTCCTGTTCAAATGCTAAATTTAGCCACCACACTGCTAATAATTGCAGCAGATGGTTATAAGCTTAATAAGCACATGCAAACTTTTTAATGTCTGTTCTCATCTCCACAGATGAGATACAGAAATGTATCAAGGTCGTCAAAGTCTTTCCTTTGTTGTCCAAACTGAAGTGGAGATGAGGAGGAAAGATAGACTGACTTTCTATGACTCTATGATAGGAGGGAGAAAAAGGAAAAAGTACTTGTCATGGTCTTCCTGTATCTTGGTAGAACTGAGTCTGCACTGGTCTGCATACCCAGACATTCTGCTTGTTCCACTACTTGTCTTTATTTTACCTTTGTTTTAAAAGGAAAGTCCACCTCTCCCTCTATGAAAGGTTTCTTAACTTCATCACGAGAATTTCATAATTTAACAACATTGATTATTTCTTCTGCTGATAATTAGGATCAGTAAGTCTCCTCACTTCCTCTATTCAGTAAAATGTCGCTGTGATTTAGCACATGTAATGCAGCTGGTTACACATAAGTGGTTTAAATGAATTTTAAAAATCATATTATGTTCCCTCAAGCAGTTTTTATTTCCCAACTAGTCCCCAACAGGACTTTTCTGAACATATGGTGTACTGTTTCATTTATAAATTAACTAACTTCTCAATTTCATGGAGATCATGGAAAAGATCTCAAAGATCATCCAGTCAAACCACCAATCCACCATCCCTATGATCACTATGTTCCTCAGAGCTACAGCCATACACCTCCAGGGATGGAGACTCCACCACCTCCCTGTGTAGTTCCAAAGCATTACCACTCTTTCAGAGAATATTTTTTTCCTAATATCCAACCTGAACCTCCCCCAGTGCAACTTAAGACTCTCATTACTGTACCTGGGAGAAGAGGCTGACCCCCACCTCTTTTCATAAGTTGTAGAGAGCAATATGAAATTTGAGGTTATGAATCTATTAATGAATACATACCACTCTCTACATCAGATAATAAGTATTATACTGACTATAATTGCTATCAATGTAATACATGATTAAATGCCCGTTTACTGTCAGTGTTAATGTTTCTTGACTTTCTTCTCCCTTTCAGATCTGTTAGAAGTCTGTCCTATTCTTAATATTTGCTGACAAATTTAAGAATCCAGAAAAATAAAATAAAATAAAATAAAATAAAATAAAATAAAATAAAATAAAATAAAATAAAATAAAATAAAATAAAATAAAATAATAAAAGTTTAAAGCAGCTGATTTCCTACTGTATTCTTTCAGCACACATATAAAAGCAGACTGATACAGCTGGTATGTACACAGACAAGCACACACACACAAGAAACTAATTCATAGAAGAGGGGATTTGCCATGCTGATTAAATCAATGGTATGGGAAGTATGTTTATCCTCTTTTAAAGATAGGCTAATATTAGGTGCTGCCAGGCAAGTTTTGAACTGCTGTATCAGACAGTTTTACAGAAAAAAACCCACTTATCTTATAAGTGTATCCCTAATCCTGCAAAGTCACCAAATGCCTGGAAGCATGACAGCTGATATTTCTTTCAGCTTTTTAATCCAATTTAGAACAGGCAAAATCAGCTTAAGGAACAAGTTAATAGAAAACAGTGGAATAATTATCTTAGATTTCAGCATAAACATTCTGTTAAAATAATGATTGATATACTAAAAAACAACAACAACAATAACAGCAACAACAACAACAAAAAACCAAGGTAACTTTCTAGACAAAAGAAGAAAAAATAACAAAACCTGTGATAAGATAAGAAGAATAATTTGCAAGAAGTAAGTAGGTTTGAAGTGGATGTCAAGTAGGAGTACCCAAGGAACTTCTTTCCCGCTGAAGAAAAAAGCAATTCAAAAGCATTGCATGTAGCTATGTGCAAAACTAAAATTTGAATCTGAAGAATAATTTTATTTCTCTTCAGTTAAGGGAAAAACAAGCACCGTCAGATATATAAGGACTGACATATACTGACAACATTCATTTTGGCTGTGATGACTATTAGGAGAGAAGACCCTTACAGACCAATTGTGAAAAGTTCATGATTCATGCACGCTTAGGTGAACTTTCACCTTCTACACCAGAGCCATGACTCGCGCAGAAATTCCACTCTTCCTCAGCAGAAAAAAAAAGCATTCTGTTATGAGAGAGGTGGAAAGGAGGAAGATACTTTAGATTTCTCTTTCAGGAGTAACACAAACACTTCCCTTTCTTCTTGGGTCTCCAGAATATGTACTTTTCATTGAGTAGACAAGTGTTGGGTTTGGACTGAGCTACTCATTTCATCAGGAATGGAACTTTATTCCAAAACTTTCCATACTTTTATACTTTCATACTTGCTATTCTTGATGCAATTTCCTGGATTAGATGCTTAAACAAAAGGTTTCTTAAATCATAATTAAATTAATAGAAAAAAAAAAAGTGACTCATTTTAATTGCCAAACAAAGGACATCTTACTAAGATGTTTGGTATAAGTCAAGAAACTAAGACATTAAACTCAGCAGACAATCTCCCACAGTGATGTGTGAAAGGAATGAATGATCATTGTTAACTCACATCCTGAATTGCAGGTGAAGCAGCAATGTATCACATCATAATATAGTTTTGGAAATTTCAGCAGCATTATTATTTGCAAGAGTACTGGAGACTCCACAGCAAAATTGTCTGCAAACTGTTATAAGAGAGACAACGGAAGCAAGAACAGAAAAAAATGTGTTATTTGGGTGGTAAATTGGCTTCATCCATGTCCTAGAGTACAAATTCCCTTATAAAGCAGTAGGAGAAAGACTCAAGGGCACACTGAAACCCCACAACTTTAAATGAAAAAGTAAAAATGAACACATCCATTTCATTTATTGGATTGGTATATATATATATTTTCTTGTAGCTCTGAGTTGAGTGTGTTTCTATGCTTTTGAGTGTTTTTGAAGAGGTGAACTGTAAATGGACTTCGCACAAAGCTGTATTTCCAGCAGTGGTTGCATGCTAGCAACATGGGGGTTGTAAATTGGTGATGGATAAGTTAAATGGTTGGAACAAGGGATTATACAACACAAAGCAGAAACAGAGGTACTACTAAGTTTCAGAGTGAAATTGCAACTGTTGTAGTACAGCCCTGTCCAGATGTGCATTCTTTTGGCAAAGTCCCCACACTCATCTGATTGCATACAAGGAAGTTCCAGAAACACATACAAGATAGCTGTCATTTTTCATCGTATCTTTCTGAAGCTACTCATTGTCTGCTAGTGCAGACTCATTATCTGTACAAGCAATAATACTGGAACAAGAGCAGACTGCAGCAGCTCCTGTTGGGCTGGCAGCTAACCATCCCTGCATTTAGAAAAGGCCAGAACACAAAGAAAGCCCTTGCCACAACTGTCTTTTAACCAAATTAAGGAATCTGAAAAAAAAAAAAACAAAAACAAAAACAAAGAAACAAAAAAAAACCACAAACAACAACACAAAAACAACCAACTAAACAAACAACAACAAAACAACAACAACAAAACAATAAAAAACAACAAAACAAGAAACCACAGCCTGGACAGATATACAATAATTCAGAGTCTGAGGGAGAGCTGCTCATTATTAGTAGCAGCAGGCACTTGGGTATTTTATAACAGTTATGTCATCAGCAGAGTGTGATTTCTCCAAAGTCCTGTCACTAATAGCTGTGACACTCAGTGGTATTTTTTTCATATTCCTCAAGTGATATAGCTCCAATCCATTTAGAGACTTCATTTTTCATGAAGTCTAGTGTCTTAGCACTTCAACAGGCCATAAAACATCTTTATGAAGTTTGGCAACAGCGTTATGCACAAACTGAAAGCTAGAGAGTTTCACTTTGTCAGATCCAGTGATGTAGCAGATTTATGGATAGAAGGGAAAAAAAAACAAAAACATCTGTTGGCTTCCTCTCCATATAGTACTATTTATTAAACAATGCAAATATATCTGCACAAACTCCCTTCTATACATGCTGAGGAGAAGTGAAGTCTGTGGACACAGGCTAATAAATTGCCCCCACAGCAATAATTATCTCAACTTGTTTTATCCATTGTTTTTGCCCTTTAAAAAAAAAAAAAAAAAAAAAAAAGACAAAAAAAGACAAAAAGTGGGACTTCAATAAAATGCACACAAGCTCTCTTGCTTTAGTGTATTAACATAGATGTGCTTTATTTTATTGCCATCTCAAAAAGCTTTAGAAAACAGTTCTGTGCTACAATTTATCAAAGGAGACAAGAGAGAAGTTGAACACACACAAAAAAATAACCTAATCTGAAGGACATCAGTTCTCACCTTCCTTGTATATGCAGGGTTCTATTAATATTGCTGTATTGATTTAAACCACTAACTTGGCTATTCCAGTAGCCAATACTAGCTAATAGAACCCAAAAGAAACAAGCAATTCCTAAAACCCTTCTTCAGTAAGTAGATTTGCTCAGTAGTGAATATCTATCTTAGCTTAATGAGCATGAAGATAGTTGTTTTGAAATAAAAATCAGTACACTATCGGGAAGCCAATAATTTACTTGTCATGATATTTTTATTTTATTTTTTCTGTATGCTATATGAATACTCCACTAATCCTCTCTTCTGCGTAGGGTCTATGACAACATACAAGTTTTACTTTAAGCTACGGGAAACAGCATTTTTCCACTTTTGCTTAGGTATAACAATAAGAACAGTAGATTTTTGTGTGAAAATTTGCCACAGGCAAATGTTGCTCTGCCAGAGACTGTAACTTCTCTCTAGTTGTGGTTTTCAAACATTTATTCTCCAGCTTCCCATCCACCAATACCCCCACATCCTTTTTAACAGGGCTGTGAAGATTCCTTTCATCCCCCAGCTTGTATGAGTAGTGAGGGTTGCCTCAACATAGGTTCAGGACCTTGCACCTGGATCTGTTGAACGTCATGAGGTTCACCTGGGTCCACTGCTCAAGCCTATCTAGGTCCCTCTGGATGGCATCCTGTCCCTCTGGTGTGTCAACTGTCAACTGGGGGATGCCTCCATTCAGACATTGAGCCATTGACCACCACTCTCTTCCTTCAGCCAGCTCTTTGCCCACTGAACAGTCCACCCATTAAATCCCTGCCTTTCTAACTTGATATTTGGATTTTCAAATTTATATTTAAAACAAATACTCACTACTGGTATATCTGCCAAGCTTTACTTTCTCTAAACAAGCTATGTGAGTGAAGAAGGAAAAATATTTTCCACAGTCAGAAGCAGGATTGTTTATACTGATTTTTGTATTGAAATGAGTATATTATGAATGTTTGTTCTATCTGTAGAATTGAAAAATAGACAAAAAATATTAGTAACATTGAGCAAAGTGGCATATCATCAACGCTGAAAGTTCTGCAAGAGTCACCGTGCAAGGCAAAGGAATTTTCATTTTAAGAAGAGCTTATAATTTAATGGTCCAAGGTCATCTGACCTACTAAAGAGAAAGAGATAAATGCAGTCTTAAAAACAAGGAGGAAAATGATGACATTGGAAGTAATAGCCTGAAGCTACAAGATCTTGGGCTGTGAGCTTGTTAGATTTTTGTAGTGTCAGAGGCAAATAAGATCAATACTTGAGTGACAGACCAACAGGAAGAATGACTGAGATGTTTCAGAAGTGTGATGGAGCTTCAATAACAAGCTTCTAGTCTTCAGGCAAGATTTAAAACAACAGATTCTAAGCCTGAATATACAATAATATAAAATAAGTAATCTCATCTTTTGTCCTTCTTTGTAATTGATAGTACTATCTTCTTTCATTCCAGAGAGCATTACCATCAAATAGCTGTCTTCAAAGACTTTAAGGTATTTTATACCTAGTATTCAAAGTGCAATAGATTTCAGGTCTGATAGTATAAGAGCATTGGAAAAATGAATTGGTATGGGAAGTAATAGATTCTCAGTAGAGATAACTTCTGCATCTGCTTTCCCACAAACCATCAGTATTAAGAAAAAGCAAATTAACAAAACAAAAACCCATACAACCACCACATAATAAAAATAGTCTTAAGTCTAGACAATTTCTTGTAGAGTTAATATTGTGTCTCATTTTTCAGGAGCTTGAATTGAATTTTGGTGTCATAACAATTGCATGAAGTTCAGAGGGACAGAAGGTATGCTACTTTTACTAAGAGTCTAATATAGGGTAACAACAGTTATCCTATACTTAGGGGCTAACATAACAGACAGTATTAATACAGAATCTCAACTTCAAAGAACAGTCTGTACTAAAACAGATACAACTGCCGCACAGTGGGGGCCAGATCCCTCTGAGTACAGCAGATTATGCTCCACATTTTCAACAGAAATCCTAAAATAATAAATGTATTCAGTTTTCCTTGAACCAATTAAAATGATATGGCTAATGTAAGACAGACCTGTGAATATCCTTATGAATAAGTAGCCTATTGCATTGTAGAAACACAGTATTTAAGATGCATTTGACCACACACGTGCAACAATACCTTTAATAGGGCTTCAACTATATACGGTTCTTACCTTGGGTTTCCCCACCAAAATTCATAAACACTGTTAAAATTTGTTCTGCAGAATGATGAAGACTATCAACTAAATTGAAAAGACTTTACAACTTTCTCAGTATTTCTGCATATATCTGTGTTTCTATACAAATGTGTGTTTCAGGCTTCAGTGGTAAATTCACCAGCTATATCTAATCTTGCAGTAACAGGTGTAGGGAAAACAAGGCTAGAACAGAAAGGGACATATTTTCCCCCTCTGTATAGCACTTAATTATTCTTCTAATGAATAACACGTTATTCCATTCCTTTTTGTACAACACTCATCTGTTAAAATTTCAACATATTATACATATTAGCATACACACACATGCCATTAAGTTTTCTGTTGATATCTGTGCCAGCTAAAAAGCATCAGAACTGCCACTGCCTTGAACACAATTCATTAATTCCATTTTTCTACTGGACGACTGCAAGGAAGTAAATCAGATGCTCTGCGGTAACAGCAATGCCTGTTAACATGACAACACTGCAGTTCCTTATGAACAAGATGATATAGTGTAATTTGAAAAGACAGAAAACACAAACGATAAAAAACCCAATTACTGGCTGATAAAAATATGTAAATATTCTCTCTATACTGACAGTCTATAAAACTGACTTGTAGAAAACTGCAAGATGAAGCTTAGGTTTCAGACATCCAATATACGACAAAGTTTCTTAAATTCTTCTGATCTGAGCCTCATAATAACCCACCCAAAGCTGCAGACTTTATACCTGACAGGTCATTGTTTTATAGTTTAATACATTTTCTTCCAGGAAAGCAGTGCATAAACAAGTGCTTTAGCAATTAAACAAATGTTGCAGGCATGTAATGGTAACTATACCTCACTTCTATGTGCTTGGTTATCTATTTAATGGACTTAATCGCTCCCATACTGAGGGACATCATGGACTTCTTCCAGACCTATTTGAAATAGCCTTCTATTTTGTGACCAGCATGAAAACCAAACAATTCTGCTGCACATGTACAGAGGCAGTCAGAATGCTACTGTTCCCCACAGAAAGGGCAAAATAGCAGTGGCTTATCTGGCTGGTCACATTAGACAGATAAAATAAACAAACTGGCTAATTTTCTGGCTTCTCCAAGTAAGACCTGTGGTTCTCAAAGTAAATTTGCCAAACTAAGACTTCTGCATTAAGATACATTACATCCATTTGCCTCACTTCTATAAAGCCAAAAAAATAGCAGCAATGAGGAATACTCTCCCAAAGAGAATAAAGATGGGCATTGGTTCCTACAACTGTGTCAAATAACTCACTTTGGTTAGCCCAGAAGTCCTCCTCTTTCTGTGTTTCTAAGATGACAAACAGGGTGATGACTATTAGTAGTAATCTAAGGAAAGAAGGAGGCTCTAGTAATGCAAGATAAATTTTGAGAAGAATGCACAAGCAAATAACAAGAATCACCAGAATCGAGAGTTTAATAAGTAAGATCAGTGTCAGATGCCTCTGTGGTCAACAGCATTAGACAATGGGAACATTCAGTAAAGCTAAGGAGGGATTCTGGAGAAAATTCATGAAGTTATTAGAAAAAATGAGGGGTAATTTGATAATTAAGTAAAGAGTGTAGCTGCCATTATTTGAAATAGAAACTGGATCAACATTTTCTGTTGTTCCAGTGGCAAAATTAAATCATCATTACCAGTTAAGATACGAAATTCCTGCAAATAGTGCACTTCATTCAATTAGAAAATTAACATTTAAGCTCCATCATGGCATATGGAAGTACAAGTTCTAGAATTTCAGTGCTTCAGTAGCAGAAGACAAAGGTTTTAGAAGAAGTAGGAGTGTCTAAATACATAAACAACTAGCATATTTAAACTGCAGGAGTAAACACCATTAGTGAATGGGGATCTATCAAAGAATCTGTCTTAAACTTCTGTCGTTTATTACGGATTTGGCAATATAAACATTGGCGCTTTCTTAAATCTCAGTAAGAAACAAGCAATAGCTTTTGTAATGGCTCTCATTATTTTTTGATTTGTCAGAAAACTTGCTCATAAATTGACAGATGCTACCATTCCTAGTAATCTGAAGGCCTTCTTCCCTACAGTACAGCATCAACACTGAGGATGAGAGAATCACATCCCTCAGACTGCTGGCCACATTATTTTTAATGCATCCCAGGATACCACTGACCCTTTTGGCCATGAGGGCACACTACTGACACATGGACAACCTCCTGTCCACCAGGACCCCCAGGTCTTTCTCTGCAGAGCTCCTTACCATCAGGTCAGATCCTAGTACTGATGCATACAGTCATTCCTCCCCAAGTATGTCTCTGTACTTGCCCTTTGTGAGGATAGTCAGGAGTAGTTACAGTTACCTTTAACCAGTTCTGAATCATCCACAAAAGGTAGCGGACAAAAGCCAGTAATAAAAAAGGAACAACTTACCCCCTTTCTGAGGGCCAGGACTCACTGAAAACTCCTAAAGTAGGCAATCTCCAAACAAAGATGTTTCCTTTGTGGTGGCCACCCCTTATATGAGGTAGGGAGGGGCGGAGCCAGGGCAACCTTCTGGTCACGCGGTTGAATTGTTTGTGCCTGTACACCCAGGGCTGCCTATGCCCCTTCACCCTGTACTCATTCCCTGGTTCAAGCCGTGACCTAATGGTTCCCATACACCTTTGCTGAACCTCTTTACCCAACTCTACAGCCCATCCAGGACTCACTGAATGGCAGCACAGCCTTCTGGTGTGTTATTCACTCCTTCAAGCTTCATATCATCAGCAATCTTGCTCAGAGTGTACTCTATTCTTATGTCCAGGTCCTTGATGAAGATGTTGAATAAGACTGGAACCCAGCCAACCCTTGGAGAATACCCCTAGTTACAGGCTTCCAACCAGACTCTTCAGTGTTGATCACAATTTTCTGAGCTCTGCCAGTCAGCCAGTTCTCCAACTGTCTCAACTACTCTCTCATCTATCCCATGCTTCCTAAGCTTAACTTCCCTATATAGGAAGAAAACAGATTCTAGTTCAGATAATTGTTTAATTTGGACAACACTAAGTTAAGTAAATTTTCTGAAGGAAAATTGAAAGCATAAAAATAATATAAATGTAAACATATCTGTGTAAGTGTGAATATACATATGTACTTGTACACATATATGATATATGTATTCATATATATGTGTACATTTCTAGAAGGAAAGAAAGAGAAAGAGAACGGCATTTTACCTAATTTGAGCACAGAAAAAAAAAAAAAAAAAGAAGAAAAGGAAAACAGTTGTAATCTAAAATTTTCTGTTCCAAGCTGTCTGTTCAGCATTGTAGACCATGCAGCCTCTTGACCCAGTCGGGCTCAGTGTCTGTCCTGAGCTGCTCACTGAAGACTGAAGGCCTGCAATGGTATGCATGTTTATGTAAAATGTTCTTTCATTATACCAATCAGCTTTTATTACTGAACAAAATCAGTTAACTTGCAAAAAGCATCTGGTGTGTCAGCAAAATAACTTTTTGTTTGGTCTTTAAGTTTTTTAAAGGAAGGGCAGTCAACTTGTTTCTTGCCAGCAAATCGAAATGAAAAGCCATTACAATTTTGTAGCAGTTTCAAAGGCAAACTGCCATAAAAGATTTTATACAAAGTCCCTGAGATCTTTTCCTGTTGTTGAAACTTGAAACAGGCTGTTGTAATATGATAAGGATCAGTTCAGCAAAAACAATATTCTCTTGGGCTGCAGAACACATCACTCCAATGGCACTGGCATGGTATGTCTACCAGAACATTCTAGACACATAAATGGTTAATTCTGATTATTGATTTTTAGTCACTATTTCAGAAAACATGGCTTTCCTGAAAGTTGAACTGTCTAGAAGTTGTGGACAGAAGAGTAGAAACAAAGTTTGAACCTCTTTATTAGTACCACTCTGCTATGGACTGGAAAAAGGGGAAATGGTTTATTTATACCAAAGTACAACTCATCA
Source organism: Excalfactoria chinensis (assembly GCF_039878825.1). Lineage (NCBI taxonomy): Eukaryota > Metazoa > Chordata > Aves > Galliformes > Phasianidae > Excalfactoria > Excalfactoria chinensis. The sequence continues at coordinate 25,907,463 of NC_092826.1, forward strand.
CAGCTTGGCTCCATAGGGTATACTAAAGTTTGGTACAGAGATGCCCTGCTAAATGGCAATGATCATGAGTAAGCAGAATTCCTGGGGAGCAATTCCTTCTTGTACTGTGATGCTGAGTCAAATAGCAGTTGTAAAAATGAAATTAGAGGCACATCTTTCAGTAGAAATTATCAATAGAAGTTGGGTTTTGTATTGTGCTGAGGTCTGTTAGCTTACATTGCTCTGCACTGCATTCCACTGCAGGAAGTTCACTTTCTAAAGGTATTTCTAATTGGGTTTACTTGAGCTTTTGTGTATTGAACATTAACTCTCAACAGAAAGCCACTATGACAACGGTTAACAGTTCTTCAATGTAGAGAACACAATAGGCATGGTGTCTGTACAACGCTCAGATAAATGTTCTTCATTCTGTTTCTGCACTAATAAATAATAATAATATATATATTATTATATATAATATATATATATTATATTATTATATATAATATATATTATATATAATAAATAAAATAAAAATAAAAATTTGAATGAGGTTAGAATTAACTTGTAACATGTAAGAACCTATTTTTGATCTCATGTAAAGTTTCAGATGACGTGATTATGGCATGCAGGAGTACACAGAAGAGTGCTACTTGAAAATAAATTTCTTTTCTTATTTCTCAGAAACAACTGCAAATGTCATGAGTAGGAGTTGGACTCCCAGCTGAAAACTTGATAAACATTTAATCAATGAAAGTTAAAGGATGTGGAAAACTCTCCATTGTTAGATGTACAATTTCCAGTAAATTGATGTAGAATTGCTTTTAATCAGAGCTTACTCAGCTAGACAAAGGGATCACTGAGAAAGTAATTTTGTGATCTGCTATATATGACTATACCAGAAATACTAATATTCCTCTAACATTCAACTCCATGAAATGTGGAAGAAGGACACAATCATTTTTCTTTTCTATAGAGAAAGGTTGTCCTGGCCATGAAATCCACATAGTTTTGCTGCACCAGGAGCAATGTTTATAATCCTCACAGGGGAGGTAGTGCTGGTAACAAGAATTGAAGGCACTGCATGGGATGAGATATAGCTGAAGAGACAACATTCAGAAGAATGCAGCCTGACAGAAAGGAGCCAAGAGGAAAAATAGGATTTTATGAAGCTGACGTTGCACAAGGGAAACATAAGCACCCAGAAAAGCCTTGTGGACCAAATACAGTTAATGTCACCATGCTAGCCTAGGTACATAGCCTTTAGCATGCTTTGTTGTGCTCAAAAGCTGAAATGTAAAGGATGAGAGAATAGGAAAAATACCCTTTGAATGAGTAGAATATGTTTCAGAAATAGAATAACATGCAAGAAAAAGAAAGGAAAGAAAGAAAAAGAAAAAGAAAGAAGAACATCTACCATTAGGCTGACTCACGTACAGACCGCAATAGAGGTGATCCAATTTCTGTCTCAGGACCACTGTAGTTATTCTCTAAGGCAGTAAAAGATTCAGTATCGCTTACGTGCTTCTCCAAAGAGCTAGTCAGTGCACAGGCAGGGATTTGAATAATTTACAGTGGAATGTCATTAATCCTACCACTCCAGGACCTTATCAAAGTGCAGATTAATGAGAGGTCATGTAACTTCAATGTGCTCCTGCTAACACAAGCAATCACTCCGCTGCTTAACTATTATACTTCCTCACAGAGGAGTGAGCACTTTAATGAAAACAACAACTTTAAGTGGCTGTATAGGTAAAAAAGAAGCTTTTTAGCAGAGATAGCAGGGACTTAACATTTGGCAACAATCACTTAGATTAATTAGTTCTGGAACATTTATGTTTCACTGTTTGAAAGTTAGGAGGTAATGATAATAAATAAAGAAACAGACCCAACAATCCTGTTCTCAGGGACTTCTTGTTTTTTCAGTCTCCATTCCATAAGATAAGAAATGGGAAATGGAACCTGTGTTCTCCACAGTGAGTCGCAATATCTTGAGCTGAGTGTGCCTAAATGGGCACATCTGGGATGTTGCCACATCCAGCACCTCTTCCCTCACTACAGCTACCTGGTGTGGCAGAGCACACAGTTGCACCAGTGTGGGTTCTTAGTTCATAGCACAGAAATAGGTTTTTACTAACATATCCAAATGAACTGGGGTTAGTGACAGTTCACTGCAGTAGCTGGCTGCTTCCTCACACTGAGTCCACTGCTGCATGCTAACAGCTGAAGGCACGCAGCCGGTGCATGCAGGCTGTGCTGCCTGGCAGGAAAATAAAGTGATTTTAATGGATTTCGTTTACGTTAACAACTGCACCTGTAAAAACACTATAAGTTCAACTGAGTGCACAGTTGTAGCATCTGATTAAAGGCTGGGTAGTACTATATATAGCAATATGCAGTAAACAAAATACTGTCTTATGATTAAAACATTAAGCTAGACATTGCAAGAATAGAAATTGAGGTTCAGTGAACCAACATCCTACAGCATAAAGATTCTGAACTTATCTTTTGTGTATGGCCTAACTGCCCACACACTAGAAGATAATCAACATTTAAAAGATTTTTATTTTCTCTGTTGAGTTCATTTTGGCTATTGGACTGCAGGCATATGAGAAAAAACAGGCACATGGAAATTGCCGCTGTTCCATTTCAGCTTTGTCCAGGAAGTATCACTGACATCGTGCTATACAGAACTGAGCAAATGAGTCTAAGCATAAACCATATCCTTTGGTACAGAAGCTGAGCAATGATGGTCTTCCCAGCACACCAGTAGAAAAAGCCAGTTTTTCTCTTTATGCGAGGAGAATTAATACAATTAATTTTGCTGAAACTGCATTACTTACAGATGATTAAATCTAAAGCTCATTCCAGTGAGTGATATCACCACAGTGTTGAAGTAAGATATTAAGAAGCGCATTTGGTGAGGTATATAAAATTCTGGAAAATAATAATGATTAATAACATGATGACAGGGTTAAATAAAAAGGGAAACTTTAAAGCTTGTACAACCAAAAATGTTCTGTTAACTCAGAAGTGGATTAGAGTGTTCAAAGTGCTTCAGGACTCGACACCATGTAAAGGCTGATTTATACTCCAGGCATCATAATGTCTACCTACTTCAGAATGACAAATAGCACTGTGCTGAGATCTCAATGGCAGCCCCAGAGCACTAACGGCAAATGTCTTCCATCTTAATAGCTGAGACTCTGCAATTCTCCTCACTTAAAATTCTGAGCGTTTAACACCGCTCGTTGCATCTAAATCCAGATACAAAAACCTTCAAATCAAACTATTTACCTCAAGTGAAATCCACCCTGAATAATTCATAAGCAGCAAGGAAGGTGGAAGTGAAGGAGCTGAAGAGTGTTTTAATGAAGTCTAGAGTTTCAAATATAATGGTATAAAAGCTATTATGGATCTTTTCTAACCTTATAAGAAAGAATATCAGTCTCTGTAATAATAAAAGATCCCAATGAGCAGGAAAAGAAACACAGTTCAGGTGTCTTGCTGTCAGTGACTGATGCTGCTAACAGAATCACACAGATTGCTGCAGAGTAAGGGCTGATATCTGAAGCAAATCCAGATGAAAGGTATGAAGTGTTCAGATTGATTCTCATTCTTCCTGCTCCCATGAAGGAGTATCGATCCTTAAAACAGCTATAATAAGCTGCAATTCAATTAGAATAAAGTAGGAAAGTCAAGAAAATTACTTACTTAACATGACTTTTTCTGCCCTTAGAGGTCAGGCAAAGGAATTACTTATTATATATCACAGCCGGCCATTTCACTGTGGGAATCATGTTTTGTATTTTCGTATTTTAGGAAATCCTATCTGTAGAACAGATACTACCAAAATGCTTGACTGTTTTGCCTGAAATATCAGTGACAAGAAACCAGCACTGTCATCAAAAAGAATCTGCCTCCTAGGGCAGCTACTGACTTATTCTGAATTTAGTTAATTTTAACAACTTATCAAAAAAAAAAAAAAAAAAAAAAAAGAACTGGGAGAGACTATGAATTAAAATTCTGAAGTAGCACTGGCTTGCTGAGATTCAGAAAGTTTGATATCGTCAGTCAGCGTTCTTCTGTGTATCAGATAAACAACGAATTAATTCCTTTATGTTTCTGATTAATTCTAATTAACCCAAATTTAATTCCTTCCCATCCAATTTGTGATATGATGTCTCTTCCATACTGGACAGAAAATCTGCAAAGGGAGATTCCTGGCATATTCTGCAGCATAATTAAAAATAAATAAATATAAACTTACAAGAACTTCCTACCACAATTCATGTGTTTATCTTGTACATTTACTTTTCATAGTAACCCAAGTTAAAAAATAAATAAATAAATAAATAAATCAAAGCTTTCATTAGCCACATGTTAGCAAATTAGGTGTCTTTCCCAATTAGAGATACCCGAGAAACACTAATAGAATAATTTTACTCTTTGTTGGTATTCTATGGTTGCCCTTTTGGATCATGCTGCTTTTCCTGTAGATGCAGCATTAAAAATTGCTTCTTGGTCACAACTCTGTAAATGCTCTCAGTGGTCACTGAAATACATTTCAAGATTTGTCTAGCTTACATTATTACAAAATGCACTTTCACTCCATGCCATTAAATAATTAAAAAAAAAAAAAAAAGGCTAAAAATAACTTTAGAACATTTCAATTAAGTCACCAATATGAAAGGACACCATTCTCTAACAGTATATACAGTAGATATACATTCCACCTCATTCCTGTTATATATATTTTGTATAAATAGCATGCATTGCGCTCATTGCGATTTTTTGGGCACCCAGATCATCTGACTGCTTTGCTGGGAATCAGATTTAAAGAAGGAGACAGTTTTACAACCTTTCCAATCCCGTCTGTGGAAACTGCTTTTCAAACAACAGGAGATTAAGATCAGTTTAATGCCCGTTTATTTGCACACTCTTTGAATGTCTAGAAAAATCAAGACACACAAAAGTCCCATTCCAGATTCAATAAGGCAAAACAAACATCATCACCAGAAAGGAGACTAAGTAATAAAATAGACTTTGAAAAAAAGTCCACTTTCAAGCATGTAACAGTACGATCCATTTATTTCCTTCAATATAAACCACTTTCCCCTACTGAAGCATTCTTCCTTCTCCCCACTAACATTTTAAATGAATGGCTTATGTGTCATAAGACTCTTTGGAACAGAAATCTACCTACATATAGGTATATATCTACATATAGAAGTGATTAATTCAAAGTAAATGATATTAATTTATTTCCTCTGATTTCCTGAATATCTGTGAGAATTTTAAAAAGAGACAGAGTCTGAACTCCCAATTTCTTGATCTCTGGCAAAGCTTCCTTTGTAAAACAAGCTCCAGTGTGACAATCTATCTCCACATTCAAGTTTAATAATCCTGTCATCAAACTTTATTCTATTCCTTCTAAAACTAATTTGATCTTCAGAATACAAGGCATAGTACAATGTATTGGTTTTATACTGCAGTCCCTGCATGTTTCTTGGTTTGGAAAACCCACAGATAAATATTTTCTCACATCTGAAGTGTCATTTCAGAAGATGCAGAACAACTGTTTTTCCAATTATCTGTATTGAAAAACCCTGTGTTAGCTAGAAGAACACTGATTTTGAAATGCATTAAAGTGAACTGATAATTCTTCTAATGTAAATCTGTATGAACATTTTACTATCTTAGATTTTATTATTCACAAAAACTCAAATTATGCATGATTCATGCACTAACTTTTAAATTGAGTATCACTGAAAATTTGACTGTACAGGTGTTGCCAGTTCTATCTATTTCAGGGTCATGTGCCTCACTAATACGTTTTCTCTGTTCATCTTTATGCATGAAGTATTGGGTTTTGCAAATTGAAAACTTTTGATATGATAAACTGTGAAACAGAAAACCATTATCATCATGTTTTCTGAAGATGCATTATTTATTTCTGTGAACATCCCTAACATGTTCTTATATTTACTTATTAAATGTTTGCTACAACAACTCTATAGCTAATTTGGGTAGGGAAAAATAAAATGATTGTTATTTTATGAATTATATATTGTTACAAACTAGGGTCTAGACATCCAATCATTAAAAGATAAAAAGCCCAAGTTTTTCAGAAGTCTTGGATTTCACTGATTCAGTAGCATAATTGTCTTTTATATCAAAACACCAAAATGCCCATCTGCTTTTCAGTCCAATGATTACAAAACTCATAAAGATTTTTAGTTTTTTTTTCTTCACTCATAATGACTTTTTTTGCCTTTTAATTTTCAAGTAAACCTTTATTCCTTGGATGGTTCTTTCTGGTCTTTGATAGTATATTCAGTGATTTATTTTCCTACCTTCAAGAGTATTTGAAATGTCTGCTGACATTTTTTCCTCCTGTTCCACCTTACACATGTTATATTTTAAGTGGCTGTCTTCAGCCTGGTGGCCTAAAATACGATACAGTATTACAAACCTTACTAAGCCTCCAGCAAGAACACTGGGATGTTACGAGGACAGCAAGCCACCCAATTTCTGAGATTCCCTTCAGTGTATTTCTAAGGAAGCTCAGAGACTGAACTAACAAGCCCCCGTTTGCAGCCACATCCCATCTGTCCCTCTGCAGAGTAAGGATGGGGATTCAAAGAAAATTTTATGGTAAGATTTCACTTGAAGGAGATGGATCATGAGAGCAGAGTTGAAAGATACAGAACTGAAGTCACACAATGGAAGAAAAGGCAGCTTATGGCTGTAAATTAAAGTTGGAATCTGGACCATATGCAGTATTGGAAATAATCAAATATTCATTCTCCAGAGCAGATATGACTCATGTGGGCACTGTAGTTCGAATATACTTTTCTTTAGGACCAAATCTCAGAATTTTTTGCTTTACCTTTGCAGGAGCAATTATGTTTGTGATTTTTAAGGCTGATCCCATACTCAGTAAAGGGCATATTTCAGGCTCAGGAGACTTATTTTAAAAGAGAGCAAAAAGCTTGTCAATCAAGGCCCATTAATGTACTGCTTGGAGTTCCAAAGGTGAAACAATTTGGTTCAGTGGTTTCTTAGGTACAAGCTAAAAAAGAGAAAACTTCCACCAGCTGAAAACAGTGGGGTACTTAACATCAACTTCAATAGCATCAGGGTTTTATCAAATATTTCTTCATATATGGAGGGATGTGTACAACACTGAACAGTGCATCACATGGTGGTATGCTATTGGCATTTCTTTAACATACGTATTTCCCTCAAAAAACATTGCTTCTTTAAAAGAACTGTGGACCTAACTACAGTATCTTGGTTTTTTGTTTGTTTGTTTGTTTGTTTTACTTTCTCCTATTAAAGTAATTATTTTTTACCAAAGTAGACCAGTAGTAAGTATTTGATAATTGAAAAAATTGTTAAAAACCTTAGCTCCCCAGGGAGGTGGTTGAGTCACCATCCCGGGATTTGTTTATAAACCTTTTGGATGTCGTGCTCAGGGGCATGATTTAGCAGAGGGTTATTAGAGTTAGGATAGTATGGTTAGGTTGTGGTTGGACTTGATGATCTTTAAGGTCTTTTCCAACCTGAGTGATTCTATGATTCTATGATTCTATGATTCTATGATTCTATGATCCTAAAGTTATTCCCCTTTGTCCTATCACTATCAGACCATGTAAAAAATCAGTTTATCTCCTGTTTATAAGCTCCCTTCAAGTACTGGAAGGCTGCAATCGGGGCTCCCCGGAGCTTTCCTCAAGCTAAACAAACTCAATTCCCTCAAGCCCTCCAGTTTTCTTCAAAAGAGAAGTGCTAAAGCTCTCAGATAATGTTAGTGACCCTACTGTGGACCTGCTCAAAAGCTCCAAATCCCTCCTGAGCTGAGGGCCCCAGGCCTGGACACAGTACTCCAGATGGGGCCTCACCAAAGCAGAGTAGAGGAGGACAATCCTCTTCCTCTCCCTGCTGGCCAAAAAGTAATCTTATGCAAAAGAGGTTCTGGTATCTAGTCACCAAATATAAATGGTCTTGGAACAGACTTAAAAATATTGATGCATATTTCCTACTGCATTTCATAAAGGTTAAACTGTCATATGCCCTAAGTAAAATCTAGTTAATAACTAGAAGTATAAAACAAAATTAAGAAATTGTAATCTTGGACCCTAGAGTTAAAAATAATTAGGTTTATAATAGAAACTAAACATTAATCATGAATCTAATTTTGTTAATATTAGGGGAAAAAAAAAAAAAAGTTAGGCTACGTAATCAAAATTGTATCCACCCAAAGTTTTGTAGACCAACTCTGTGAATTTTAAATAGAAATATAAATCCATTCTGATAAATAATAATTATGAATTTTCCTTTTAAAATCTCTGTTCTGGCAAGACTGAAGGGCAAAGCAAGATAAATAACTTGTCATTTCTGTCCATGTATTTGGCTGTAATTACTGCTAATTTTTCAGAAAGGGGTATACACACCATTTTGTCCTTTTAGATATGTATCTGGAAAAATCTAGAAACCAATATTTTGTTTCAAAAAGCTCAAGAGCCTTCAAAACACTGTTTATATTACTTTGGTTCTCTTGTCTTTTTTGTTAAGATTGGAAAATGCACTCTGTACCAGTTAATCTTCATTTTTCTTTAGCTTTTAAAAATATCTGTAATTTGAAGTCCTTTACTAAACACAATTTCAATACATCCAACATATTTCTGATTCAAGTTCATACTGAGCTAAATTATTTGCTTTAAGTACTAAATAAACATTACTATTCACAAAAGTAAAATCAGCATCCCTTTCATTGATATTTCACATTTTCTGAGTGTCTAAGCTCTCTTCATCATTCTCAGTATCTCCAGTATGCACATCACAACAAAACATATCAACAGTTAAAAAGGAAATCTAATAACCTATAGTCATCAAAAAGTAAAATGTCTGGATAATTTTGAGACACACAAACTATCTTCTTGTCCATAGAAGTATATTCAGCAAAAGGCTGAATTGGTATGCTCCTTGCATAATCATTTGGGACACAAATTGCACAGCTTTCTCTAAGAACAACTAAAATTCTGCCATAGAATGGTGTATGTTAATATTTGACAAGAACATGGATTAGCGTCATTAAAATATGTGGTTAAAATATACATTAACTTTTGACTGTTTTAAACAAGTGTTTTTCAAATAGATTTTACAATGCTGAAGTTACATAATATTAAAAAGGTCTTTGGAAATTCCACCAAAAATAATAAAGGTGTTTCTACCTTACACATAGAAAAATATTATTTCAGTGAAGCACTGGAAACGACAACAGAATATATTTCATACACACCTATTATACAATACAGAAGGGAAATTGGTATTCTGGAAAGAAATCAGTATATCTCAAAAGAACACTGGTACTGGGTCTGATCTCTGATCTTACTGAAACATTTACATTGCACTTTCCAGTGTCATTAGTGTTAATATTTTAAGACTGAAAAAACCCACCACCACCAACAAAAAACAACACATTTGAATGCACACTACATTTACATATCACTCTTAGTGCCTGAGGATGCAGGAGGATACAGCCGTCCACTTGAGTTTACAGACTTGGTGGTATTTCCCATTTAGTCACTTCAAAGAACAACACTGGTTCATTCACCTGCACCATTCACACAGTCACCAGAAATGCAACAGAACATCAGAAAAACCTCCGCGCTGCCTCTTTTTCCCTGAAGCAGGAGCAACATGGGAAGGGGCCTGTCAGAAAAGCCTGTTTCACACCCTCTGCAGTAATATCACACCACTTTGTGACTAAGAAGTACATCTCTTACATGTCCATCTCGAAGCTTAATGTGAAAAATTTTATGGGTTTCTGATCGGTAATAACATAAAAGCTTCCTGAAGAGATCTGAATTATGGTAAACCAGATGAGTGGGATGTAGAAAACTGAGCTATCTATATTTTCCTGAATTAGGAGGAATAAATAGGATATGAAATAACTCTTTAGTTGCCATACTTCTTTACTACAAGCTTCAGCTTGTATCAGTGTTAGATATTGTATTCCTATAAATTTAAAAATCAGACTGATGTGAGGGTAGTACAAAATCTTTGGTAAATTATGTATCAGGGTGGGAGTGAAACTCCTTCATCTTTTTGTTTAAAATTTTATTTTAAGAATTTTATTGAATAATGTATGACATAGGAAGGAAAAATAATCGTAAGAATTGGTAGAGGAAGCAAAACTTTCCAGCCCTGATCAACCTCATGGCCCTTCCCTGGACTCACTCCGACAGGTCTATGTCTGTCTAGTGCTGAGTGGCCAGGACTGAACACAGTACTCCATGGAGGCCCATGGACGTGAGAGTGCAGAAGAATCACTTCCCTTGACATGCTAGCTATATTTCTTTTGATGCAGACCAGGATATAGTTGGCTTTCTGCGATGCAAGCACAAAATGCTAGCTCATGTTGAGTTTATCATCAACCAGCACCTCCAAGTCTTTCTCCACAGGGCTACTCTCAATTCATTCTCCACTTAGTCTGCACTTTCTCTTGGAACTGCCTGCAAATAAACATTTCACAATAAATTCAAACCCTTTTGAACAAAATGTAATCCAGCTAAATCCACAGAAAGCCTTGATTTCAACCATCCCAAACTGAAATTCTCTGTGCAGATAACTTTTGGATAGGGAGACTCATAAATGCCCTGTGGTTTTAAGGTATCTATTCCTCAAATTTTACAAAGAAATCCAAATTGTACTGATATTAAATAAATTCACAGAACTCCAGTGCACAAGTATAGATATCATAGAATGGTTTGGGCTAGAACAGACCTTTAAGATCATTTAGTTCCACCCCCAGTATCTAAATGTCTAAATTACAAAAATGCACTTTATAGTCTTAAAACATTAGATGATAATTAAGACTGCAGTAGAGGCTCTCAGAGGAGGCTTAATCATGCCCAAATCACAGCTGAGACCTGCTTCCCACTACAGTAGGTATTAAAGAACTTTTAATGATGTACTACTTGCTTTTTGCACAATTTATTGATTAGTTTTCCTAGCTGCACTCTTGCACAACTTTTTAAGACATCAATAACCTGGTTATAACAGAAATGCTGGTGATCTGTGAGATTATATTCCTTTATTTGCTGAGCTATTATTTGTAAGCATAAATACCTGGATTTTTTTTTTTTTTTCTTATCATTCATTAGTCAATATTGCTAGCTACAACTTGAAAACATTAGATTTGCATTTGATCATATTAAAGTTGCATTTCCTTTTCACTTTGCTTTCCTGTAATTTCTCCAGAACTCAGCAGCACTTTGGTAATATAAAGCAAATATGTGATTGCGTAAATATGTTCTTGTGCTTACTCTACCACATACTAAAGCTTAAACACTTGTCTCAGCCAAGTTAGTTTTTTAAAGTTAGATGAGAGTTATCAGCAGAAGAGCAAATCTAAGCACAAGGACCCTGATTGTGGTGCAGGATCCCTGCATATTTTTCTAGAAAGGGTGGAGACAAAAATTGCTTACTCCGGAGGACTAAGTGCTAGAGCTGGGCCACATCTCTGGACCAGGCCAGGCTCTGCTGAGCTCCAAGCTATTTGTCTCCTTGGTTGCTAATCTGAACTTACTTCAGTAACTCCTGCTACAGTGACAAGCGTATAAGCAAATCCTGAGCACTAGAGAGAACAGATGGATGCAGATAGGGAGCACACGGAAGCCGTGAGACCATATTGGCAGTAGTCATAACACATCACTAGGTTGTTGGCAAGATCCCTGCAGGCATCAGAGCAAAGGGGAGCTATGGAGGGATTTGAAGGGGATAATGAAGTAATCCAATAAGATTTACAAAAATCTTTTCCCTAGCATGAGGGATGTTACAAGAAAAAGGGGAGTTTGCTTAAATATAGTGTGAGGTGGGGAAGACAGCAACATCGAAAGCTGTCTGGGAGCAGGTGTGAAGTGCTCAACACCTAGTGGGAAACAAACAGGGAGGAGGGACGTGGAGATGGATCTTAAAAGCAGACACAGTTTAACAACTGATGCAGCAATGGGAGAGTAATATTTTAATAACAACTGGCTAGAAAAGTGCTGTTTGCAGCAGGAAACTGTGTGGATACCAGCATGATAATGAAGGTTGAGTCAGACCATCAAAACGTTACACTGTTTTTGTTATTGTTTTTGTATGTTTTTTTGTGAGTGTGTGTTTGTTTGTTTGTTTTGCTCTGGAATTAACTGCCAAAGACCTGCACATGTTACAAATAGCAGCATTGTAATATGAGCAAAAACATGGCTGCCTAATGAGAAATCCAACTGGCAGAATCTGGCCAGTTACATTTCACACATTTCACTGCATAATACCATCATTAATTCTTGCAATATTACCAGAGGAGCAGTCTGAAAGAGTCATTTCCAACAGAAAAGAATATTTTGGAAGACAACCAAATCCATGATGGATGAAGGCAGGCTCAAATCCATTTAAATCAGTGATTCAGTACCCATTTCTGTTAGCTGTCATAGACTACCTTGATATTTCATGAAGTTTATGACAAACAAATTACAAATTACGGATAAAACAAAACTTGTTCCATTTCACACAGATATAAACATGGTGCAAGGGTTACTTATCTAAACATGTATGTTTCATTCCATGCAATTTCAGTCAGATGAAACCTCACAGCAAAAGCTATACTGAGATAATACATGTATAGCATGAAAAGCTTTTAGGAAAGTAAAAGATAATGAATAATACTCTCTAAACAACAGATTTCTTTTTTTTCACCTTATATTTAAAATGTCACTCATAGCTTTTGAAGACTCAATTTTTCCAAAGCAGACATTTGCAATTCATATTTCTGCACAGAAGTTAATCTATAAGGACTATTAAGTGAAATTATATTGCTTTTAAAAAATTATATTTGTCCTCTTTAGTAGCTAAAATGGTATTAAGATTTTTTTTTCCTACCTTCTATCAATACATTTTATTCTATTTCAAAATATATATATATTTTTAAAATTATATGCAGCAAATACACTATTCTGAAATACCATGAAATACACATAAGCTAAGTAACATAACTGCATTTGTTAGATAGAAGTTCCACAGGAACACAGGGAATAGGAAATAGTATTTCCTCATAATTTTTTTGCCCAGTATAACTCAGTCTTCTATAGATCTATAAGTAAAAGTACCTATAAAACTGGCTTGGCTTTCTAGTCACCTTTATAGAAGACTTTCAGATCTTTTTCTCCAGAAGGATACAACCATCACTGACACCAACACAAACTCATTCTATCTCTAGTCCAGTATATCAGCTTTGTTTTCCCCAATGTTGACAAGAAACAATAACAAAAAATCTACTGTTGAATTCACTACTACTGTATTCACATTAAACTGTTTTCAGCGAAGGAACTACAACATGATGATGGACATCCATAGAAAGGAAGCCAATAAAACAAAACTTTTCCCATTGCACTAACGTGCTCTGAATGCTTTCAAAACAAAGAAATCATTAGGCTTTGCACGTTATAATATGACAGTTTAAAAATCTATGTCACTTCATGTATTTTTTTCTTTGAAGAATACCCTGATATTACTTTAAGTATGCCCAACAGAACAGATACACCTGAGAAGCCTAATTCCCATTACAAGTGGCAGTTTAGATTTGGAGTAAACAAATTACTTGTGCTCAGTGTACAGTATGGTTTTATTCAATCAAAAAACTCAACTCTTCCTCTGAAATCTTATTATTAAGCATATATTTTTTAAAGAAATACTTTAATAGTCAATTTTAGATAAATCTTGCAACAAATACAAGGTCAAAGAAAGCTCAAATGACTTGAATTCAAGTCTAATATTTAATAGATCCTATTAATTTATTCAGTATTTAGGATATGATGACTGTCAGGTAATTTAACATTCCTGAGCTCTGATCACCAGTGTATGCAAAGCACCAGTGGAGCTGAAAAGACAGCTTATCAATTTAATTCTTTCTCATGCTTCTAGGCAAAAAGGTAGATATACAAATGTATTCAGTTCCACAGATCTATCAAATCAAATAATTAGGAAAAATTCTGAAGGAGCTGCAACAATTATAAGCAAACAAATGCTACAGTTTGAGACCTGGAGAAATGAGAATCTCTGGGCAGAGATAATGGCATTAAGAATTCATAAGCTTTTGATACACATTCCTGATAAGCATTGTATTTCATTATAATTGCATGTGTACTTTCACACTACCTTTAATATAGTACAATTTATGTATTTAAGACTGTCTTTTTAGGAGAGATCAGCTGACATTTTTGTCCAGTATAAAGTGTGTAAGAATATAAGATTAATAGTTAGCTTTTATGCTTATACAAGTTACACTTGCAAGAATGTGGTATTAAATTATTGATATTTCCAATTATTATTTTCAAAAGCATAATAGAATTCATAAACCTCTTCTCAGCAACTTATCACAATTAAAAATTACTTCCTAACAGTAACTTTGAAGAAAGTTAATGAAATAAGATTTCTGACATTAAATATCTAGAAATAAAGTCTAATTTTTAACATAAAATTATGTTGTGAAAAAGCAATTTTGGAGCATGAAAAAAACAAAAATGTAGCACAGGAAGTTCTGCACATTTATGAGAAGGAACTTATGCACAGTAATGGTAATGAAGCACAGGCTATCCAGGGATGTTGTAGAGTCTCTATCTACGGAGATATTCTAGACCTGTCTGGAGGCCAACTGTGCAGCCTGCTGTAGGAGGTCTGCTCTGCAGAGGGGTTGGACTCAATCTCTGGAGGTCCTTTCCAGCCCCTACAGTTCTGTGATTCTGTGAATTCACTAAGTAATGTCAGAAGTTTGGAAATGATACAATACATACTAACCACAACACCTCATTGACTCCTATGGATGGCAATGTGAAGGCTGCAACTGTCAAACAAACAAATAAGAGTCTCAAAGGTGGACATAAATGAGTGTAACAGCTACTTAATAGTTATGTTTTCCTGTCACATAATGTCTGCATTGCAATAGCTCCCTACTTCACTGTAAACTAACCTTCCACTGCCATATCCAATTTTTTTCCATGTTATCGCATTCTTCAAGGCTTACTAGATACTCAGCTTCTCAACTTACTGAGACTAAGATAAGTCTGGCCTATATGACTAAGCAGAACACTGAGTCGTACTTCACTAAGAAATGCAATTAAGACACCTCAGTACTTGTTTATGTCCTTCATACAGTAGTTTCTCTTGCAACATAATTCCATATCTTGTGATTCTGAAGAAAAGCAGAGATACCTAACTGCCAAAGCCATTCCAGCATTCCCTCATTTTGTGTAGAAGAAATCGCATGGAAGTCTTGCAACAGAAATTCTTCTTGCTCATTCAACCATTTGATGCCCATTTGAAGAGCATAATATTTTCCTACAGTGAATGTTTGATTTTGATCAGCACTGCATAGACACAACTGTGGTAGCAGGAAAGTTTCTAGAAACTGTAGCATGAATTCTGCCTGTTGTTAGCAGCTTTCAGATTGTCAATAATCAGGAAAATATTTTAGAATCTTTTACACTCTGTTCCTCAGCCCACATTTTGCTCAGTCAAGTCTTCTCCAGTATTTTGAAGTGTTCAAAATAGCTATTGAACTCTTCTTGATTTGTTCATAAAACTTTTCTAAATACGAAACACTGCAGATGTCTATTTGTGTTAATTTATGTGAAAACAGCACAAAGTCAAAAATTCATTTTACAACATCAGACATGCACAGATAACACTGAAAAGACACCAAAAAAAAACAAAACAAAAAACAAACAAACAAACAAACAAAAAAAAAAAACAAAAACAAACCAAACCAAAACAAAACAACAGCAACAACAGCAACAAAAACATACTAATTGAACATGTAAATGCTTAGGAATGGTATGGCTTTTCTGTGCCTCAGTGGCACCGGCATATGAAACATATGCTACATATGAAGCTTTTGTTATGCATGTTATAGCTGTGCTTTTTTTGTCCAAATCTTTTCCCAAATTGATTCAATCTGATCTCCCAATAATAACTAACTAACTAAATCTTCCTGTATATCTCTGGTGCATTCTTGGGTTTGAAATATATAAGTTCTTCCCCAGTTAAGGAAATTTCCCAGCCATATGACCAGTTCTATGACATCTGGGCATCACAGCCAGTCTGTTAATACATATGGGTGTAGTACAACGACAGCTTTACTGCATATTAGTCATGCATCATGTAGCACATTTCTTGACAGAGGAATAAAACAGTTTATCGCTTGAAGCAGGGCTTCTCAGAACCAAGCAAAAGACCAGGGCTTAGGTACACAACCTGGGATTTTGGCATCTGTTTTTTATTCCTTCTATTTTTTGCAAGGGTCAGTTACCCAATCATCTTGGAGAATGTGGTCCTGTGTTAGGAAAATGAAGACACTGTGAAGCATAGCAGTAAGAAGCTAGAGGACACAAGCATGAATTCACACAATTACAGAATGGTTGAGGTTGGAAGAGACCTCTGCATGTCATCCATTCCAACCCCTTCGAGGGCTTGTGAGTGGCTCAAGGGGGACCACCTAGAGTCAGTTGTCCAAGATCATGTACTTTTTATTATCTTGAATGATAGAGGTCCCACAACCCAGCAACCCACTTGGGCAATCTATCACTTCTCTAAACTTACACAGTCTGCAAGTACATCATCCTGAATGAGATCAGCATGCTACAACAGCTTCCACCAAATGAAGGTAATGGCAGCTCCATTCAGAACTTCGTTAGAACAGTACAGCAAAGCTAAGGCTAGCACTGAACAAATTCCACCCTGAACTGCATCACCTTATTATTTTCTTAGAGTGATAGAAAGCAGGTACATATACGCAGCTTTATGTCCCAGTAGCACACTTCTGAGCTGTCCATAAAGAGAATAACTGGGATATCACTGGAATAATTCCTCAATATAAGCATTCCCTTGTTTTCACCAGGATTTTTAAAGCAAAAACAAACCTTGAGATTTAAAATTGAGTTAAGCAACTTAGAAACTGACAGATGAAGGCCAAATTTAGTATGACTGATTCCACAGGGCAGTAGAAGGCTGCATAATAGAGAAAAAGGGAAAACCAAAGTAAAAGATTACAATATATAAGCATGTAATTCAGATTTTGCAGTAAGAAACTTCAGACCTATCCAACTGCCTCTTTATTAACAGGAATATCCTATATCCCACTTGAGTTCTTTAGCAACTGCAGAAATATTAAAAATGCTTTGCAAGTAATTCTTCTAAGTTTAACATTTCTTGGAGAAATAAAAACTCCTGCTAGCTCTAACTCCAAAGGTTGTGACAACTATAAAGTCAAATTGCAACTTTCCAGATGGCAGCAGCCAATTTCCAGTAAGATCTAATTTGGTTAATTGACTGTCTTATTTACTAATTGATAGGAGTATGCCATTCATTTAAATTAACCTCAGTTGTTGTCATGATTTAAGAAAGGTTAAAGAACTCGAAACTTAAATATATATATATATATACATATATATATATATATATAAACAAAATAGATTAAGAAAGATGATATTCTTCTGTTTGATGTACTAATACCATAGGTTGGAACTTCAGAGTCACTTATTTTTTTTTTGTTTAGACCAATGAAAAATATTAAATGCTGACTAAATTACATTTGCATAAGAACTATCAAAGCACAGAACATTCTTGCTACAATTCCACAATCAGTGAAAAAAGTCCACCACCAAAATAAAAAACTATGCCTCTATGAAAATGAGTCAACTAACAAGAATAATGGATGGACCTCATCTTAGAGGGCTTATACAGAAAATATTTGCCAGTTGACACAGTCTAATTTCTTTACTATCTTTGCCCCTTCACAGGGAAAATAAAACTTTTTTCAGCCCAAATTCACATAACATTTACCTGTTTCTAGGAAAGGGAATAAAAATAGTATTACATTGTAAAACAGTGATTGCTGACTTGGCTAGTTCTAATTGTTTATCAGATTAATCTAGGACAGGCTCATGCATTTTGTTTAATCCTGAATGAGCTTAAGGACAGTTTGCACTGAAGAAAGAAGTTAGACCCTAAAGATACATAAAATCTGGGGGTTCCTACAGAATGTTTTTACTGAAGGTTTTGTCTGAAAATTAAAACCTTCTTCTAAGGAAAAAATCACAAAGACCGCAGAGAAGGTTCTTTTCTTCCCTGCTTGGAAAAGCCTGTGATCCTTTCAGAGAGTGGTTTGGATATGTGGCAGCTCCCATACTTTGGCACCTCTGTCCCTCTTGAATCAGCCCTGGCTCTGGCATAGATCAAAGACTAGGGAGAGAGTGGGAGAGCAGAGGATCTCCACAGAGAGGAGAGGAAATGTTGCAGCAAGGAAGGCTTTTTTTTAATTAGTGAAACCTAAGGTGTATGACATAACATGAATGACAGATCTGAAGCTTGAAGAAAAAAAGCTCTACAAAAAATTAAAAGTCCATCACAATGACAACTCTCATTAATATTTGTTGTGTGAAAACCATGTCCTCCCACCTACCATAAAAAAATGCTACTTGCAATAATAAGATAAATCTAATATACCTATAAACAGTGCAGCTGGCTTCCTATTTAATGGGGCTTGATATACCTCCACACTGGGAAGCAGTTTCAGACAGAAATGTTTTTGTGAAATGCTGGCAAGAAACACTCATGTAACAATGAAAATGAACCACAGGATGGCAGCTGGGAAGATCAAGAACTGATAGTATCATGCTCCTCTCACTAGAGTTGTCCTGAAATTTTCTGACATTCATCACAGTTTCCATCCTTAAACAGAATGCTTACTGAAAAATCAAAGATAAAAAACCCTGAATACATATGCAAAACAGATTGTATGTCGACATTAGGCAGGAGAGGCCATGTTCACACTAGCATATCTGCTCTAAACTCAGAGTGCTCTAAGTGCAGTCATGACATGATTGCTAAATTTACCTGTGTACCTTTGTACCTGACACTGCAGATGCACCTGATGCTTGCAAACAGTAGCAAGCAAGGTTGTTGGCTGTCCTTTTGCCCTCAACCTCTGAGAGGTCTCATAAATCCAGTGATGATTTCAGAAAGTAATATCACTTTTACTCTATGCAGTTGGAAATCTTATACAGGGGCCTGAGGTGCTGTACTTCATTTGAGAGCATTGCTAATAGGTAACAAATAAATAAATTACATGCACAGGCTTCAGTAAACAATTTTTTTCTGCATATTACTGAACAGCTTTCTTATTTTCAACTGATATCTTATTAATGAAAAACAAGAAGCAACAATTTTCAAACTGTCTTTCAGGGAATGACCTCTGAAGTCCATTAATTTCCACCTACAAGAGGAACAAGGAACTACTGCCAAAAACCACTCCTTCCCAATCCTTCTGTCTGTGCCAAACACTCCCAGGCTTTTGAATGAGATTTGACAACATAGTGAAAACAAGAAGAAAAGATATTGAGAAAAAGTAACACTTCTAAAATAAATGTCACACAGCTCTGCATAAAACACATGCTTGTTACCATCTGGTATATACAACCTGTGCGCTTCAGTTGCTTTCTGAGCATATTACTGTTCCTTGGGGCATCACAGGGAGCTTTCTCACTCAGAAAATATTGGACATGCAATCGGCTTGGTGGTATCTCTAGCTAATTCAGAGAGTTGCACATTTACCTGATTAATTCAAAAAGAATTTGTGCTTGAAAGACAAAAGAAAGATTTAGCACCCTGGCAGCTCTGTGTACACATGGGTGGTTTCAGCAGGCTCAGGGTTCAGACTGTGCAGAACTTGCACCCTAAGCCTTTGAAGAGATTGCAGTGATTTTTCTGGTTGTTCTGTTTTTTTTTGTTTGTTTGTTTGTTTTGTTTTGTTTTTTGTTTTTTGGTGTTTGTTTTTTTTTTGTTTTGTTTTTTTTTCCTCCATTATTAGCAATAATACGAGTGGAACGAGCAGATTGCATTCAGGAGATGATGGAGTTGAATCTTTCTTGACTAACTTCTAGTTAGGTAAAGAACTTCTTTTGATTTATCTAGCACCAAGGAAAGCTGAACTCTGAAATGGCAGGACTATTTCAACAACTAAAATACATGACTTGAAATACATATTTCTTCTTAATTTGTCTGTCTGAATAAGGGTTCAGACTGCAACATTTATTTCAGTTATTTTATTTTGTCAAATTCTAGTGCTAATTTGCTTGCTCAGACATATAAGCTAAGATCACCAAAGTGTATTTGGAAAATACAGTGATTCCAATTTCAAATAACTCACTAGAGAGGTGCTAAAAGGATCCGAGATGTGTGCACTACCTACTGCTAATAATGTGATCTTTGTTGCCTACCTATTTGGACACCCTGGAATTGAAACATCCAGAACAGTTTTAACAGTAGCATGCTGTTTTTTCTTTACTGTTTTCTAAGATGTAGTAGAAATGTTTTACAGTTTTTGTGATTTTACAATTTTTCTCTCTACAATTTGCAGTGGTAAATTCCCATGTTCAATTTTTGCCTCCATTTGCCTCTGTCACTCATCTCATTTTTACATTTTAGAACTTCATGAGCTGTAATTATTAATTAAATATTTACTATTTAATATGGAAATGCTTGTATACAGAAATGAAAACAGTACCACACAGCAACTATCTGTCTGACAGCTTTAACGTAAACACCTCAAGCTCTTCTGCTCTTGTAGAAATTTCTCTCTTGATTTAATTAGTTTTCATCTATTCAATTCCTGTCTATTCATTCTCTTCCTGTGATTGTTTTTTTCCTCAGCTCCCTTGTTACATCCTAGTTTACTCTTTTACTCTTCCCTGTATCTCATCAAGTCCAAATGTGTTTTTTTTTTACTGATATTACTACTTCAGGCTTCAGGTATGTTTTCAGTTATAACACTTCCTCACTCCAAACCCCCATTTTTTTATTTTTTTTTTTAATTATTTTTTTTTTTTAGCAAAGGAACTGAGGTATAAGGTATAAGTTCTTCTAAAGTTTCCACCCTTCTTTTATTGCTTTTATTCTCTTCCTCTTTTCCTAGTCCTTTACAAACTCTGATAGAAGACCAAACACAGTGAACTTATTGGCACCACCCCTGCTGGCTCAGAAAAGTTTTTCAGTAACAAGGACTACATCCATGTTTTTCAGAGTTCTTAAACTCAGTCTTTTCTTTCTTAGCCTGTGGCAAACATAAACTTGTGTGAAAGTGTCCTATAGAAGAATATATCTGGAATTTAATTTTTTGCCTATTATTTTTCTTTGCTGCTACCGAATTCAGAAAAATATTTCTAACTTCACCTTTATCAGAAATTAAACTCTTCATCCAGGACCTGCCATAGATGAAACATCTTGTCCAGTCTCTTAGCTCTCATTTTCATGTCAGCTATTTCTGGCAGTCTTCAGAGAAATAAAATCCACAGATAAATCAATTTTAAAAGTTCAGTAAACTGCATAAATCAATTCCTTCTTGGAGGTGATTTGATCATCTACAGCAAGTTTAATATTACCTCTTCAGTCAAACTGCTGTGTTTATTTTTCCTTTTTAAGTAGAAGCAAATTTGTAATAATTTTTATTTGCTTTCTTAACTCTTTTTTATCTTTGACCTCATTTTGGCCACAAACACCTCTCTCAGATCATTAGTATACTTATCAAAATCTTCATGACAGCCTCTAATACTACAGGGATTGCCTTCTCTCACCAGAACAGTGCTTTCATGTCTATTTTCAGTATGTTGCCATTTATTTTATATTCTGCACCAACAGTGCTGCCTACCTATTAAGCTATGTTAGTATTGTCCTGGCCTGGTGTATGAACCTGTAATGACTCGTGATGACAGAGCTTCAAGGCAAGTGATCCTGTAATTCACCTCATTCTCAGGAAACTTCACCATTTCCTTGTAACCTGTTACAGTTGGTGTTCTGTGACTTAACACAAGCATATCAAGTCTGACAGGAATTTTACACTCTCATTATTTTGATATTCAGAAGTGGTCTTTTTCATCAGTACAAAATAGTTATGCATAGTAAAGACAATGTGATTCTACTGAGGTAGGTAAAAAACAAATTTAAGCTGCTTAAGAATAGGACAATTCCTTCACAAACCTCTATAATATAAATGAAGAAAAGTGTTAGCATTGCACTTCATCAGAACTTTTTTTTCAGTTCAAAGAGGAAGTTCTAAAAGCTGTAAGACATCATTTCCATCCTCCAGAAGTCTAAGTTAAGGTTTACTTGTCATTACAAAAAAATTTTGTCTGAAATGCTGCATAGTATTTATTTCATTTCAGGATGAACTTCAAAACATCTTATACTAGAACAGTAATTGTTGTCTTGCACTCAAAATTAGGCTACCTAGCCTCACAAATAAAAGCATAAAAGAGGGTGATGAGAACAACATGAATACTACAGTAAGGACAACAGTATAAATACAACAGCAAATAACTTTTCATACCTTCCAGATTTTTCCTAGGGAAAAAAATAAATAAATAAATGTTTGGAAAGAGAATGATCAGTAGTTGTATTCTAAATATAAAGTCATACTAATGGTATATTCTTCAACTTATCAAGAAAAAAACAATGAATGGAACCTAAAGCAAAGAAAGGGAAAAGCAGTGCTGCTAAAAATACTTGTTTAGTTTTTTTATCTTAAAAAATGTTTTCTAACCCCGATTAATGCCTGTCAGAAATCTGCTCTCTTGGCTGGCAGTTCAATGTACTAGCAATAGCCCATCTGGTTGGAGCCCCTGAGGAGGATCTACGTTTCTGCAGATAAAACAGGCAGGATTGCAGTCAAGTTAATGGACTCAGGCAAAATGACATAGTGAACTTTCATTTTTAAATAATTGGCTATGACGTAAAGATGTGAAAACTAAAACACACAGAGGACAAAATAAATAAAAGACTGGATTTAAATTCTATTTGGGGATGCTTATTTCAAAGTGCAAATAAAATAGAATGTAGAGGAAGTTATTGCCTTAATATTTTACAAGACTATATCTGTGCAATAGCTATACGATCACAAAAATTACCCAAGCACCAGTTGATATGGAATATGACTGTGGAAAGATGAGTGTCAATCATAGATATCATGGATATGATACAATTTATATTTTTTTTCTTTAATCTGTTTGGTCATGCATACTTAATCATCAGTTAGCGGCTGATTTTTGGTGTCATATAAACATTATCTTCAGTATCACTGACTAACGCAACCGATGAAAAAGCCACATGTACAACATGAACATATCAGATTATCTTTAACAACGCTGGAAATCATCTTCTGTTTCTACACTTCCAAGATTTGATACCACACATTTGCCTTCCTAATAGGATGTACAAAATTGCAGACTGCAGGACTGACCCATGTTTTCTCTATGAGTACTGGTGTAACTCTTGAAACACCTCTGTTGAAAAATACAAGACGTGTAGGAAGAGACAGTGACTAACATTTTTCTGATGGGCATTATTATAGAGGATGTACATTAAATATATCATTTGCCTATAGGGCAAAATGTCGAGCATTAAGTTTTTACTGACAAGTCAAAATATGAGTAACACAACACTCAATGTGCAGGGCTGGAATAATACAGTCATTCTGAATACAGCATTACATTTTCATCTAAATATTTCAAATTTCAAAGTCATACCATTATGAATGCAGAAGATTTAAAGTTTTTCAGAGATTAAATTGCAAAATTTACAAAATGGGAATCATGAATTTGTGACTGGATGGAGGAACTGCATTCAATATTATAGCAAACTGCACTAGTTAAAACTGAATCTCTCTCCTCTTAATGATACTGTCTTTAAAAAGAGAACAATTTTGACAGACAAACCTGTCTACTGATTAATAATTAATTATGAAACGTTTTAAATATAAGGAGTAAAAATAAATATTTATAATTATCTAAGATTTACTTAAGTCTCTTTTGATCTCATAAGGATATTAAAATTCTTGCAAGGCCTTCCAGCCCCACTCTTAGGAGCAGTCTGTTTCTGTCACTGTAGTTTACAATATATACTTTTTGAAAATATTTCTGCTTTACTAGGTTTGATCACAGAACACTAAACAGAAGTCATACTAAAATCAGAATTTATTTATTTGCTTGTACAACCGTATTTTCTGAAATCACAGTTCCAAAGTTAATGCTTTGACGTAGCCAAAGAGATACCACAAACTGAAGCCAAAGAGGTATCTCATCCTGAAGTCTGCCACCCTCCTAAAATGAATGTTCACAAACTTTGCAGCACTGCCATATGACAATTTTAAGATGTCTCTCATGATACATTATGTTTTTCTTAAATCTTTCCCCACAGAGATCTGCAAATTACTGGAATACTTTGTTTTCAGTCTGAATGGATTCTGTGTCTGGAGTTCATGATTACCATTTGTCAGTGAACTACAAGCAAAACATAAACTACAAACTCCAATCAAATGGCAAATCGAAACATTAAAAGCATATGCAAGAAAACAAACAAACAAACAAACAAACAAAAAACAACACTGGTGATCTGTAATTTTGTTTTCAAAAATGAATATTTTATTCTAGGCACTGCTGCATACATTTCACCTTTCAATCTATGACCAATGTTTTGTGTAACCTGATGAGATCTTTCAAATCTGTGTTAAGAAATGGAACAATTATTTAGCTACATTCACCTAAGAAGCAAAATTAAATATTTATGCTTCTTATTCCTTTCTAAAATAGAGCTCTTGAAACAGAAATTAAAACTGCATTTTAAGTTTCACTATCTCCTCTATGTTTATAGGAGAAACATAAAAATTTCATAGCTTTACCTTTGTTTTAAAAAAGAGGCTGGGTTCAATGAGCTTGAAGATATATTAGACTTGGAAAATAATTACCTGTAATAACTACCCGTAATAATCAGCTAAAATTTGTCTCCATGGCTAGATTTAAGACAAATCTCTATGAGTTGAAGGCTTTAATCAGATTTACAGTTAAATAATTCAAAAACACAATAAACTTTTAGATGTTTTCCCTCTTCCTTGCACCTCTCATTATAAGGAACTAAATTCAGTGTTGTGCTGTTAACATATTGTTATCCAGATCAAAGATGAAGAATGGTCCCTGACATCTTTTCCTCCACATCTTTGTGAAGCAGTGTAAGGTGAAGAAAAACATCACCTAAAGAAAATTCATATGGGAGTTTGTCTTGGGTGGTATTAAGATTTCAGATTTTAGCAACGTGGACTAAGAACTGTCAAGTGTAAAGCACTTATGTTCAGAGAATCATAGAATCCTTCTCCATTTACTGCCATTAAGTCCTAAAACAAGCTTGAAATACTGAGGGCTTACATTCACCCAGCTAATATGTTCTTATATTGTTGTGGTTTCTTTAATGGAACTGATAGTTACTAAGGAACAATTTCACCTCCAGTCATATTCAGGTTCCAGATTTTTTTTCCTGCTTCTTATCTTGGATATTCTTATGATGGTTTTATTGTAAGGTCATTACCTGAAATAACAAGAAAGACTTCCCAGGCCTATTCTATTATGTATTAGTTTTCTGTTGTTGCTGTTCCCAAGGAAAGAATAAATTAAAAAAGAACAAACACATGCATGAAAAAGAATATTTTTTTTTCATACAGATTTTTTTTTTTTGTCTAAGATCAAATATTTACATATATTCCCACACATTATTGATTAAGAGGAATAGATAATACAGAATTACTTGACTGAGTTTGCTGACCTGCACTATAAAATTTAGAAGACTCAGTTGGAACAACTATATGAAGAACTCATAACAGCCTCATATCAGTATAGGTGCATCAATAACAAGTATATTACTTTTCTCCATATTCTACAACACATGGTTTCCATTTTATTTTATTTTATTTTATTTTATTTATTTATTTTCTGTGCAAACATCCTTGCAATGAAGAACACCACAACAGAAGACATTTTTTGGATGACAGAATGATCTGCTGTCACCAGCAGCCAGGCAGTCTCTATTGTAACATGTTCAGGAGCCTCATAAATCCTCTGGGGAAGGTAATCCAAACTCTGTCTGTAATAACTGTCAGTATGCTTCTCCCAATATCCCTTGGAAATTAATTGATTTTTATACATACCAACTGAAGCACCAAAATGCACAGTCTCTGATCTCTTATCACCTTGTTTCATATACAGACAAGGCAGTCAGATTTTACTCCAAGTAAAATCCCAGAGACTCTTTTTCAGTATACTTGCATTGCTTTGAATGCATACACACCCTTCAACTTGGGTATCTGGAAACATGAAAAATTCCTTATCTGCATTAGAAATAATATCCTGATAAATGTTAACTTACTTGGTGTTTTGTTTTGTTTTGTTTTGTTTTGTTTTTAATATTTGGATAATTGTGGTAAAATTGGATTGTTTCACAAGTGCATTGTGGCATACCCAGGAGACAGGCTACCCACAGGTAGGAGACAGGCTGCCATTGGAACAAAGCAGTAGGGAGACAATACATGAGGGCAGCTTTTGACTAAAGGAACTGAAAAACAAAGAGCCCTTATTCTATGATCAATGAAAGATGGCCAAAAGAGATGGGCCACCAATGAGGGAAAATAAAAGACAGAAATGAAATGAAATGAAATAAAAACAAAAAACAAACAACAACAACAAAAAGAGGGTTTCCTGCTTCTAGATTTTACCCTCTGTCTTTTACTCTAGAATTCAAGGACAATCAGTGTACATGAAGTGTATTTTTTTTTTTCTTTTCTGCATATTTGCATCTCCTACATTTAATTGCATTTCTCAAGTTTTGTTTTCAGCAAATACCTTAAAACCATTTTCTTTTCTCATTTAGGACTCCTAATAATTGTGTTACAACAAATATTTTTCTAGGAACAGTAATTCAGTCTCAGGCCTCTGATACCAATAAGCATGGAGAGATTAATTTTATGTGCTGGAGTGTGTTCATGCCACCATGACTCAAAATAAAAAATAATAAAAATTAAAACACCCAGGAACTATAGCACTGAGACATGGCAGTTCATCAACTGATCTTATTTAGATCTAGCCAAAATTATATAGGCATCTGACTGAGGCAACTGTGGGTGGCTTTGTAATCATCTCCCTAGACATGAAAGTGAACAGAAACAGCTTCTTTATACTCCCTTCACAATGCAACCAAAGGCCCTAATCCTGCTTATGTGGGTGAATAACATTAAATGTTTGATTAATCCCTCTGACTTCCCTCTGAAATCTGTAATGAGACAACAGATGCTTTCATGGAGCACCAGGGCTTTATATTTCAATAATGTAAATACAGACCCAATAAAATAAACATGGCAGGAGGAAATCCTCCTTGTTCAGAAAAGATGAGCGTTTCCAAATCTAGATCTACTCACACTTTTTAAAAATCCTTTTTTCTTCCTTTGGAAAACGTGCTCTTGACTTATATTAATTTGAACAGTTTTTTTGTTTGTTTGTTTTACTCAATTTTTTTTTTATGCACATATAACCATATACCCGTTTTCAAGGCATGGCTAAAGTAGGTCATTAGCAAGTTAGGAAAGTATGTTTCTTTTCTTGTCTTCACAGGTAAGTGTATCCATTTTCCACTGTTCTTAGAAATGTATCACGTGCTCATCAAAAAATCTTAAGAACTGTCACTTTGATGAAGTACAACTCACATCTCATTAGTGTTGAGCACAGAAGCAATATTACACATCAGAAATGACTGCTAAAGTATTTGCAATTACCAGCTGTTCAGCATCCATTTTATATAGATAAAAAACATGTCAAACTTCATTTATCAGATGTTTTCTGCTGTCATACTTCTTTTCATCCAATGCATTGAAAAGTTGTTGTTTTTTTTTTTAAACAACAAAAACAAAAACCACCACCAACAGAAACACCCCACTCTTCTTCTGGACAGGTATCACATAAGAAAAAAGAATAGCATAGATTTTTATCATGTATCCAGATACAAGAGTTGCACAGATGGATAATCATGGAATCATACAATCACAGAATGGCCTGGATTGAAAAGGACAACAATGATCATCCAGTTTCAACCCCCCCCCCCACTGCTATGTGCATGGTTGCCAGCCACCAGACCAGGATGAGCAACATCCAGCCTGGCCTTGAATGTCTCCAGGGATGGGGCATCCACAGCCTCTTTGTGCAACCTGTTCCAGTGCATCACCACCCTCTGTGTGATAATCTTGTGAATTTTGTTTTTGTTTGTTTTATTTTGTTTTGTTTTTCCACTTTAAAGGCTATCTGAACTTTTTATTTTGAAGTGTGCATCTTTTCTGGAAGAAGGAGAGTTAAAACTATTCATTTTATAACATTCATTATGGATATTGTGGATACTCTGGTCATGAGGAAATTAATAATTAATAGTCTCTCAAATGTATTATTTTCTACCTCTGCTGGGAAAAAAAAGAATACAAAAAAAAAAAATAAAATAAAAAAAAAAAGACAGTAATGACAACAACTACAAACAGTTTTCTCATAAAGAACAGAAAATTTAAAATGTATTTGAGTATGTGAGACAGCTTGGGGAGCGCTTATTCAGATCTTCAGTAATGCTAAGAGAGAGATTTTTCCTTTTATTTTTATTCTGGGACAGATCACAAAGGGAGAGGCAGCCTGAAGTTCTCTGATGGGAAAGAACTGTATTTTTTAAAAAGTGTATTCAGCTCTAGCGGAACTGGGAAATTCACTCATTTACCCAGAGTAAAAAAAAAAAAAAAAAAAAAAAAAAAAAAAAAGAGTGAAGTCTATAACAACCAAAACAAGGATCAGCTCAGTGAGCCTCCAGTTTGTTGCAGGCTAATTTCACAGAGAACTTCTGAAATAAGTAACAGTGGAATTGCTCCTTTTCACATGTTGCCACTTGGCTACGAACTAGACTTAAAAGATTTAACATTTCCACTTTCTTTTAGCCCTGCTTGCAATGCAAAGCTGGTAGCATATCTACAAATATCCCAGTAGTATGATCTGTGACTTGAGACTATCATCTCCTGCAGTTCTACATTCATATCTCACCATGAGGACTTTTCTTTAGAGATAGACAACCTTGTAGAAGGATGTGTTTCTGCAACTTTAAAACTGACTTTGTCCCTCTTTTTACTCTGATTATAATTATTATTTACTTAGCATCAGTAGAGGCTATATGTTTGTGAAGAGATGAAAAGTTTCTGACCTAGAAATACTTGTTTAAATTGTAAAGGTGATTGAATTATTCATAACATAAAACCAAGCCAAGTCAAACTAAACCAAAGCAAATAACTTGGAACAAATACAAAATAAAAAATCTGACACTTTGTCTTTTTGCCAGTAAAGCATTGCAAAATATGTTCCAGTTTTTGTACATACTGTTTGATCCTAGAAAGTATTTACCAAATAACAAGAAAAAAATAAATCTATGAAGGTCTTTGACTGTTGTGTAGTTTAGCTATTTGTTACTCATTAACTTGCATGGCTCACTGCTTTGGGCACATAACACTGTGCACTGTGCCATCACTGTTTGATTAGAACTTTTTTAAAAAGGACAGTGACAAATGATGAAGAATGACCAGTGGGAAGTAAGTATTCTTGTTGCCTCTGATGTATGTTTTTGCATGGACATAAGGTTACTAGCTGAAACAAAAAGTGTATGCAAAGCAAACCACATTCATATACATGTTCATAAGTACTGAACAGTGGTACTAGGTACTGACTGAGATGGTACTTTCAGTTTTAACAAGTTCTTACAAACAGAGTTAGTAATATCTCGCATACAGCTATGTGATACAAGCTTTGAAGAAATTCTGCCTTTACATTAAATTTACATTTATCATTACCTTGTCACTTATTTCATTCTTTTAACAGGCCTTGCCTGGATACAGCCTACCTCAAATAAACAATTCCTTTCTATGCTCCTGACAATAGCACTTGTCATTTTTATTTTTCCTAGGGTAATTGAGAACAATCTCCCATATTTCAGAAATACTATGATTGATTTCCTAGCCAGGGTGAAACCTTGATCAGTCCCTTGATCAACATCTATATCTAACCTTCAGGGCAGAAAGGGATGAAAGCACACCATATCATCCTTTTAGCATTTTGTATTTCCTCCTCTGTGTTATATCTTGACTTTCTTCCCTGCTCACATGCAGCTTGTGAGCTCGTGATCTGTCACTATTCCCAAGTCCTTTTTGGCAGGGCTGTGTTCTATGTTTAAATCTCCCAGCTTGTATCAGTAGTCGGGGGTTGCTGAGACCCAGGTGCAAGATCTTGCACTTGGCTTTGTAGAATCTCATGAGGATCTCTTGTGGCCACTGCTCAAGTCTGTCTAGGTGTCTCTGAATGACATCCTGTTCCTCAAGTGTACACAGCACCACACAGCTTGGTGTCATTCATAAACTTGCGAGGGGTGCAATCAATCCCACTGTTGATGAAGATATTAAAGAGCTCTGATCCCATTAATGATGGACAACACTTGTCATTGATCTCCATCTGGACATTAAGCCACTGACCCCCATTCTCTGGAAATGATCTTGCAACGAGTTCCTCATCCATCGAACAGTTCACCCACCAAACACATATCTTTACAATTTAGAGAGGAAGATGTTGTGGGGGATTGTGTCAGAGGGCTTACTGAAATGCAGGCAGATTATCAGTGGCTCTTCCCTTATCCACTGATGCAGATATGCCAATCATAGAAGGCCACTAAATTGATCAGCCAAGGCTTGCCCTTGGTGAAGCCATACTGATTTTCTCTTCCATCTGCCTTAGCACAACTTACAGGATCTGTTCCACAACCTTCCCTAGAACAGAGGTGATGCTGATAGATCAGTAGTTTCCTGTATTATCTTCTCTACACTACTTTGTGACATTGCCTTTCTGTGTTGCAGCTATTCCAAATATCAGTCCACAGACAGTTATAGATATATGAAGGAAGGATTTGAGGACAAACGTCCTCAGTTTGACATTATCTTAAATCAGAAGCCAAGTTAGTTGCCTCATCATTCAGGATGTGCCTTACTTTCTTTGTACTTTTCTCCATGGATTCCTAGTCTGAGCTAAACTTTAACTTGAACTAGGCAGTCCAAAAAGTCTGGAGTGAGTGTGTGGTTATATTCCTGAGTTCCGAGTTCCAGCAAGATGACTCTGGTGGTCTCACAAACTAAATGAATAGCATTTTATTATTATTATTATTATTATTATTATTATTATTATTATTATTATTATTATTATTATTATTTCCTGAAAGCACAACCTATTTAGAATTTGACAGTTTTCAGTTTCCTCTGTAAATATACTTACCACATGAAAGCCTATCTGGCCCTGAAGTCCTCAGAGCTAACTGATGGTTCAGATATACAAGAAAAAATGTGCTCTTTGTATTCAAGGTCCCTGATGTATGCATTTTTGTTCCAGCTGAAGTTTTGCTGATGTGAAATATAGTTAACATCCCTTAGATTCTAAACCCACTTTATGGTTAATTTACAGAATATATTACACTTTTTCAACTCCATAATGTAATCTGCATATTCAAAATACAATAAGGAGAAAAAAAAAAAAAAATACAGCCTCTACAAAAATATATTCAGTTTCTCCAAATAAGGAAATCACTATGTAATCCTGATTTCTGAAAGACTTTAAAAGGAAAATAAACAAGCAAAAATAAGCTTCAAGAAATTTCCTGGGTCATAAAGACTCTTACTAAATATTTTATAAAAGTTGTTACTGCCTAGACAGAAATCTGGTATAAGGGTTGCATTCCAGAAGCCACAAATAATCAATATGACAGTTTTGGCATAGAAGCATAAGGCCAGTTGCTACAAAATCAATAACAGCATGAATCATCATGTCCTGGTATGCTAATTATTCTTCTAACTCTACCCATTAGTACCTGAATAAAATATAAGTTAAGAATATATCCTCTGCAACTGTAATTAGCAGATAAGCACTGACAACTAATTAGTAACCTTTTCTGACTGCGCTAGATGTTTTATTAATACACTGCATCCATCAGTAGATGATATCAGTAGATAAAAAGTAAGTCTTCTCTTTTTTAAGAATCCCTTCACAATTCTAAATCTGTTAAGGTTTTATTAATGAGATTCAATACATTTATATAGTTTAAGCAGAAATTCATTACCCATTTAAGGAGGCTGCTATCCATTTTAGTTATCACATGAGAAGTTGTTCAAACAGCCTTCTTCAGCTACCTCAACTATAGCACTGATAGACTGGAGACTCACAGACCAACAAGTCATTTATGTTCCACTATCCTTAGTTAATGTTTAAGTAAAACAGTGTCTAAATAAATAATAAATAAATAAACTAATTTATACTCTAGGTAATAAAAAATAAAACCTGTACTAGTGAAGTACAGTGTTCAGCCAGATGCTGAAAGAGATATCTCATAATGTCAGTTGTTAATTTGAGTACAATATGGCTGAAAAATCAGTTTCATCTTTGGAGCTTTAGAATGAATTCAGTGTAAGCAAGTACTATGTGATGCATACTCATAACTTCAACCACGTATGCCTTTAAAAATATCTCTGTGATTCTGTGATTACTGATTAGCAGTGTTTAGCAAAGAAAGGGGAAAGACGGGAATATTTAAGACGATAACAGTTGATAAATTGACCAGAAAAGAATGTGGAAGAGCGCTTGGCTTATAATTATCCTTTGTTTAAAAACATTAAATGTATTTCCATATGTAAATATTTACACCTTTAGTATAAATTAGCATAAAATGACCCAGAAATTATATTGGTCCATAAACAGCATATTGGTCAAAGAACAATAAACAATAGCATCGTGCCATTGTTTCATGAGAAATCAGTTCTCTTGCACTAGGCTAAAAGAAAACACTTTATGAGAAACACAGAGGTGCTACATCATTCTGCTAGATGCTGTTGAAGCATCAGCCAGGATATGTGTACAGCTATGCTAAAACACAAATAGAAGAGAGACTAATTCTAATCCAAGGTGTGTTAGATTATACTCATAAATGTCACTTATATTTATAAAATATGACCTCTGAAGAAAAACTGAGAACACCAGGCAAGTGTGCTATGAGGGAGATGAAGAGGTGACATGAAAGCTGTCTTCTAGTACAAAAAAAAAAAAAAAAAAAAAAAAAGTATTGTTACAGCCCACTAGGAATAGCACCAAAACATTGTTAATTTGTAGAGGTATTTGATATTAGGAGAAATTTTCTACTTGTAAAGATAATGAAATGCTCTACCAAAATAACTGGAGAGATTGTTCATTCACCTTCAATTCAGGTTTTTAAAGGTGTTTATACGAGGCTATTCTGGATGATGGAAACACACTTAATATGAATTCATAAATAAAGCAGCTGAAAACAAGAAGGATCTAAAAAAGTACATAAAATTTATGATCCAGGGCATACTTGCAGACCCTGAGAAATATATAGGTTCTGCAGCTAAACTGAATGCTGAGAATTTGTATAATTAACTACATGAGCAATTGTGTTGGCACTGGATTTTTTATCAAAATTACTGCAATTGGAATATTTTTTCATAGAACTATAGAATGTCTTATGTTGGAAAGGAACTTAAAGCTCATCCAGTTCCAACCCCACCAGATCAGGGTGCTCATAAACCCATCAAGCATGGTCTTGAACACCTCCAGGAATGGGGCATCCACAGCTTCTCTGGGCAGCCTGTGACTCACCACCCTTCGAGTAAAAAATTTCTTCCTAACATCTAACCAAAATCTCCCCTCTTTTAGTTTAAAGCCATTCCCCCTTATTTTATCACTGTCAGACTGTATGTAAAGTCAGTCCCCCTCCTGCTTGTAAGGTGCTGCAGCCCCCTGAGGATCTTCATGGCCCCCATCTGAACCAGCTCTTACAGCACCATGTCATACTTCTGAGGGTCCCAGGCATGGACACAGTCCCGCAGATGAAGCCTCATGAGGGCAGAGAAGGGGGGGACAATCCCTTCCCTCACCCTGCTGGCCACGCCTCTTCTGATGCAGCCCAGGATAAGGCTGGTTTTAAGAGATATTACTGAGTAGTTCTTTTAACATTCTGGAGTGAAATAGATATCTATAAATTACACTACTTTTATTTACTTATTTTCTTTTTCTGAAAACATCAACAAGTATCTCTAAGTTTTGTTTACTATGTAAAAAATACAAAAATCCAAATCTGTTAGCTGATGTAATAAACACACATTTAAAAAAGATTATAATGAACTGTCCTTTTTCTCTTTATGTGCTAAACTAAGGAGCCTCCACAAATTTCATGAAGCTCTTGAAGCAAACAAAATCCTAATACTATGAAGACATTATCTTTCAAGTACATATTTGCTAAGAGTAACCTTTTTTCCATACCTGCAATTATCTTACTCTAAACTGATTGTTGTTGACATATGTAATTAATGCTTACAAAAGGACAAACCAGGAATTAAGGCAGGCAGCAATTATTTGAAGTGTAATGTCTGCCAGATTAATGTTGCTGTAATGAATGTTCATTGTGTATCAAAACTGCCTAACAACTACAAGAAGAGCCCTTGAAAAGCTGGTTCAGAGGGAAAAAAATAAGATTATTTATATCCAATAAAAAATCCAACTGAAGTGGCTGTGAAACATAAGTTAATTTTTACTTCTCATCTAAGGATTAATTGGACCCTGAATATCAAAATGTCTCCTTGCCAGCAGGCTTTTCTCTATTTGTTTACATTGTAATGCACCAAGACATGACCTCTGTCTGCTAACATCAGCAAAAGTACTTGCTTTTCCTGAACAGGACTTAGACTCACAATTCTAATATGCTTTCTGGCTACATTAAAAAAAAAAAAAAAAGAGATGTGCTTAATTATCTGATTTTTCTTAGTTTCCTGCATGTCCTATCTCTTACCACCAGTATTTTTCTTTTGGCTGGGATACTGAGAAGCTCACAAAAAGAAAAAAAGAAGCTTTAAAAAGAAGCTTTAAAAAGAAGCAAACATTCAGCAGTTGATTCATGCCTCTCCTCTTCTAGTCTTCATAATAATAATTAAAATATTTCAAAACACAGATGATTTTGTTTTACAATTTAACATTTGTGGTATGACTGTCAGCTAGTGAGAGAAAAATTGAAAATCACTAGTTAGTTTTCATCTTTTAAAATGGGGTAGGAGGAAAAGAATAGAGATAAAAAAGATTTGTGTTAGTGATCAAGCAACACATACTTCTGGCCACAGACAGCAAACATTATTATCAAAATGAATGGTTTAAAGAAAATTATTTCAGACACATGAACAATAAGTAGAAATTGTGTATCCTGCTATACCCAACCTTTCTGCCTGTGAGTGATGCATGGTCACCTAGACCATGATCCCAGACCTGTTTCCTGCCATCCTGGCTTGCAGGGTTCCAGAATAGACCTTGCGCTCAGGCTACATACAGCCTAGTCTCCAGTCTTGCCACCTGCAGCCCCCTGGGCTCACCTGAGACTTGGATGGTGGCCTTGCCTAGGACTGCAGCTGGACTCTGCCCCTCTCACCACCTTGCCCTGGCAGTGCTGTACTTGCTCCACACTCTTCTTCTTCACACAAGCTGAGCTCCTGCTGCTCCCAGGCACAGACATAAACTACTGTGCCTTCTAAATACTAGAAACCTCAAGTTAAGATTGTTTGCCATCACCTTGTACTCATTTACGTCGGTGATATTTTAATCCAAATACTGCCTAGACCAGGGCAGAGATGTGGCTGTGTAAGAAGTGAGTTTTCAGTTGTGACTAGAACAGAAATACCAAGAAATAGCTGCTGTGTGGTCATGATGCAGTGTCAAGCAAGCACTCAAAGATTTTATTTCAGAAACTAGAAGCTACACAGCTCACAGATGGCTTATCATAGCATGGACCTAGAGTTCCTCCCTTGAGAGGAGTCCTGGAAGAATTGCCAGGGGCATGATGGCTGTCTGCTTCCATAATCAGACACTAGGAAAGGAACCTTTTTAAGCTTTAAATTGTTTATTCTTACTATTTTTTTTTCTTTCTTAATAAAATAAATTAAAAACAAAACAAAACAAAACAAAACAAAACAAAAACTACAGAGAGACATTCTCAAGAAGCTTGGATGTTAGATGGACTATATGGAAATCAACAAGTTTTTTTTCAAAAATCAGTCAGTAAGTATAACACATAAAACATTACCAAGTGACAGGCAAAAAATATTGAGTGCGCAAGTTAGGTTGGCATTTTAACAGTCTTGCATTTTGTTATCAATGGCGAAACTGAGTCTCTTAATATAGGACTGGCTCAGCAAATTGCTGACTAGAAGTCAAGACTAAGAATACAATACTTAACTGAAATATTTCTTTAAGCTACTTACATACTGTGAAAGTAAAATTCTGCAAATGATAACTATTAAATTGGAGACATTAATTATATCAGTTTCCCTTATTCACGCTGATCTATCTTCCCCATGTAAGACTGTGGTAATTTGTTATGTAGCACTGATCTGATACAGTGTCTTTGATGCTCCACGCTGTTCCCTCTTAATAGATCTTAGACACAACTCCATGGGTATTCAGCTGAGCTTTCTCAGCATAATGGAGGACAGGGTTTTAACTGCCAAAAATCAGTTTCTCTCTGCAGCATCATATTTAGCACAGTTCAGTGCATTGTAACTGGACCAAAGTTAATGCTGTTCAAATAGCATTACTGAACTGTGATGGAGTCATAGAATCACAGAATCACCAAATCACAGGGGTTGGAATAGACCTCAAGAGATCATCGAGTCCAACCCCCTGCTAAAGCAGGTACCCTACAATAGGTCACACAGGTAGGCATCCAACAGGTCTTAAATATCTCCATAGAAGGATCCCAAAACCTCCCTGGCATATAGATTATTAAGAGCCATTTCACCATGTGAAAAAGGTATTACATTTTTCTCCTTTTAGTCTTTATATATTCCTGTACCTAGACCATGCCATAACCTAACCTTAATTATCTTCATGACTGGAAACATGTATGGATCCAGACATGATAACCTGGACATTTAATCTTTTCATGAAATTTCTTCTAGACACACCCATTATGGTAATAAGAAAGGCAAAAGGGGACAGCACTCATGAAAGTCTTTGCTTTTTTCTTCCTGAGATTTCTTTCTGAACCAGTCACATTCAACTGTGCTATTTGTGCATAAAAGAAGAAAGCAATTATACTTCAGCAAGTAAGCAGGATTTTATATTCTGATAGAAAATGTGGTTTTGGCCTGAGAAAAAATTCTCCTTCATCAGACCCAAGGTAGATTTCTAGTTGCCTGCACCATTGGAAAAATGAAAAATATTTTAAAGAAATCTCATTACAAAGCTGCTGTTATAATTCTCTTTTGTTGATGTTGTTTTTTTCTTTCCTTTTTACCCACCCACATCCTTTTCACAGAATTACAGAACACCTTAGGTTGGAGAAGACCCTGCCCACTGACATAGGCAGGGCTGCCACCCAGAAGATCAGGCCATCTTCTTTCAGTGTTTGTTTTTTTTATTGTTGTTGTTGACTTTAACCTTAAATAAAAGATGATAGTGTGATTTTCCAGTTACTATTAACTATTAAACTAAGAAAAAATGTTCTCTAATAAATTCAGTCTTTCAGTTAAATCCAGATATGCAAATTTGAAATTAAACTACGCATGACAAGAAGATTTCTGGTAAAGCATGGGCTCATAGGCTTGGAAATCAACTAATTCTGGTATTTCAAAGGATTCTGAATATTATCAGAATGCACATGGATAGAGGCAACATTATTATCCTGATGCTCCCTGTGCCACTGTGGACTTGAGGAACAGATTGTTCTTGGCTACTCCCACCGACTGCAGAAACACTTGAGTTTCCTGAGAGACAACAGGAAGAGTCACTGGCTTTTTTTTTTTTTTTTTTTTTTTTTTTTCAGAACATTACACTGCATCAATAAATGAAGTGCATAGCAGGTTATTTCTGATAATCAATATTTTGGCTAGCTATCATTCTAGAAAATACCTATTGAACCATAACAATCAAATCTTCACCCACATCCCACTCATTATTTATTTTGAGTTTATCAAAATTGCCTTGTCTCTATGTTTGTTCTGGCTCTTTTAGTAAGAGTTAGGACCTGGTGCTGACTACAAGCACACACATTAAATTCACCCTCTAGCTCTAATGACTTCTGGAGAATCTGATGGTAATATATAAACTCTGTGTTATGAAATCTCTTGGAGTTGACAATAAACGATGTTTTGAATGTGACGCATACTGAAGAGAACAAATGGATATCAGAAGTCACTTTTACTCCTTTGATGTGTAGTTACTGCTTGCAAGAGGATTATAATGACACTGCACTGACTGTCACATTTCATGTCCCCAAACTACTACAGGATCTGGCTGTTGAAATCACATGAATACTGTCAAGTAAATTCCACAGTCTTCTAGTTTTCTGACTCTGGGATTAGGTATTCTGTAGTTTTCACTTCACTGTGGTGGGACTATAGAACAACTGAGGTTTTTGTATTCTTTCTGCTCAAACAACACAATTTCTTTGTAGATTACTTACATATATATATTTACATTACTTACATATTTCCTGGAAAATCTAGGCACATTTTTAATTACTTCTCGAGTTCTTCTGGAGACACTTAACCTTCAATTTCTCCAAATATGTGATTATAAGACATTCCTTCTTTAGCTCTACTTATCAGATTCACTTTTTTTTTTTTTTTTTTTTTACATTAAAAGAATATACATATATAAAAGGGAAATATCTAAAATAAAATAAAATAAAAAAATACAAAGTTATAATATGAAAATTCCCTGTGACTGATTTTACTACATGCCTCACATCACTACATGCATCTTTATTTGAATGTAATTTCATAATATTTAAGGAATTATTAAAGCTGTTGGTATTAAGGGATAAAGGAGCTTTGTGTCTTGGAAACTTCTTCACTTCATTTGTGCCATACACAGGAGTTATGCATCTTTTCTAAGTCCTTTAACATGAATACTTAAAAAAACTGTTGATTTTTATCATTCACACAAACCTTCAGAAACACAGCCTGAATCCTTAGTGGTTGCAGCCACAGTAACACTTCAAGTACAAAAAGAAACTCAAAACACTTAAGGTGTTACTATCCTATTTAAAGAGCCTGAATCTCAGAAACATAGAAGGGCTTGGGTTGGAAGAGACTCCAAGGATCATCAAGATCCAGCCCCGCTGCCAAAGTCAGGGCCACCAATCTTCATACCTGGTACTAGACCAGGTTGCCCAGGGTCCCATCAAACCTGGCCTTCAACACTTCCAGGGATGGGGCATCCACAACCCCATCAGACAAATAATTGTCCTGGTATTGACTTTCTTACTACTGATTTCATAGTTTTAGTCAAAATTCTGGTGAGATGTAAGTAGAAGGTGGAGCCTCTTCCAAGTACTTCTGAATAAATTATTTATATTTTACCGGTAACAATGGTACCAGTAACACTACTACTAAATAGACAATAGATGACTTTAAAAACATACTGCATTAGGGGAAAAAAAAAAAAAAAAAAAAAAAAAAAAAAAAAAAAAAGCCTGCAAAGCTGCTTAAGTTAACAGATTTATATATTTGTTGAGAATAAAAATGATGTACAAATCCTTTGAAAACAGTTACACTGTTCCTTAGTCCAAAGCCTCGCTTTTCTTCTCCACTAACTTTCATTAAAACACATTCTTGGCACAATTATCTTTGAGTTT
Source organism: Excalfactoria chinensis (assembly GCF_039878825.1). Taxonomy (NCBI): domain Eukaryota; kingdom Metazoa; phylum Chordata; class Aves; order Galliformes; family Phasianidae; genus Excalfactoria; species Excalfactoria chinensis. Next base: position 25,947,096 of record NC_092826.1, read on the forward strand.
ACATGTGAATTGCTTGCTTTGTGAATCTTTGCATCTCTCCTGTCTACTGACATAATAGGAGTCTTGAGCACTACTGCTCTGGTCTCGTATTAAATAGTAGAGCAGTTTCTCAGATAATAAAGACATCTTTATGAGCATTGGAAACAATTCAGCCTATATGGGCAGTAGGCTAAAAAACATGTACTAAAATCTATCAGTGGTCTGAAAAACCTGCAGTGCTTTCCTGAATGCTTAAAAAAGGGGGAAAAAAAAAAAAAAAAAAAAAAAAAAAAAAAAAAAAAAAATCACTAGTAAAACTTTCAGATTGCTGGAAGGCAGAAATTCTTTGTGAATGCTTATGCAGCAATGAGTGTTCTCTCCTGTACTAACATCTGACATTTCATTAAAACATATTATAAGTTTTATTTCTCTTAGAAAAACAAAATTGGATTTTTTAAAAAAAAATAAAGTTAAAGACATAAGAATAGGAAATAAGAATGCCTAATTATAAATATAGAACGACTGTCCTTAGCTCCATACTTAGATAGACAGATGATTCTTACATATGGTATTATTACAATGGGTAAAGCTGTGCACAGATTTTCACACTAAAACCTTGGTTTTAAAAATGCAAATTCAATAAGTAGAAAAATTAAAGGTGATTTTCTTTCAGTTCTGCTAAACAATAGGGAATATGTTCTCCAAAAATATCTATAAATATCAAGTAATATCAAGCTTTCTAACCAAAAGCATTGCAAATTTTCAGTCTGCAACAGTTTTTCTTGTCAATATTTTCTCCTCTGTTGTTCTAGATAAACACTGAACACCACTTTAAAAGGGCCATATTCAAACAACACATTTTACTTTAGTCAAAACAAAACACTGTTAGCTTAAACTGCATTTTTAACTTCCTAAGACAGGCACCACCCTCCACAGCCCATTACTTATCCAGCTCCACCAGAGATGTGTAATGTTCCCTACTAAGAATACTGACACTTAGTTGATTTCATTTTTATAGAAGAGAAATCTCTGGAGATTGCCATTGTGACCAAAAATCTTTTCATTCCAACTGTTAGAGGATACATTTAGCAAACAATAAGATGAAAAGAAGATGTAAAAAAGGGTCTCATTACACCAACATTTAGAAATTCAAGAAAGCCTTTGTGCCTCTTATATCCTCGAATATAAGTCAACATACCAGTCACCCCAAAATTCATCTCAAAGCAGAAAAAGCACTACTGCACAAACATTATACCCTATTCCATGACTCAAACAAGCTCACTTCACTGAGGCTAATTTATTTGCTGAAATCACACAGCTGCTCCACAATTTGGTGCTCAGAGTAAGACACAGCAAGAGATGCTTAAACACTTGCATCTGTCTCTGATTAGCTATCTTGGAAACTAATTAAGCAATCAATAAACAGAACAAGTACAAGTCAATGGCATCTCTGATAAGCATGCATGATCTTAAACCTAAAGCAACATAGTTGTCAGCAATTACAAGGAAAGCTATACCATCCTAAGGTTCATTAAGACACACTTGTACAGCTATTAAATGCCCATCTACTAATAGATTTTGTACAACACATAGGAAAGTGGGGGGTAGGAGGGAGAGTCTCTAGCTTTGCTGGTATATAGAGTAAAATTCATTTAGCCATTAATAGAAATAAGAAATACCAAATGCATATCATTTTTATGTGAAACATAAATAACTTTTTTACATTAATCATAACAGAACATTCCAAACTTGTAAGTAGTTCTTATGGAAAGTATTGGACTCAAATTTAAAAAGATTAAAGATAAAAAGATTAAGGAAGATTAAGATTAAGGAAGCACTGGGCAACCTGATCTAGTTATGGTGTCCCTGTTCATTGCAGAGAAGGTGAACTAGATTGCCCTCAGAGGTCCCTTCCAACTCTAAGGATTATATGGTTCTATGATTTCCCATCTGAGGAAAGGCTGAGTAACCTGGGTCTGTTCAACCTGGGTGGAAGAAGACTGAGAGGGGATCTCATACATGTTTACAAATATCTAAACGGAGGTGGGAGGCAAATGGATGAGACCATGCTCTTCTTGGTGGTGTGGAGCAATAGAACAATGAACGATGGCCTAAAAACTTGAACATGGGAAGTTCCACACAAACATGAGAAAGAAGCTTCTTTATGTTGAGGGTGACAGAGCACTGGAGCATGTTGCCCAGAAAGACTGTGGAGTCCCCTTCTGTGGAGATATTCAAGACCTGTTGGATGCCTACATGTGTGATCTATTGTACGATACTGCTTTAGCAGAGGGTTGGACTCAATGATCTCTTGAGGTCCCTTCTAACCCCTGTGACTTGGACATTCTGTGAAACAGGACCTGATTGATTTGAATCTGTGAAGAAGTTGTAACACATGAATTTGAAGAAAAGTCTTTGAACCATCTGTTTATCTCAAAACCTGCGCATTACTTTAAGCTACATGAAAATGTAGGATTAATCAAATTATCAGGGATATTACACGTAATTACAAGGCAAAACAAGGAAAAAAATAATCCAGACCTAATTGGATGTCTTATTAATAAAACAATGGAAATGATGTTACTTTTCATTGCCTACCGATTGGATGATGTTTGATAAACCATTATAGCTGCTGCCTCTAAAATTCTGTGATTTTTGAGCTATGTAAGACAAGATGGTCTTGCAAATATGTGTTATTCTTTCCATTGTTATTTACCTCACTTAATCTGAAAGGACTTCAGTTTTATTTCAACATGACTATGTCTTTAAGAAGAGTTAAGGAAACTGTTATCATTTGCCTTTGCAACTGAAATTGTTGTGGAAGGGTTCAGCGTTATTCTAAATCTCCTCCAGAGTTAGTCCTGGCAGAAACCCAATTAAGTAATTTGAGCTTTCAAAACTATCTTATTTTCCTCCTTATAAACAAAATTTAAAAATCTATTTATATATCTGCAGCTCAGAGTTGAGGGGTTTTTGCAGGTGCCTAAAACTGTTCAAGTATTCAAGTGTTTCAAGAATGGGCTCCATACCTGTGTGCTTAAATGTTCTTTACAGCATAAAAGAGTATATTGAAGCAGAGGTATCATTAATAAAAGAAACCTAGAATGTCACTTTCCTGAATTATTAGCATCTAAAACTGTGATCTGAATGTTGCATGTAATATTGCTTGTATTCTAGACAGAAGTTAAATTGCCATCACAGTGATTAAAAAGGGGACATTTCTTTAATAGAGTTAATAAATGGATCAGGGTGACAATTCAGCAAGGTAGATAAGCACTGATGGATTTAGCACTATGCTCCAGGTTAGCCACGTCTAATATCTAGGACAGTATGTAAAAAACAAGACCTGTCTTTTGAAATAGAAGAGGCAATTGTCAGTAGGCAGAATGTAATTTTCCATGCTGGAATTTGGCCAGCACAGTGGGTGCTCTACTGTGCTATCCTTCCAAAATGTATCTTCTGCTTTTTAATGACTACAAGCAGTTAGAAGGTTGGTTTTATGTCACATCTGAAATCTGGCAGCAAGCTCATATGAGCTCTCATCCAAAACACTGCAATTTTCAGAAAGTTTCAAATGACCCGGATGTCCTTGCAAGGAATTATTCTTAATCACAAAAATCACATAATGTATATGAAAAAGTAATATTTAAGAAGGTAATATCGTAAGTTTATCAGCTTTAAAAACAGCACTTTTACCAAAGCAACATCATGACTGATTTTCTGTCATTTGTGTACATCTGTGGTTTAATAGTAAAATCCTCCTTTTGTTATTGAAAGGGTATTACTCTAAGCTTATTGTCAAGCCATATTGAAATGGAACATAATTATTTCATTATTTTAAGTTAAAGCCATCAGCTATAATGGCTCCTCACATATTAGCACTGTCACTTGAATAATGATTATATTAACACTTTTTTAATATGTATTTCATATTTGTTTTTTATTTTTAGTTTTATTCTGGTGAAGAGAACTCAGTGAATTTATTTTGAATAAAAGTACAACACAATCCAACAACTTGAAGATAATTCCTATTGATCCTATTTTTCTAGTTCTTCCCTTTTTTCTTTCTTCCCTTTCTTGTCCCAGTTTCTTCACCTGATCTTCTTTTCTCTTTCCTTATCATGTATTCCTGCTCCTTCCTTGCTGTATCTCAGCTCCCAAACTTTGTTCTCTTTCACAGCTTCACCTACTTTCTATGACCCTTGAAAGTTGTTCATTTACAATCACTAAGAATCATTCACTAATCCAAAAAAGCAAATCAGAAGTAGTAAAAATCAATAATATTAATTCTGTTGTGTTCTGTGTGATTGCTTAATTAGACTAGATTACTGTTTTTATTGAGAAGTTATTTTGTTATCTGTTTGCACACAAAAAATGCTCAACTCTTTGCCCTTTCTATTCATATTACTGCAAAGAGGAAATAGTTTCACTGATATGAATGGAACACCCTTGCTGTAAAATTAAAATAAACCCCATAGGTTTCACTGTTACTGAATCACCTTCAAAGACCTTACAATTTAATGCGAGCTCTCAGAAGAGCTTACACTGAAAGGAACTTATCCACATGGGCAATCAAATTGGCTTAATACTGGCTGCTGGCATTTGTAAAACTGCTCACCTGTGTAAACGTTTGACTGATCAGGATTTAATACCCATGGTCACATGGAAAATTGACAGAGGCCAAAAATATAGAATAGGACAGTGTTAATTATGAATATAATTTCACAATCAAAATTAGAGTTTGAATTCAAATCTATTCCCATATTGAGGAACTGGTTCTTTTGCTTTTGACACACAAAACCCATACTTGTAAGTGGCTGTGGTGGTAAAAGAACAAAAGTGCCCAATGATTTATTCCCCAAAATGTCCTTAATTCTCTTACCTTGATCGAAGTGTTTTTCTAAATATTAGAATTATTACTAAATTGGCAACGAATGGTGACAATGATTTGGCCTGATAAGGCCAAATGTGTTAGTCTTGGACACAGAATACTTAATGCTGATCCACAAAAATGACACCAAAGATAGTATAAATAAGAGCAAAGTGGCATAGTATTACAAGACACGAGCAATTCAATACTAGCACACTGCCTGTCATGGCTTTTGTTTGGGCCAGCTAGCACTTTCCCAATAATGACAAAAAAGGTTTGGAAGACACTGTTTCCAAGGAACGAGTCAGTATGGAAGAGGCTTGTTTAAAGAGAAAGTTGAGACCAGTTTCAGGAGAAAGATTAACCCTATATATGTAAACTGTGCTGAATTGCGCTGATGTGTGTCGGTCAAGACAGGGAGAACTGATCAGTACTGGCAAATCTTCAGGCTACCACTGAATGTGGAGACAGAACATGTCATGGCTGTCAGCTAGCCAGACCCAATGGTGAGCCAACAGGACAAGACATGTATACAAAATCTTTCCATCTGAGAAACACAAAGATGCAAAATATTCCTCAATACTGACAGCCTCAAAAACTTTTCCAGGGCTGTATCTTTGTTTCTGTTAATGAAATGCTGCCCCTTCTCCAAAATACTGCACCTAACAAAGCAATACCACACTTGGTGCCCCCTAGGAAGGAAAAGGCCATGATGACATTACAGCAAGGGGTTGTTTCAAAAACAGAAGGGGGATGAGGGATGTTTATTTCCCAATAAGCATTCCTTCTCCACACTATAATTAAAATTTTCGTTTGCCTGGAAAAGTAATAAGGGAGAGTAACTGGAGTATGCTAATTAAGAATTTCACCTTAAGAGGAACAACAACAATTTTAAACTGTAACCAAATCCAAGCCATACATCACAAGTAGTCCTTAAGGCTGGCACAGTTCAAGTTCTCACCCCTTGTGAGTGCTGTGCTAAAGTGCCATGGTAACAGAGTAAGATCGTCCTATATTTGGATGTTGCTGTTTCTAACGTAAGTGCATTTTATCATGCATATTCACCATACACTGTTATTAGTTTTAATTATTTTCAGTATTAAGGGCCCATGACACTATTAGCTGACCATTAAAAGTCATCTATAGCTCATTATCAGTGATTAATCACCTGCTGTCTTGTAATTAATGTTTATTAGGGGAACAGCAGTTTAATAGCTGTTCCACATTTTCTGCGCTAGGCAAGAACACTTAAAAGACAGTTACAGAGGACTAGAAAAAATTTAAATTATATTTTTGGATATTGATACTTAAATCTCAGGAAGTAACCTCTTGTTAAGAAGTTAATTTGCTCGCTAAAAAATGTTATAAATGGGAATTGCAGTAATTATATGTTTTGTCATAATGATAGTCACTGAGGTCCTAGTAAACAATTGCCCTTTTGTGGAGGCTATATACCTTTCCAGACAGGTGAGTCTGGGCATGATAGGATCAGCTTTCTATACTCTCTATACTTTTTTTCCTTAAAAAGTAGAAAAGTAGAGTGATTCCTTTTTTTTTTTTTTTTTTTTTTTTTTTTTCCCCTATTTTAATTTACAGACATTAGTATTAGGTTTTAAGTATTATTATTACTACTGTTATTATTCATTTATTTATTTTTTAAATGAGCAAATACTTATTTCCACAAATTTTTATTTTTGGTTGTGTGACAGATGAAGGTGAAATAACCATTGAAGTAATGGAGTTAAAAGTTATTTCACAGCTTTTATTTATAGAAGTAACTATTCAGCTGTAAACTAAACTCAGTATTAGGGCATTTTGAAAGCAATGATTTTAAAAATCAGCAGTTTTTCACTGTAGTTATAAATCTTCTTAGACAAAAAGAGCTATGATAGGTAAAGTGATCTCATCTGCTGACATGCAGAATCCATCTGCTGTTTTGAATCTCTGGGATTTGGGAAATCAGTATATTACCTCTACAGTAGCAGATGCTTAACTTTGGAGGACTTCTGAACACAGCGAAGCAGCACAGTATATTCACAAAATATTGTGAGCATGATGTATGTTTGTTATTTTAATGAATGCAAAAAGAATTTGCAGCTGTAACCTGCCTGATCTTCAGTGAATTACTATTAAATCATAGGAATAACCATCCCAAGACATACCATATTGGCTTCGATATCTGTGGGTGGATGTATCTCCTACTTGTTCCAACACTTGGATGAAAAAGACTGCACCTGCTTCCTCAAAACACACCCCATTTTCTGCTGGTCCTAAGAGAAAAGTCCCATCCCAGCAGGTGGCAGCTGCAACAATGACTACTTACATTGTTTTCTTTTTCTATTACTTCTGGAAAGTTTCTAAAACCTGACCATTCTAATGATCTAGGATGTCATTTCCTATCAAAACTTATCCTCAGTCATTCTAGATACATTTTTTCTACTGCTCAGACTACAGTTTGATTCACATGTTTTGTGGTTTGCTTTTTTTTTTTTTTTTTTTTAATTTATTATTATTATTTTATTTTTTTTCCCTTTCACTAAAGTTTACATGTACTGTTCTACCTACACATAGCAATCTCTTCTCAGCCTTCAGGTGTCTGAGATAAATGAAACAAATCCCTTTCACACTCCACTGGTATCAAAACTTCTGTCTCTTTAGTCATCAATTTTACAGCACTTCCCTTCACTAATTCCCCTTTGAAATAATGTTTCCTAAGTAAAGGTATTGTATTTAAGTAGAGGCTTTCCTGTGCTTAATTAGAAGATACAGATACTCTTGCTCTGTTGAAAGCCTGTCTGATAAATTTTAGTTAAATATTGTCTTTCTCGTGGTTGCAAAATATTTGTGCTTGACAGTTCAGGAGTGATAATGAGGTCCAACTCTTTCCCAGTGATTTATTAGAGATAAACTCTAATTTATACTTAGAGGTTTAATTAAATAACCTTGTCTTCACTTTTAAACTACTGCACTTCTCCCCATTTCTATTACTCCAGACACTGATGTCACACATTTCATTTATGATATATTCCTTTAAAATAAAATAATGAAGGACAGCATTATGCTATTAACAATCTCTATCAGGAATCAGCTTTTATACAAGGGTTGTGGACCTCAAAATTAATCAAAACTGATGCTTGAGAAATCTCTGTGAGCCTCTCCCTGGCATGGCAGTTTTCTCTTGTACGGTCTCACCACTATCCTATTCGTTTTAAATCAGAACAGTTAGCTCCCTTCTCTTACTGTCTTGTTTGACACAAAAACAGCACCACCAACAAGCAGCTTTAACCAAGCACTTAAATTCTGTAACACATTATGAACTTGATATGGACACACTGTGCACATATTCATAGAATCGTAGAACTACAGAATGGCTTCTGACTCTATGATTCCGTAGCTTAGGTTGGCAGGAAACATAAAGATCATAAAATCGTAGAATGGCTTGGAATCAACAGGATCTCAGAGATCACCTTGTTCCATCCCCTGCAATGAGCAGGGTTGCCATCCAGTAGACCAGGGTGCCCAGGAACTCATCAAGCCTGGCCTTAAATGCCTCCATGGATGGGGCATACACAGCTTCTCTGGGCAGCCTGTGTCCACTCTTCATACTTTCTGAGAAAATATATATTCCTAACATGTAACATAAATTTCCTGTTTTGGCTCACTTTCTCTTATCATTATCAGACTGTGTAAAAAGTCAATCCTCCTCCTGTTTGTAACCTCAAGTACTGGAATGCTGCAATAAACTCTCCTCAGTTTTTGCTTCTTCAGGCTGGACAAGACTAACTCTCAACCTTTCTTCATACGATAGGCATTCCAGACCTTTGATCATATATATGGTCCTCCTCTGGACCCATTCCAACAGCTCCATATCCTTTTTGTGTGAGGGGCCCTAGGATTGGACACAGTACTCCAGATGGGGCCTCACAAGGGCAGAGTATAAGGGTACAATCCCCTCCCTCTCTGTTGATGCAACTTAGGATACTGCTGGCCTTCCACACACTGCTGGATCATTTCCAGCTTTTCATCCACCAGAACCCCACAAGTCCTTAGAAGGACTGTTCTCAGTGAGTTCTCCCGGTGCATACTCATATGAGGGATTGCCTCAATCCAAGCACAACATCTTGCACTTGGTCTTGTTAAACCTCATTAGGTTCTCCTGTACCCACTTTTTGAGCACATCCATTCTTGCTGTTACCTGAGAGAATAGGTCAGCTCAGTAAATAGTTTTGAAATCAGTGGGTAAGAAAAAATTGCATTTTATAAATAATTGAAATTACTGATTTTCTACTATAAATACAGCAGTACCTACGCTAATCTCATGAATAGAATAAACAGGGACTTGTGTCTTCTGCTGATTGATATATACACAACAAATTAAAGAAAACTTTGGCTGAAATGTGGTCTATGAGCCATATTTGTTGTATTAGATAGTGCAGTTATATACAGCCAACAAAAGCCTTTAGGTTAATGTCCAGTTCTCTTGACATAACTTGCTGATATTTACATGCAGTTGCCAGACTTATGATCTCTCTTCCCTAACATATTGTGATCTGGAAAGTGAAGTAAGGAACTTTGCTGAATCAGAGGAGGAATTTCAGTGAACAAAGCATAAGGTTTGGCAAGACCTTTCAATGCTCATGAATCTAAAAAACGGAACTGCTGCCTTCCCTGAGGAAGACTGGAGGCCACATTATAGACCTCTGCACACTTCTGTTCCCACACAGCAAAGCTGTAAAGAAAAGGGGAAAAGGTCATTCAGCCTTATAAGATTTCTTTTCATACTTCTTCTGTTTTATCTTTGTTTATGCAGAAAAAACTCAGATAAAGACAGGAATCTTCCAAGCTATATTGTCTAAAGTTGGCAAAAAAGGTGGGGAGGCTTCTGAGATTTCCAAGTTTTGCCTACCGACTTCTTCTTTTGAAATAAACATAAAGCAAGCTGAGAAATGTCAGACTGCTGTAATTGCTGAAGGTTACATTAGCTATTATATACTAAATATTCTCTTTTTTTTTTTTTCTTCTATAAAGAGGCATAATAACAGAAATAATTAAAAATTGCGTAAAATTAAAATTTTATTTATTTATATAAATAAGCCTGCTTTGCATGGTTTCTCATATGAAATTGATGGTATTTGAGTCATTGGTCTTTAAATAAAATGGAATTTCAACTAAAACGAGAAAGCAGATTCAGCTTAATTTGAGAATAAAAGCATCTCTGGGGTTCAGTAGAAAAGATGGTCTTATTTTGGAGCTAGTGCTGCTCTCCAGGTAACAGATAGGAACATTTTGACTCCAGCAGTTAAGCCCCTGGACAGCTCTGTACTGGCTCAAGAACTAGAACATGAAAGGAAACATACCTCCCACTCACATTAATTAAGAAATAATAATAAGTCTTAAGAAAGAAAGAAAGAAAGAGAGAGAGAGAGAGAGAGAGGGAGGGAGGGAGGAAGAAAGAAAGAAAGAAAGGAAGAAAGGAAAATAATAAGTACAAAAGAACAAAAACTTTGTATTTCCATAGCTGTTTTGCTCTTTATAATATGTTGTAAAGAAAAACTGCTGCATAAGCCTAAAACAGTGGCTAACAGCATCACTGCTCCAGTCAGATAACTTCTCAGAAAGTGACAGCTAAACTTTTCAACAAGGAATTTTATGGACACTTCTCTGTATTTTATGTTTCTAAATTTATACTTTTAAAAGTGTATAGCGTTTAAACACTTTTGCTGTGGTGCGTGCATTTTTAATTGTTTGCTATTAAGAACAAGAGAAGGGAAAGAATGGGATGGGTGGTTAATGGCAGCAGTAAAACAGCCAGTTGCTCAAGAAGAAAAGATATTCTGAACAAAAAAAGACTAATCAAGATGAAATCAAAAGGAAAACCTATCTCATTTTTATAGTAGTATCTAAAGGCATGGTCATATTCGAAGTAAAGCAGATGTAAAATGGCTGGTAATACTGGTGTATTCACACATGGAATCATAGAATCATAGAATCATAGAATTATGCAGGTTGGAAAAGACCTTGAAGATCATCAACTCCAACCGCAGCCTAACCAGAGCCCTAACTCTAAAAACCCTCCACTAAATCATATCCCTCAGCACACTCCCTGACTCTCCATTTTCAAGTTGTCCTGTGAATTTAAAACCAACATGAAACAATGCCACTACTACATGTAGTGTAAGTGGTTGCCAAAATACCATATCTGCCCTAGTTCCAAACTTTTTAATGAAACAGTCTTCTGGGAGTTTATGACTGCATATGAAAAATCATCCTTTAGAATGTTATCATTACAATGAAATCTGTAGAAGACGCTTGCCCAGGTTAGTATATCCTGCCCTTCAGACCCACCTCCTTGTATCTTAATAAATTTGCCACAGAATGCATGTAAGTACTGCACCAGTCCTGAAGCTATATTAACTCCGATTCACTGAGCCTGCAGAGTATGAGAAGGGAAAAGTACACCTACAGATAAGGCAAATAAGCAGTGAGTGAGTCAGGGGAACAAAGAGGTTCTGCTGCTGCAAATATTGCCTTTGGGACACGACTTAGAGGTGTCTGCCAGACCAGGTGAAAGTAAGCAGGAAGAGTCCAGAGCATTTTTGCCACCTTGTCTCTTTTAATGACCACCGTAGTTTCAGTGGAATATGAATTTCAGTTCCAGTTTGCTAGCGTTAAAAAAAAAAAGAGAGAAAGAGAGCGAGTTAGTGATAGGAAGTAAATAAGAACAGGTCTCATCTTGGTGCTAACTGTGTGTTTTCATCCTGGCAACCTATGGTAGCCACAGATATAAATCTTCACGCTATTTCATTCAACCTTGTGAGAAACATCAGCCCCTCTCACTTTCATTCAGGAAACATTAGAATGGTGTCATGACATACAAGAGCAGTTAAAGGGAGAGAGGAAGTGCCAAAAAGAAAGATGCTTTATTAATGTAAATTGTTATATTGGCAAATTGTTTATTTTTACTGCATTTTCTATCAGAGTGCATTGTCTTTCTAGAAAAGAAAAGATTTTGGTGTAAATAAATAATAACTTTTTCTTTCCTGTACAGGACTGTGGTTTATTCTCCTTTCTAACTCTAGCAGACATTTGGGGTATAGCTGGGAACTAAGTGAAGAACAGTTGTTTCCTACTGTGTAACATGATGGTGACATGAAATGCCTCAGTCTGAACTGAATACCTCTGAAACATTCACTGATTTCTGCTGTACTTCATGTGGACTTCTCTGCCATAAACAGGAGGAGTCAACTCTTTGAAAGAGTGGATAACAGCAGGACAAGGAGAAATGGTTTTAAGTTGAAGGAGGAAAGATTTAGGTTGGATTTCAGGGGGAAGTTCTTTACTATGAGAGTGGTGAAGTGTTGGAACAGAGAGGTTGTGGATGCCTCATCCCAGGAGGTGTTCAAGTCCAGGTTGGACGGGGCCCTGGGCAGACAGATGGGGAGGTTGGTGGCCCTCCTGGCAGGGGGGCTGAAGATTCATGATCCTTGAGGTCCCTTCCAACCCAGGCCATTCTGTGATTCTGTGAAATATCTCTTTTAGACACAGAGATTTGCTTATTCAGAAACACATTAAGTTCTTTATTCCTAAATTTCATATTACAACATAAACACTGTACATAAGTCTCCGTACGGTAGATGCAGCACACAACTTAAAGCTTAAAGTGTATGTACTCTGTGTCTAAATACCTACTACACTCAGTGTTTCCCTAGTCAGAGAGTCAGTAGAGCTTAAAGATATATTCACATCACCTTGTTACATGCCTACATTTTGTTAACAACTGCATCACCATCAGGTATAACAATGGTTTAGACAGTTTCTATGTAGATGTCTAGTGAAAGATTCAGACACTCAAACATAAGTATACAGTTTCATAAGAAAAAAATTGGGTGTATTTTTCTCACAGATTTTCTTTCCTCAAAGATTTCTTTCCCTTTACACAGTGTTAAAATGCTGAAGGCTAATGTAAGGCACATGAGATAAATAGTTGCTGTTCTGACCTAAGAACACATCCAGTCATTTTCACATTTGAAGGGCTACAAGTGGCATAAAAACAGAGTTTACTTTCCTAAAAGAATAACTTGTTTCAATTTTATGGACTTTTTGGTAATAAATATTGTAGTTAAAATATTTTTAAGTTGTTTTTATTTAATTTTTAATGATTTTCTATCTTTCTTGTTTTCTTAGATATTGATATGGTTTGCTATAGTCTGGGTTTTTCATGCGAGTTTTGTGTCAATATATGTGCTGAAAATCTCCAGTCTCTACTTCTAATGTTTGAAACAAGGTAAAGAGTGCTATGAATTTGAAATTCCCAGTGGCTGGGTATAATGTTACACTTCCAAACTCAATTTACAGGACAGCCAAACACAGGAAATTAGAGTCCTCTTTACTGGTCCCTAAGTATCTCTTAAGCATTTGTTTCCTAATTTGAACAGTTCATTTACTTTGTTCATTTTTTATTTTTAAATGGGGGGCTATTTTACAAAATGCCAAGGTCAGTACTGCAATAATAATAAGTAACAACTTTTACTGCTTCTAGTACCATTTACTTCCTCCTGTACTTCAGAGAATATGACATTACACTTCAAAAATAATCAATTAACCAAAGAAAAAACCTTCAAACAGACTTTTTCTGCTTTAATGCTTGACTTTGTGCAAATAAGTAACCTCCCACATTGCGAAAAAATTTGCAGCAAATTATCTCTCTAAATAGAGTTTATACATACTACAGGCCATGATACAAAAGAGGAAATTAATAAGAGGGAGAGAGACTGCAACCTGTCTTGTAAAGGTTTATCACTAGGAGAAAAAAACATCATACATTTGTTCTTACTGCAGTTCATTATTACTGTAATATTGCAAGCAATGATGTCATTATGCATTAAATATTAGAGTCTGGAGATTGTTTTTTATTAACTCAAGACACTATTGTATGCCTTTTTAAGTGTTGATCATGCTCTTTGTACCCGGAATGTATGATATTGCTTGAATGATCAGAAGACCCTGATTTTATCTTTCTTTTGCATAAACAGTAAAATAGCTGCAGAATTTACTTTCCCATACTTGAGCAGAGATCTTTTGCAGCATATGTGATTTCATGTCATCTAATATATCATTCATTTGTAGAACAGTACCGCAAGATGGTATTGATAATATTGACAAAGCTATTCTCGATTAGAGAGAAAATTAGACCTTCATGATTCAAACTGAAACTGAACCACCAACTGTTGTATGCTTTGAGAATAATTTTCCTTACGTGTCGCCTCATTCTTCAAAGTATCATGACCATCACAACAACAAGATTTCTTAAGCTAGAATATTGAATAACAACAACGGAGATGTACAATCTGGTAGCAGTAGATCAGACACCTGCTGAAAAATTCAGATATATAAGGGCATATAGGAACTAGCTGAAATAAACAAAGTGGGGATTAGTAATGAAATTTAGTCAGAGCATTCTGCTATCTGCCATGTTTTATCTCAGTACTTACACTGAACATCTGTAAACATATCTGTATATAAAACAGAATGCCAGATCCAAAAGAGGGCTCACAGTAGCAAAAGACAGAATAAAGGTATCTGTACAGTATAGATGAGATTTTGGTTAGAAATGAGACAGAAATTCTTTATTCAGACAGTGCTGACGCACTGGCACAGGATGCCCGGAGAAGCTGTGAATGCTACATCCTTGAAATGCTTCATACATTCTCCCAAGTCAGACTTCATTTTGTCAGCTTGCTCCTCTGCTGCTATCTGTTACGCAACAACAACATGTAATGGAATATTGGCAGGAGGGTTCAGTGTCCACTGGCATACAACCGACATCTGCCTCTGATGTCATGAGCCAGCATAATAAAATAGGAGGCATTACTTTTGGAGCAGCCTTTGTAGATTGTGTTTTGGAAAAAGATGGGCTAAAATAAGAAACAGAAAGAACAGCAACCACATGTGCTTGATAATAAACGTTTTATTGTTATGTCCACGTGCGTGTGGCCCTCAGGATAAGGCAAGTACGAGTTCTCAATGTTATTTTGGCATTTTGTTCAAATACTACCAAATAAAGTACATGACCAGTATGTACTTTAGATTGCAATTCCTGGATTCAGAGTGCCCATCTACCTTTCTAAATGGGCCCCTGTAGAGAAATGCCATGTTTTCTCATTGCAACTGCCCCAGCTGTGATGCCTCTCTGGGCCACCTAACCATGGGCAAGTGTGAGACCTGCAGGTTTCCAGCATCAACATCCAGTGTCCTTCTCTGATTGCTGCTCTTTGTCATTTCTTCATCTGCATCTAGCCATATGTCTAACCCTTCACAGATGCTGCCAATGGAACATTTAGTCAGTGCATGAGGGTTTTGTGCAATGGATGTACCCCAGACTACTTAGTCCATGTCCTCACTGTGAGCCCTTAGCAGTTGGCTGGACTGCATGTGCCCTGCTCACAGACCCCAGAGCTGCGTGTTTCCGCCTGACACAACAGCACGTAATGTCAGGGTGGCCCTTTCTTTTATTACCTTATCATTTCCCTCTCTCATATCCAAGAATAAGCTCTGCATGTTCTCAACAATGTCTCATATCCTATGCTAAGTCTCTCAGAACAATGTTTCTGCAAGTCATGGTGCCTGAGAAAGGGGAACCATAAACAACCAATAATAAAAAGTGACACACAACTGATGGTAATAAAATATAAGAACAGAACCCTTAAGTATATTAAACCTTATAAAGTTTCATCAGGTATTATTCCTTCTGCACTTTACTGCTTCATTTAAATGGCAAGGAACTTATTTCAAGAAAAGGCACTTTTCTTTCCCCCCCCCCCCCCCCCCCCCCGCAGAGTGCATTTCAATTTCCAGCAAATCTGAAATAGCTTCAAGTTGTGAATTCCTAATCATCAAATCCAATATTTTTCAGCCATAACCCTAAATGAGAACTCAGATTATTTTGCTGGTAGTAGTATGCTGTGATGCAGGGAACATAATTATAAAAGATGTGCACTCTGAGTATGAATTTTAGTAAATGGTTTCAACAAAAAAAACATTCATTACCACAATAACTGTTTTCCTTTCTTTACATGACACTTCAGAACTGAGCTATTAAATAAGTCAGATTATTGGAATACTGAGTTCATCCTACATTAAACCAGAAATGTTAATTGTTTACCAAACTAAGTATTCTATAAAGTCTACTCATCACATGAATACAGTAGAGGAGAAAGAGAAAAGTGTCACCAAATGAAGGGGATGTTTATTGTTGTTTTCAGATAGCTATAAAATTGCAATATAACCTCTCTATTAACATAGTAGGCAGTAAACAGTTTCCACAAGTGTTCTAACTAAGAGCAAAGACTTCGTACAACTGCCATTACCACAAAAAAAACCAAAAAACCAAAAAAACAAAAAACAAAAAACAAAAAAACAAAAAAACAGAAAAATATAAATTATAAGTATGAAACAGATTGGTAATATGAAGGCAGGCACTTCACAAGGAGGTTTCATTAGGCTGAGATATATAGTACACAACAATTTCATAAAAGCAAGACAGATGTAATATGGCTTTACTCTTAAACAATTGATTTTCCCTATAGAAATCTAATCTCCATAGACATCTAAAAGCTGCAGTAATATAAAATTATAATATATCTGTGCATTGTCCTTTCATTTTTCATTACTAATTATCTTTTTATCTCAGAAACCTGCTCCTGAGACTTCCTGGACAGCCAGAGGGCCGGTGGCCTCATTTCACTGTCTGCACTGGGAGAGTCAGACTGGACATTAGGAAAAATTTCTTTTCTGAAAGTGGTAATGCACTGGCACAGGCTGCCCAGGGAAGTGGGGGAGTCACTGTCCCTGGATCTGCTCAAGAACTGTGGAGATGTGGCATTGACAGACATTTTCAGTGGGCATGGTGGGGATCGATTAGGGTTGGACTTGGTGATCCTAAAGCCATTTTCCAACCTTAATGATTCTGTGACTCTACGATTCTATGAACTAGAAACTTCTTAAATGGCACTCACAAAATTTCTCCTAGATAGCACAGCAATTAATGGATATCATCATTTCTTTTAATTTAATTTAATGCTAGAGTTCAATATTTTTGTATAATTTTAGCACTCATTTGTCAATAGGGAAGTTATTACAAACAAGGAAAAAAAGCAAGCAAGCACAACCCTGGCCTCAGTTCAGAGCTCTTTAAAATAGCTTAGAAAAAAATAAATAATAATAAAACACACACACATATATATATACACAATTATATATGTGTTTGAATATATACATGTATACATATATTCACACAACCTTTATTTTTATCTGTTTTGTCCTCCAACATGACATAAAAGAGTCCATTAAAAAACATTTTAACCAGCGATGAACAGAAAAGTTTCATTACTTTTGTGTAAAGAATGTGAATTCTGAGTATTTTGCTGTTTCAAGGTATAAAAACATAGATACTAAAAATGGTGAAGGATTTCTAATTCCTTTTGTAATCAATTTAGCAATATCTCATTTTTATTTACTTAAAATATAAGTAAATGAAATGTTTTCTGGACCTAAGTATAACTATAAAGATCAAATCTTGCTATAAAGAGATTACTTTTAAAATTGTATATATTTAGCCTGAGTCTGTTCAGCCTGGGGAAAAGAAGACTGAGAGGAGATCTGATTAATGTTCATAAATATGTATAGAGAGTTGGAAGGCAAATGGATGAGGCCAAGCTCTTCTTGGTGGTGTATAGAGATAGGACAAGGATTAATGGCCTAAAACTTGCACACAGGAAGTTCCTTACTAATATGTGGAAGAAATTTTTTATAAAGGTGACAGAGCACTGGAATTGGTTGCCAGAGAGGTTGTGGAATCTCTTTCTATGGAGATATTCAAGACCCATCTGGATGCCAACATGTGTGACGTGTTGTAGAGAACCTGCTTTAGCAGGGGGATTCAACTCAATGATCCCTCGAGGTCCCTTCCAACCTCCGCAATTCTGTGGTCTTGTGATAGAAATGTGATGCTGATCAAAAGAAACAAACTATAAAAGAAATCCCTTTTAAAACTTTAGCATCAGGTAAAGAGATTTACTAACAGTTACTAAAGGCAGCATCTCGATTAACCTGTAGCAAGACCATCAGGACTACAGCAAAAAGTCTTGCTTAGCTGTGTACAAATATATCAGGTTTTAGATCACGGTCCCATGTGGAAATGGGATTCCAGTCATTAGTCCTTTGTTTATGGTACCTTCTGCTGTACCTTCAACTGGACATGGTACCGTTTCTTCCCATTACAGAGTTTTTCTTCAGCTTTAGTTCAGTTCACTTAGAGATGCTACTGCAGACTTATGAGAATCTCTAAGGCTGGTGAAATCATTCTTGCCTGTGGTATACACCATTCAAAACATTTTTGGAAAAAGCAATATAGCAATATCAAGCACTGTGTTAGGGCTGGGTTCCTACTGACAATCTTGAGGGAAAACTGGCCGACAAGGATAGGCAACTGTAGTTGCCTCTTGAATTATTTCCTCAGTTTTTACTCCAGGCTTCATAGATATCAAATTAACAGATGAGTCTGATCTATTATTTAGTTTGATAAAAGAGGAATACAGTTCAATGACATCACATAAAATGTCTCAAGTCCAACAGAAGGCATGAAGTAACAAAGTCTGTAAGTTCTAAAAAGGAAGTAATTGAACATGCAAATTTATACAGAAGAAAAAGAAAAATTCAGCTGTAAAGAGAAAAGGAAGAAAAATAACTAATGATCTAACTACATAAACTAGTAATGATAATTTTTAATGCAGTTTTTTTTTTTTTTAACACATAAAAGTTGTAAAAGTGTAACAATTTTAAAGCTCAAATTAGCATCACTTCTTGTCCACGAAAACACATAAAAGCATTTTAATTTATGTTGTTTTATTTACTAATTTTTCACAGGCCTTCTAGAAAATAACAATTTGAAACTTTGACCCAACAATATACTTTTCTATATAAATAAGCTCTTATTCATTTGCTTCAGCAATGAAAATAAAGAGGAAAAAAAAAGAATAAGTTAAAACTTTTCATAATATTCCTACTAAGGATCATGTTATTGTTCAATGTTCTAAGCACTGTCAGTTCTAGTAATTAATGTATTTTATGCCAATAAATTATAAATGATGACAAAATATTTTTAAGAATCCCTGTGTATATATGGATACATAGGTAAAATACTGTTAATGTATTAATGACCAGGCATCCTCATTGTCATTATCCAGAAAATAGAAGTAAAAAATAAAGCCATTATAAGATTCAAATAATTTTGTTATGTCATCTTCACTTATTCGTTTAGAACACATTCCCTCAAGACATGAAAGAAAAGCAAAATTATCTCTACAATAGCATGCCTGTATACCAGAGAAAATTTTAATCATATGTTGTCTTTGAGATAATGCATAAAGTATAAGCTCTTTTAAAATAAATATAAAATTAAAAAGACTTTCCAGTTGTATAATCCTGTCAGAGCTATTTAACCTTGAAAATATACTCTGTCTTTTAGTAAAGCTCATAAAACATTTTTCCCAAGTTTCAAAATAAATATTTTTTTGCAAATTTGAAATTTCTCACCTTAAAAGACACTAGAAATTGGACAATAGTGGACACTTCTAATATTTTATGAGTGTCAAACATTTCCAAGTCATTAAACGAAAGTAACAGATCAGTAAGTGTTCTGGCATCGCTTGTTAATACATCACTGAAGCTGAGATTCATTTTTACATTTCTGGACCTAGAATAGAAATATCCTTCATAATTAATTAATTGAAGACATATGATATTGGACTGCAAATTTACAAGTAACAGTTATTCTCAGTAAAATATTTTTGAATTGGGTCAGAAATGTAAATTGAATCAGTGCGTCAATTTCTCCCATACTTTCCTGTAAACACAATGGAATTTCTAGTTTTGTCATTAACTTTCATTGACTGTTGTAATAAAACAGTCAACTTTGCATCTATCTGCATGTATACTTCTGAGCGAAGAAAATGAAATACTAGAACTTTACAGAGGGAACCTATTCTTTTGGAAGGTCTGGACATTTGAAACCGGTATACCAAGGACCTGCAGCCTCTTCTAGTAGCAAGGTTCATCCTAGGGTCATTTAAAAAGTGTTTATTTCTTAGGTATTTTACATTAAAAATCCAGGCTGCTGACACAGGAAGCTCAAAATGTGCAAAAAGCTGGGTAAGCTGTTCACTTTACTGATTTTCTCCAAGAAACTCAGAGGAACCAATTGCCTCTGACTGGCATTATCTACTCGATGTGGAAGCTGGGTTTCAGCATCTTTACACTGTTTTTCAAGAGTTTTTGGTATATTTAACCCAAGCACTGACTTTGACTGCTTATGAAAATCCTGTTGGGAAAAATCTGTGGTACGAAGAGAGGCATTTGAAGTAGCTCTGACATTTCCTGGGTAATTCTATGAACGTGAGATGAAATTATACGTTAATGCCAGAATGCAGTCATGTCAGAGCTCACTGTAAACAAGAAACCTTCAAGTGGCTTACACAGAGATGGTGAAGCCCTTTGGTACTATTTTAAATCGAGGCCATGCAACAGGTCATGTCTTGGAGTATGCAGTGCCATTCGTTCTCAGTTTGCTTTGCCAGAGTTCAGTTCTGTGTTCATGAATGATGAAAATAAGTCCAGACGTACCACCTTTCTCACAGGAATCCATGGTGGGCTTCAGAAAAGGTACTTTGGGCATAAGAGCACTGGCTGGCTGGGTGATTATGCATGTTTATTTCTAGTACCACCTACACAAGGGAGTTTGCTTTCTACAAGTTTAAAATTATACAGACTGCATGACATAGAGCAGAATTCAGTAAATTTCAAACACAGGGATGCCTTCTATAATCAAATAAAAGTATTTTGTAATGTCAGAGTTGCCACTTAGAAATATTTCTTCATTATTACGTCCTTTACCATATTTCCTGACAATTTTAACTAATTAATCAATAAAATATTATTTAAATCTATTAAACCAGTCCTAAGTATGAACGTCAGCTGCAAATAATAAAGAGTATTGAGATTTGTTTCTGAAGTGACATAAACTAGAGAACAAAATGAGTTACTCTTTTCTGAAAATCCTATGGATTTTGATTTTCCCAAATTCTTCTACCAGTGTTTACATATGATGTTGAAAGGCTCAACATGGATAAAAAATCACTTGTTTCTTCTTGTCTTGCTAAAATGGACACATTTCATTATCAGCTCTCTCAAAGACATGATAATAGTATTACTGCCTTGACTGTCTTCTTTTACATGTAACTCCTATTTGTCTTTCTGATGCAAGTTCCTCAGAATAATGAATGGTGACTCCCAAGCAACCAAAAAGCACACTCTATATATGGTGCTTCATGTTCTTTTTCAAGAAGCATTTAGTGAAATCAAAGAGAGAATACATCCTTATAATTAACTTCTGAGCTCAATCTTTAGAAAATCCCTCTTTAGCTGATTTTTCTTAAAACAATAGCTATATTTCTACAATATTTATTTCAAAACAATCAACTTCACTAATCCAAAATAGTTTTCTAATTTTATGTGCAATTCATACTAATTGGATATAATGTACTGGATATAAATTATCCAGTTACTTCAAGGAATGTAGTTTCAAGAAATATAATTGTTCGGTGGATGACAATTAATTATGTCAATTAATTATCTTTCAGTTTCTCCTAATTATTCCTGTTCATTTCCCACCTCACGTTTTCTCCCATCCTACCCGATCTATCGTGATTTCTGTCCTGAGCAGACAGCAGGAAAAGAATTTGAGGGCTTCACAGAAGATTCTCTTGACCTACAGAGGGATATTTTTTTCAGAACACCTGCCAGTGTGCTTATCAGAGAACCACAGGGAAATCCCATCTGATATCATCATGAAAGATCTTCATGAATTCAACATGACTTCATGAAAATTGTCAAGCTTTTTCTACCCAAAAATATTTTGTAGGAAACCTACTAAGTTTTATGTTTCACGACTCTTTTGCAAGTGAAAATTCTCCTCATAAAGCAAAATAAGCTGGGGAAACTTATATAACATTGGACTCATTTTCCTGTTCTTTTGGTCATTCCTCTTCCACTTTCAAAAGTAACTCACCACCTCCACAACAGCCATGAAAATTCTTTGTCTAGAAAGTTGTTAACTGGACCTCACCTCAACAGAAAAGGTTTTCCATTCTCTTACTGTATGTGAAGCAGTTTCTTGCTTGTGAACAAGACAAACACAGCTCTAATGGCTCACAAGAAAAATTAAAATATAGAGGGCAGAAATGTGTCTATATATACAACTTAGATCAATCTTGCCCATTAAAAATACCTTGGATAAGTTACACGTTTTTCCCTAGTTCTACTCTTTCAGGGACATATCTCATTCCAACATTCTTGTCTTGCAATAAGCCTTTATCATTGACCAAACTACACTAAATTTGTCTGTCTGATGTGGAACCTGCTGTGTTTTGTCAGGAACACTGGAACCATGTCCTCTGATGAATAAATGAAACTATCTTACTGATGCATGGTGCAAGAAGAATTCAAATGAAGCTGCTGTTTGAAGGGTGGTAAATACAGACTTGTTTGTGGAGAGATCTGCAGCTCTATTTTTGAGCTGAGTCATCACCCGACACTTGTGGTGCATATGGGAGGAGGGCTTCTTTCCTTCACCATGTTCAATGCAATACATCATATCATACAATAACATTGGCACAAAGGATTAAACGAACAAACAAACAAACAAAGCTAAGCAGGTATTAATGAGCAGTCCTAAGTTATTCAACATTCTATGAACTCTGTCTCCATATATTTCCACAGGCACTCCACATTATTTCAGTGCTTGCATGATATATACCTTGCTATATCATTTTAGTGAAACTGTACAATCAAATGAGCTAAACATTAGAAACAAACAAACAAACAAACAAACTTGGAAACTACTATTATTAAAATTCTCGTCCTTCAATAGAAGTTTAAAATATTTCATTTACTATTGTGATAAATGGTGATTAGTTTTGATCTGCCTCTGGTTGAAATGTTTTTAATGTGGGCTCATGTTATTGCAGAATATGCCACAGGGAGATCCCAGACAAAGATGTATTAAATTTATACATGTATTTCCTTCATCTGAGTTTAGTCCTTAAAAATAATGTCAGTATCACTTTCTCTTTTTCTGAAAATTATGCAGTTGCACTAATGAACTAGGAAAAATAAACTGTCTTTCTATGCATATTAAAAACAGAAATGCCATGAATTGATATCAAGAAGACAGAATATATTTAAGTATGCTTGGAGGAAGAAGTGTTGTCACTTTTACATTCTGCTGTCACAGACACAACAGTCCTACTTTTTAACAATCTTTTCACTTAGGCAAATGTGAATGACAGCAATAGATATATTAACTTTGTGAAAAATGATGATTTATTTGATATTTGGTGAAGAAGCTGATATCTGTGATGGACTGTTTTCTAAGACAATGGTTTTAACAATCTTAGAGTCAGTAGTCAATATCTGCTACAGCCAGGAATAGGCAACAACACAATCCCTGCTATGACTGTGATGGTTTAAGTTACTGGGAGAACAATTTTTTTTACAGTTTGAAATATCTTTTCCACCAAAGTGCATTGGAGCAGTCAGTGAGTCATTTCAGAGCCTGCAGATTGATGTCTTCTAGATAAAAGGCTTGAGACTGTTTCATCTGAAAGTACTTTAACAAGCAAAAATATCTGCAGGTTCTTTGCAAAGATTTTCTGTGCAGAAAAGCAGCTTTCTGGGGGACCATTTCTAGTATCATCACACACCTC
This sequence comes from Excalfactoria chinensis, assembly GCF_039878825.1. NCBI lineage: Eukaryota > Metazoa > Chordata > Aves > Galliformes > Phasianidae > Excalfactoria > Excalfactoria chinensis. The sequence continues at coordinate 25,970,763 of NC_092826.1, forward strand.
ATACTTTCCACTATACATTTCTTTATCCTGCTCTTTATAATAGACATAGACCAGCAGGTAGTGTTAAATAACATACAACAAACCTCTCACACAACCACGGATGATTTGACTCTCTAACAACAAGGCTGCTAAAGGAAAAAAAAAAAAATAAAAAAAAAATTACATCATTCCAAGCAGAACAGAGTTCAGATCATGTTAATATAATGCATTTTCAGTGATTTGGTAATCTTAATGTCTTTGATTAAACCAGAGAAATGTTCATAATGTGTAGTGTTACATTTAGATGGCAAAGAGTTGAATATAGTCCTTCTTTCTTCACTATAATAACCTTGTAATATCTTAGTAATACAGTAAAAGAGATACAGAATCATTTATCACTATTATTACTAAATTTTCCTGCTACTGCCTCATGGAGTAAAGTAATATATTTTTTAAAACTCCGTGGCAGAAAACAAGGCATAATGCTGTACTTGATCAATGACATATCAAAACCCATTAAGCAACAAGGTATGCATATAATTGTGTTTTCACACATAGATCTTAAAGACGTGAGCAATCAAAAGGCTCACTCTGGAAATCCACTTACTAAAAAGCAGTCTTTAATCCTGCACCAGCGTGTGGACATGTGGTTCCTGAGGGGCAGGGGATAAGGCCTTTTACCTTTGAGTGGAGATATACGATGGAAAAAAGCATGTGGTGATGGGAAAGTGAAAGACTGAATCAAAATGAGTACAATTCAGGTAGCATAGAATCATAGAATGGCTTGAGTTGGAAGGGGCCCTAAGGATCATTAAGGTTCTACCCCCCTGCCATATGCAAAGCTGCCAACCTCCACATTTAATACAAGCCCAGGGCCCCATCCAACCTGGCCTTGAACACCTCCAGGGATTTGGCATCCACAGCCTCTCTGTGCAGCCTGTTCCAGCACCTCACCAATCTATTGGTAAAGAACTTCCTTCTGACATCCAAACTAAATCTTCCCTCCCTCAACTTAAAAACGTTTCCCCTTGTCCTACTATTACCTATCCTTACAAAGAGCTGACTCTCCTCCTTTTTATAGGCTATAAGCATGTGTATGTAGCCTTAACTCTGGTATCATACTTTCTTGGTTCTTAGTTGCAGCCTTAGCATTCATTTGGAATAGTTCAGAGTGGGTGTAACAATAAGACTGTAAAGAAACTTCATCCATATCCACACCGTGCTGCTGAAACGAGCTGATCCCCTTGGGTACTTGGCAAGGATAGTCACTCTAAAGCTTTTTCAGCTACTTGAAGCAGTGATAACACTGGCAACACAGCTACAGCTCACTCGATCCTCTGGGGAATTAAGGCATTGCTAAATTTAACAGCTATTTTCTAAATCAGGTGAAGTAGACACTCATGAATGTTTGAATTAATTTGTATATATTAAAAATAAAAATAATAAAGAAAGTATTCTGGAGGTTTGAATCACTTCTATGCCAAGTTTTCTATGAGTATCTCTTTGCCCTGGCATCCCATCTTCTCTTACTGCTCCCCAGCTCACAGCTCCTCAGAACAGGAGTTAACATTTATCTCCTCATGCAGTATTTCTTTTGAATTGTTACTTCTCTTTCTTATCCAATTCAGGCTCATATCATTCCCCTTAGCATCGCTTCTGTTATTTCCCTTATTTTTTTTTAGTTTTCCCAGGGGATATTTATTTTGGCTCTATTTATATTCTTCCCCTTAATGTCTTTTTGGATCCTATCCAGTCTGCACTCAGGCCCAAGTTACTCATCTCAGACCATGATTTCCCTTCAGCCTCATAATATGGCAGAAGGAGGCAACACTGGAAGGACGGGTCTAGGATTCTTGCTCAAGATCCCTGCTCCCAGCAGCCCTGCTTTACAGGGCATGAGACCCTGGCATGCTGAGGGAAGCCACTCAGATCTCCCATGAGGAGGGTTATTTCTTCATGTTCTTTGACAGAATAAGGCATGCTCAGCACTGGAGGATCTTTGGCAAACACTGCTTTCACAAGCTTTGTGATGTGTGGAGACATTTTCCTCAGTGATCTCTAAAGCCAGTTTCAAAGGGGCAGTATAGGCAGTTTTGTCAATCCAGGGAAATCTCAAAGCAGATGTTAAATTCCATTTCCCATGTGCCACCAGATGGAACCTTTCAAGCAAAATGTTAATAAAACCATTTAACCTTAACTGGTCAATGCTATTTTCCTTAACTACTTAGGAAGAAGTTTGCTTTAATCAAAACATTAGGAAAAAAATAAATTAATAAAAATAAAAAAAAAATTCAGGGATATATCCAGCCACAATTATTTAAATTTGGCAGAGCAATCAGCAACTGAATACAGAGGCTTATGATTGAAAGCCTCTGGCAGCCCTGCTTATTGGCATCAGAACTCTGTCACTGCTACAACATGCTGTTTATTTAACAGTTTCTGTTAAATTAAATTAGTTATCTTTAATCGTGGCAGATATATTTATATCTATTTTAAATAGCTCTCCAAATGTTTCTTTTAATTCTTGCACATAAATTCTAGTGTAATGAGATAATGCTGCTGTATTTTCATGAGTATAATAAGCCTCTTATGATTTGGACCAAGCTGAATATCAAGGAAGTAAAAAAGAGAATGAGATATTGACATAATCAGAAATTAAGTACATTTGATATGCTAAGTTTTAGAAAGTTAAGTCCACGATGTAAGGAAGATGAAAACAATGTGGAAAAGAACAGAGCCTTTGTTTATACAAATATTAAATACAGCTTTGGCTTTATGAGTTTGTTTCTGTTCTCATTTATCCAAGTGAATCTTATTTACTCTTCCTGTAGAAAGAGACAAATAGAAATAAAACTAGAATCAGATGCCACAAATGTAAATGAATAAGTAAAGAAAAAGAAACCATGACCTCCAGGACAGTGCTGAGGTAATTGTAGAAACTACTTATCTTGAAAAGTTAATGATGTTTAAGGTTTTAAAAATTATTAGAAGAGTGAAACATCAAAAGGAACAGTGAAGACTATTTTCCACCTGTAACTTTCACTTGAAAAAAAAATGGCCTTTGTTTATGTACAGTGATGTTTTAATATCTTACAAATGATTCTACAGAAGAAAGGTTACATTTGACTGGGACAGCATTAAGATCAACTTCCTTTGAAAATGTCATCTGAATTTTATAAAAATATTTCTTCATATTTCAAATACAATTTGTCTAATCCCTGCACTACCACCATGAACTGTCAGTGGTTCACAGAAACATAAGCAGTATGAAAGAAGACCCAAGGAGGAAGGTTAATTATAAAATCTTGCAGTAAAGTTCCCAGCACTTTTTATTACATGCATAACATGACACTGTACAGAATTCTTTTTCTTCACTCTCTTACCAGTGTTGCTCATGTGAATGTGAAAGTCCTACAAGCTGAATCATACTGACAGTAAGTTGAATGGCTCTGCTGCATAGCTGCTTTCTGCCCTACATGATTTTTGCCCCAGATTTATGAGTTTTTCTGTATATAAAGACTCTCATTTTCATTGTTCTTTAAAAAAGGACTACAAATCAAATTAAATGTGGGAAAGTGAAGAGGAGCGAGCATAAACACTTCACAAAACATGATTTTTTAGTGTATTTCTTTCCACTGTCCCAAAAGTTGTGATGCCTGAAACTGAATTATACTCTACAAGTGAAAAAAAAATACCAGAAGACTACAAATTAGTGTATGTTTAAAACTTATCCCCTAACAACACAATATGTCTGTTATTTTCTGTGTTCCTTCCCACCACAAAGAGCAATGCAAACCTTGTGGAAGACTGCATCTGTTATCTGCTCCCGTCTGCATGCAAGCAGAGAGCTATGGTTTGTGAGCCCAGTGCTCGCTGCTAGTCCTAAAGGAAACACAGCAGCTGCCTCTCTGCCCCTTTGTGGGTTCAGCTTACCTTTCCAGGAGTAATTACACTGTCTGCTCTGTAACTCTGCCTAAAACCCAATGAAGAGGCACTGTTGCAGCAATGCACTGGGGAAATTCAGACAGCTTGCTCTATTCCATGATAAACCCTTGACCACTGGAAAAGCTAAATTTATTTGAGGTGTAAAATAGTTCTCCATGAGCTACTCAGGAAAACCCATAGCAAAGAATCTGCATCAAGAAAGGTACATTTTAGTGGTAATATATCTAATATATTAAAGAAAAGTTTGTTAATGTTAAGTACAATACTAAGAAAAAAATTGTCCTTCACTTTTTTAAACAAAGCATTACCAGTAAAATGATAGAATCTTACAGTAGCTTTTAATGCTTTTTTAATCTTTCTTGCAATTATCCTGCTTGATACTTCCTTTGCTCATAAGTGATGTAAAAAATAAATATATATATATATATATATATAATCCAGCCTTTATTTTCCTGCGGTAATTATTTATCATGTTAAAGATTGCAATGAATGTAGATCTAGGCTGATAGCTAACACAGTAATGCTGCTTGCTGCAAGCTTTCTGTGATACATACCTAACATCAGCAATTATTTATACCAATAGGCTAATTCAATGATTCTGAGGTGCTATTTCCCTATATTTTATCCCCAACCTATTCCTGTACTGTTCTAAAAGCAGTTCTCTGCCAGAGACATTAAGGTAATTAAAATAATACAAACCCATTTAGCTGAAACAAAGAATGTACTGAAAATTCCCGAGAGCAAAGGCAAATGAGCTCAGTTACAGACACGCTGCCTTTGACCATCATTTTTCCTGTGCATATTTAATTGGAATGTCATAGTCTCCCTCTTAGTCCACTAAAAACTGCAATTTATTGTGTGTTTCCCTGTCTCTGAATACAGTACCAAATACAGTCTTATTAACACCTTGGATTTATTTTATTTTTTTTTTTACACATTTATCAAATGCACTGAGGGGAAAAGAAAGAAGGCATCTCCTCACAATAAAATCTAAACTAAATTCCTTAAGATATGATTTGCCCCTTAATTAAAATATATCTTCCCTGAAATCTGAATAATTGAAAACTATTTAAATTGTTACCTATGTCAGATAACGAGAGGCACCTGTCTGTACCACAGGCACACATAACATAGTTTACATTAAATGACCAATAACTCTTCTGGGGAATTCAGTGAGTGGTCAAGGTGGGACCACAGATTAGGCAAAAACTATATTGTCTGTTTCATCACCCAAAAAGCAGATGGGCTGAGAGAGGCCTGGAACACATCCACTTACATGTAAATAAGTTGTGATCTTCAATATTTTCAGTGTATGCCAGAGTTACTCTCTTAAAGAACACATTAATTAAAAACCTTCAAAGGAAAACAGGTCTGATAAGCTTGTGAAATTTAATTTTAATATGAATTTCCTGGTTGAAAACAAAAACAAAAGCAAAAACAAAAACAAACAAAAACAACACAAAAAACTAAATAAAGTTCCATTTAAAAATACTTATATATTTTTTTTAATTTTATTTTTTTCTGAAAGATGGTTTCAGACCTGAAAAAAAAAATCATTTCTTCAAATCAGCTTCATAAATGATAACAGAATATCCAAGAATATCCAATATCAGCTACGGATGCAACCCAATTTAGGGAAATGAGTTTTTCTACAAAACAAGCAAACAAAACACAAATAACTTTCACAGTCTTTTTTACAACTTTTTATCAGACTATACTTGAAATGGCTAAGAAGCATGTAAATGTCATAACCCACTTTATTTTCTCCTCCACAAAATATTAAAGATACAGCACTGAGCTTCATTAATAATATTGGAAAGATATCCATTTTAATGAATAGGCTTTAGTCTTTAAACTTAACTACAAAGTCAGTGAGGCAATATTTCTCAAAGTAATCACCTCAGCTAAAGGTGTTTTTATTATATAAGGTCTGTGACCTTATTAGGTTGCAAGAATGAATGCTCAGAGAGCATGAATCCAGTTTATTAACATAGCATCAGTGAAACCTGTTAATCAGAGTATAAGAAAGAAGGGTGGCAAGTAGACCAAATTTTATAGTTATATTGGCAGATGGCAGATTTACTGTTTTCTGAAGAAAATCAAGTGTTCCACACAGTAAAACACGAAATCTGAAACAAGAAATACAGAGCAACTTAAGAATAAGGAAAAATAATAAAAAGGAAAAAGAAAATAAAGGGGGAAAAAAAGGAAAGGAAAAAAAGGAAAAGAAAAAATGAAAAAAGAAAAAAGAAGAAAGAAGTTATTTCAGGAGGAGGACAAACAACAAAATATAACATTTCTGGGAATGAACTGTTATTGATAGTTATGATTTTATATTAGCTAGAAGCTAGAAGCACTACATTCAAACCAGCACTGTGCTGTGCTAAATTCTATATATCTTATATTATGATTACTGTATAGACTAGAAATGTCAGGTCTTCCTTTTTATCAATTTTCTTTGAGAGTAAAGGGAGTTCATGGAGTTAATAAGCTCTCCATGTCCTAGATAATTCTTAAACCATGTTCTCAAATATGGCTGGGAATGCATTGAACCGGCTTGAAACACTGGTGGGTGGCAATGGGATGGGTCTTCCAGTACTGTACCAATAGCACCCCAGTTCACTTAGGTCTGAAGATGACACATGGGATCATTTGCATGTCCAAAAATGAATTTTAAGACATGGAAATCTCAATGATGGTCTTGGGAACCCTCCCAGGGATGCTGAAGTACAGCTCACACTGCTAGCACACCCTCTTATGTCTCTCTTGTCAAGTTTCCCTTTAACACCACAGCTGAAAAAGCCAATGTCTGAATTTCCTGAGTTTGTCTGGTATTTTTATTTTATTTTTATTTTTCTTCTTGTAGCAACCTGCAGGGCAAAAAAGGCAACTGAAGAGCACAAAAAAATGAAATCATCGCTTTCTGCCAGTCATGCAGATTTTTACAACTCTGGCTTATCAACTTTACACGAGATGATTTGGAGTGTGTTTTTACAGGAGGAGATGCTATAGGTGTTACACAGGGGAACCCAGCAGGACTTGCTACGCAGAGAAGAAAGCAAGCATTAGTCTAATGAAGCCAATTCCCAAGAAAACTGTGGATTTAGACTGTACATGAAGTGTTATTTTTTTTCAAAGTCAATAAGAAAGCTGTCTTTTATCTCAACTAATTCAGTTCTTTCATGGTCGAGCAACAAACCAGAGCAAATTGTTCAACAGTATCCCTCTTAAAATGTCAGAAGTACTTTGCCAAGCAGTCATTATTTATATCATACAGACTTCTTGCACCTGTTTTTACTCTTATCATGGACCAGTTCAGAAGTACTCACAGAAACCATCACCTACAAAGAAATGAAGATAAATGGTGTAGCTCACAAAACAGAACAACATCATTCTATCAGAAACCTATATTTTGCAAAGCTCCAGGTCCTTACTCAGCTCCAATTTCTTGCTATCTCTGAAAGATTAAACCTCTAGAGAGCTACTGAATCTGCTGTTTGCAGGCAGAAATCTCCTTTTTTTTTTATCTAAGAGAGTGCGATAGTCAGGAGAAATCATTATTACAAATCCCCAGGATAGTATAGTCTTTTTTTTTTTTTTTTTTTTTTTTCTTCTTCTTTTCTTTTTTTAGATGTTCTCTCTATTTTTAAGTCTGGTTTCATTTTGCATGAGGAGTATTTCACAAATCAATTACGATTATGTATTGGAGGAGAGAGAAGGAAATGCTTTTCTTTTCCTGTTATCCTATTTAGGTCAGATTTTGTGCCTGTGTAAATCAGCATAACTGTACACATTTTAGCAGAATTTTTATAATACAACTGATTAAAGGCATGGATCTCTCTTTATTTATTTATTTTTTTGACAGGGGAAGAAAATGAAAAAAAAAAAAAAAAAAAAATCTGTTAATTCTATTCTCTGCAAAATCCAAAAGGCTTAATTTTGTGTTTATTTCCAGTTTGTCCATTTTGCTGTTACACTTTTCTTTCCAGTTACCTTGGTTTTTCATCATGCACTCATATCCATTGATCCTGAGCAATTCAGTGTATGATGTGGTAACTGTGTAATAAAGTGGTTCAAAATCACTGAGCTCAATCTTACCCTCATTTGTCTAATTAACATTCAGTTTCTACTGAAGCTGAGCAGTGCAGTGAAAAGGACAGGAGGTACATTGGTGGTCTCATCAGTTGCCATTCCGATTTGTCCCCGTATGCAATGTGGAAATCAGTCCTGTGTACAACAGTGTTGAACTCAGGCCTTCCTTATGGTCCTCCTCTAAGGCTTAATTAATCAGCCCTCTTATTGATTGCATTTTATATGTAGATTCCTAGACCAGAAAAAAAAACAGTCAAGAAAAAACATTCTCCCTGAATAGAGTCCTGCAGCAGGACTTCATCACTTGATCCAAAACAGAAACTATTCCCATTGCATGAGCAAGGTACAATACATGTTCATGCTCCACATGTGCATGCTACACATATGCATGCTCCACATTTGTGCATTCTGGGCTGATCAGGTTGCACTCCCACTTCCCTCCATTCGACTTCCAAGAAAGCTGTATCATAAACACTTAAGTTACACACAGTAACAGTTCTGATATCAAACTTACCACTGAATGCTTTCTGAAGATGGAGAGCAACTTTCAGTACTTTTTTTTTTTTTTTTAATCCTCTTTCAAGGCTTATGTAAAAAGTTGAATAGTATACTTGAATAGTACAGTATATAGCACTGGTTAGTAGAAAATCCTACCCATTCAAAGTAACACTCAAACCAAAACTTTAGAAAATCCCACTTGATAGAGCCTTAAAACTCTGCTCATGCTATATGCACCTGTAGCATGTGTCCTCACTCCTATGTACAGAAATGAGCAAGAGCTACCTATTTATTCTGCTTGCCTAAAACTATCCCAGGGATTTATTCATCCCAGGGATGTAGGTGAGGGCTCTGTACCTTGGTGGTGTTCAATGTTTCTTTTTTTTTATAAGCACATTCAGAAAGACATGCTGTAACACTACTGTCTTCTGTAGGAGGACACGGAATTCCCTTTTTGATGTGGCGAGCTAGATTAATTGTTCCAGTAACTCAGCACAGACTCCCAGTACTGCTGTCATTAGCAAAAGGCCTAAAGGCCTTTCTACACATTCTGTGACCTGTTGTGTGCATCATGCTGCTACAACTGTTTGATTATAGAGACAGGCCTAGCCATGTGTGGCTTCACAGCAGGTGCTACCTACACTTTCTTTACACAGCCTAAGCAAGAACTTGCTTGGATGTGTGGTTGATTAAGTAACAAGATTATTCTCATTAAACTGAGAGAGAGAAGCCACTGCACGAAGTCCAAAGCTCTTCAAAGAGTCAGTGCAACAAATATGATGGGAAAGACCAGGTATCACATGGTAAGTGATACTACTGGGTCTATCCTGGTGCTTAATTTGGGAGAATTTCTTCTTGCCCTATGCCACCAGCTATTAAAAAGCTGGTCCAAAACAGGCAGAAAAAGAATGAGGAAGGCAAAGTGACTCCCAGACAAAACAGATCTGTGTACTACATGTAAAGAGCCTATATGAAAGAACATATGACCAGTAAAGACATTCCTAGTTGTCATAATTTATCACTGAACTTTTATAAAAATATTGCCTGTTTCTCTTAAGCTCCTAAACTAAAAATTAAAGCATATAAAAGAGCAAGTACATGGCTTGATCCATAGCACAGCTTGTATTAAAGGCCTATATAATTATTGGTACAACAGGATTTGCATCTAACATCCTATTTTTCAATTTGACTAGTCATTTAATTTTATAACATGCAAATGATGAAAAGACACTAAAGAGTCCATTGCAGGTAAAGACGTGAATCTGTAAGGCATCAGCTTTTGTTTTAAAAAGGATAGCCTTTTGTTCTTTAATCAAAATCCACTGAATTCCATAGATAAAAATAAGCATTAAATCATTTTTAATGCACAGAATTCAAAAGAATCAGGTTCACTAGAATGTAACCATATGCTATAATTACACTGTCATAATTTTTCTAATAAATAATTAAGGACAGTATCAAAACCTGCAATAATAAAGCTGGTGCATCATGCCTCTTTCTGGACAATTTGACTGAGTAGGCTTTGAACTGTGCTTTCAGTTTCTCCTAGTTTATGAATTGGTTTTGCCTATCAACCAATCAACAGAGGAACTAACAGTATTGGACAATATTGATGTACAAGGGCTGCTCTGAAAGTAACGCCTCCTATTTTATGCTGTTGGCCTGTGATATCAGAGGTGGATGCTGGTGGTGAGGCAGTAGAAGTTGAACCCTTCTGACAATATTCCATCACATGTTGTTGCTATGTGACAGATGGCAGCAGAGAGGCACAATGGCGTCTGACATGGAAGTGTGAATGGAGCAAAGGTGCGTTACTAAATTCAGCATTATCTTAGCAGTAACCACTCAATCCAAACCCTATGGAAGTCATATTTATCTGTAGCTCTAGTGATTTTTAATTGACCATATTACACTAGCTGAAAATATACAAGCAAGCTGAGTCAAATTATGGTAAATGCTTTCTTCTGTTAGTGTTAAGCGCTGGTTTTCTGCACCAAAGTTTGCCAGCCAGCAGAGGAAGGAGTTGAACCATGAAAGGGACCCTATGAACTACCTCATGCCCAGGGTCTCCTGCTAAGTGAACACGTTTAGCCTGGAGGGTGACTGCAACACAGGGACTGTAGTAGCAGCTCAGGCGCAGTCCTGAGAGGTAACTTTTGCTGGGTGAATTGCCTTTAAACAGTATGTCTGGGGAACACCTTGTACTTGTTGTTATATACTTAAATAAACACATGCCTTCACAGGGCTGTTTCACTGAAAAAATAATTTTGCTGCCAACATTAAACATTCTTCACAAAACAAATACATTTGCACATCACTGACATGTCAGAGACTGGATAGCTGGCATTGTTCTCATTGTTCCACTTTTATACCAGCTCTGTACTGTGCTGGCATATGATTCAGACTCTACAGTGCTTTCCATCAGCTTCTAGGTGAAAGTAGTTGTAATACCCTTTGTTATGCACAGCAAATTCTCAAAGCAGCACATTCTGAAATATGTTAGCAAACACAGACCCCTGCTTCTGTCCTTGCATAATGTGACCAGTATACTGGACCCACACAGTCAAATAAGACTAGATACTGGAATCAACTCTCAAATTATTAAATAATTAATCCCGTAAAATAGTACCTACTAAGATGAAGAATAACTCAGTACTTCTGACAAGAAAAAAAAGTTATAATTAGTATGGAAAACTTTTTTTTTTTCATTTTAAGCTCTGTACTGCTTCACTCAGATCAGTGAAATATTAGGATTTACATTAAATCCACAAAGAGGTTTTGCAGTATCTTACTGTGCTCAGGGGTTTAATAAAAGTATTTATGCAGATAGTCTTGAGGATTCCACTTAATTAATTAACTTAATTAATAATGCTATATGTAGACTTTTAGGCAGAACATATACTCTGTCTAATTTCTTGGCACTGATAAGGTTGCCAATCTGTAAGAAATACTTCTGGAAGTAGTGCTTAGGAAAAGAATACCGCTGCTAACACCAACTTATTTTTGCCAGTGTCAAACAATCTGATATTCCTGAACTCTGCATTACTTCCAACAATATCCTGGTTGAGCATAAAAGAACCATCTCAGCTTTACCTGTTTCTTCTACTTCCATGAGAAGTTAGGTAAAACTGAAATCTTATCACTTAATGAGTAAATAAAGTACACCTGCACAGTGTGTTCCTGATAGAGCCAAACTTAGTTTCAAAACATTTAACCTATTTTTAATACAATTTGTGTTCTGACACAGAAAAAGAAGCCATGCCAGACACTTTCAGCTTCTAGAGATCAAAATATGTTGGCAATATATGTTGCTGTCCTTCAAATACTCACAACACAAAGTGGTTATCAAGTACAGATATCTATGATAATAATTGACCAAGTAAGAACAAACAAGCAAGAGAGGAAATCTTTAGCAGGGAGAGCCCTCAGAACTCTGAAGATCACCAATGTATTTTTCATACATCTGTTAGGAAGATGCTATTTCATAATTTTTACAACAGCTGCCTCTGTAGGAGACCAGAAAACACTGCATTCTATCTTCTCTAATGGACTCTGAATTATACTTAAAACACACAATTAAATATAAAAATATGAACATAGAATATCCAACTGTTCTTTTAATTCCTAGATTTGCCACATATATAGGCACGTGTATATCATTTTGTAACACAGGATTTCTACTATTGTTACTCGCATCTTAATATAAATGTTATATTAAATTGCATTATATTTCCCCTACAAGATTAATTTATGAAACCATAGTGTGGTTGATGGTGGCAGCTGAACTCCTCAATGGAATTAATTAAAGGATAATCTCCATTGCTTTGTAGCATAGAAAGCAATAAATGGCTGCTGAGATTAATGGCTGAAGCGAAGCTAAAGTGTTTAAGGAATCTGAAACTGCATTTATAACAAACACCCTACAAAGCCAGAGAGTTTATAGCTATGCAGAAAACTAAAACATCAAAAATAAAACAAGAATACAACCCCAAACAAGAAAAAAAATAAATTCCTTCTCTTGTGAACATTTGGAAGTGAAGCTTCTTTGTTTGACAGTTCTGTAGCATATACATCAACTCAGCTAGAATGTAAAAGGAAACAGGAATGAAGCAAAACACGTGCTGCCTCTTTTGATTATTTGTGCAAAGCAAGGAGTACACAGGGAAAACACTTAAAAATATATTGGAATAATGGGATATTATGAATTCAATTTTTTAAATAGAGATTTTCTGAAAGCTAAGATTTTATGTATTCAAGTCAGTTTCCCAAACAAAATTTGGGAAATGATAAGCCTTGCAGGGCATGTGTAGAATTTTTTCTTCAGAGCAGTTACCATGCTACCCTTTGGGTGAAATTGCTTCTGCATCTTCATTGAATCTCTCCAGCTGGAAGAAATGAGATCTGTGTGATATTCAGGTCTTCTTTTAGCTTTTGTGGAAGCAAACAGAGTACAGGTGTGTGCTGCAGCAGATAGGGTGCTGTTCTCTCAAAGTTTGCCCAGGCAACAATTTTTCAATGCCATTTTCAAAAGAGTTGTACAAAATTTTCACAGCAACCATTCTATACTGTTTGTTTGAAATTAACTGAAGGCTGTTTTAAGCACCATGCACTACTTTGTCTGATTCCCTTTGCATCCAATATTCTCCTTAGCTTTGATTTTGTGTTATAAATGTTCTGTAAGATTTTTTAAAATTCTTCTTTTTACTGTTTTCTTCTAAATAAATCACTTTTAGATTTAGAAGTTTCCATTCATAAAGGGCTTTTCACTTTATTTTTCTCGCTATATAAAATTAATTAAGTTTAAAGTTAATGAGGGATAGAGTATGGGCTAAGCTTGCCCTACCCACCCCACAGTGCATTTTAAAGCTGATGATGGCTGATAAAATGCATTAACTGCCATCTAAGGATGAAGACTTGTTTTGAGATAACAAATGTATTTAAAAGAAAAAGGGGGAAAAAAAGTGAAGCACATGCATCACTGCCTGGTCTGCTAGCATCTGTTCTGCTTCCTGAGAAACCTGCCTCAGGAGCAGCTCTGTCTCTCAATCCATCTGTGTCAGAGAGAAAGGGAAAGAAACAGAAATCTCCCAGGATGAGTGGCCACTTCATCACTCTTTCAGAGTTTAATTCTTTGGAGTGCTGGAATAGGAAACACCAGGTTTGGTGAGGAAGAAGCAGAATTCAAAGGACAAAGAACTCACGTCTCTCACTTCTGTTAGCAATTAATGTTTTGGAGGCAATAAAGTTAAGCTAATAAGTTCAGTCAGAATTATTACCAGTAATCTTAGGTCCAATGATATATTCTAATCTGTGAGCACCAATAATGAGCCAGAAAGGTCATTTATTGCATTCTCTCGAATATTGCTTTCTCAGCATTAAAGTCAGAAGTAAATTTACTTCATCATATTTTCCTTAAGGCCTTAATTACATAGATGGAAATGTACTGCAATATTGTAAACTATCCCTAGACCTTCAGGAGTTGTGTACTGGGTGGTCTTCCTTTAGACTTCTGTAACCTTGCACCACTCACACACACTTCTTTTTTATTTATAAAAGTCTGCTATAATGGCAACCATTTAATAAGCAGAAAGACAGAACAGGAAATATCTTGTTCAATAGCTAGAAACTGTTCAAAACTCTTGTTCAATAGCCAGAAACTGTTCAAAACTTAACAATAATGTTAAGGTTTGAGGTGGTATCTTTATTAATAAGATCCTAATGTACACTGATTTAGAAAAAAACAAAAAAAAAAAAAAAACAAAAAAAAAAACACCTCAAATTCCCTCCTTCCCTTCCTCCCTCCCTCCCTCCCTCCCTCCCTCCCTCCCTTCCTCCCTCCCTCCCTTCCTCCCTTCCTCCTTTCCTCCCTTCCTCCCTTCCTCCCTTCCTCCCTTCCTCCCTTCCTCCCTTCCTCCCTTCCTCCCTTCCTCCCTTCCTTCCTTCCTTCCTTCCTTCCTTCTTTTAAACAAATTGAAGCTCTTGTTTTATTTAAAATATTTTCATTTTCTGGGAAATCAAATGTCATAAGTCCTACATAAAAATAAGTATTTTGAAAGAGTATCTTGGGAATTTGAAAGCTGGAATTATTTTGAGCAGTGTCGAGGCTCTGTGAGTTTCCATCTCTTTCAGCAGATCTGAGATCTTCTTTCCTTTATCATCAAAAGATGCCCTTCTCCATTTAAAGACGATTCTCACAATTCTCATATAAATGCCAGCATATCCACTATGTAACCTGTGACTGACACTGTCTCACAGTTTGAGTTTTATCCCCAGTGATAACTTATCACTTTGTAAAGCATTTTTAGACAGCTAGACTGAAATATATCAAGTGTTACATACTACTAAACCTCTATAAATTCTGTATATACTTGTTATCCTCTATATTTAATCACTATAATTTGATTCCAAACTCCTTTTAGCTCCTGCTACTGACACAAACACCTTTGATCTGAAGATTATTTAGCTCTGACACAAGTACTTTCCTGTTTCCTTTTTTATGTACACACCTATAATGTATCATTCTTAGGACAGACCACAGCTAAGAAGTAGCTAACTACAGGCTCTTTCCAGTTTACATTTGTTCTTTTGTTGAGCACAGCAGAAAAATGACCATGTAAACAGGCTGTGGAGGGCTAACTTGTTGTAATTAAGATGGTGACATGAGAAAAATGAATCTCTCACATGGCAGAGACTTGTTCAACAGGTTTGCAGCAGGAGCCCATAGGGTAGCTGGGTATGCCTGCCTTCCTCATTTCTACCTCATCATGCATTATGGTTGCACAGGACCTGCTATCTACATGGCTGCTGTTGAGAAGCAGAGACTAATTTCTTCACAGATAATGATGTGCCAATAAACAAAGCTTCACCCGTTTCTGCTTATTCTTACACTTGAAATCAAAATCACATTATTCTTAAAATGGTAACGCAGATCCTTCACTTCACTGACTATTTGGGCTTATGGCTCTCTGACCTATTACTCTTCTGCACCTCAAACTATTTTATTCTTTGGCAACTGTGTAAGTTATAGTTTGAGTTTTGTCTTTAGCAAACAAGATTGTTGTTCCATCTCAGAGTGCAGAAGAATCAGGTGAATCTCTAATCATTACCACTTACCAACAAACACCATTCCTATGGGACTGAGGCAATTTCTCAACAAAGCTTCAGCAGCACTGCCCAGCCAATTACATAAAATAATAAAAATAGTAGTTAAAATGTACTTTGAATATTTTCCTGCATTATTTATGCTCACTGCTCTCATTTCATAATAGTTACATAAATATTCAGGGCAAATTTCTTGATTCTGATAAACACTGTAAAACCCCAGTAGTTCCAGATGCATATATTCTATGCAGAATTCCCTTCAGTGGCCAATAAGAAAATAAAAAGTAGTTTACACATTTACAGGACCTTTCATCTGAAAGTCTCTAAGGGGCTTCAGAGGTATGTTCACAGTAACATTTTCATCTTACAGCTAAGGAAATCAAAGGCTAAAAAGATTAAAGCCCAAAGCCCAAACATTTAAAGATGTCTTTGGAATTAATGGAAGCCTCGTAAACCTTTCAGGATTGGCATCTAAGTAACTTGTCCAATGATGAACCCTGTAAGCAATTGGAAAATAAAATACAGATGTCATTAATTCCTTTTTCCATTTTTTTTTTTTTTTATTTTTTTACCAGAGATGATGTATATTCAGCAAATACAGCAAAGCAGCTTCATGTAATATAAAAAAAAGAAGAGGAATCTCCCTATCAAAAACGAGTAAGAGTATGCTTGTTGACTCATGATAGCAAGTATAGACAAACACTGTGTATAAATCTGAAGATCTATGGTGAAATATGAATTCTTGTCACGCATTGCATTTTGAGAGATCTCTAAATATGCGAGAATTTCCATCATAGATCATGCATGTATGTGTGTAAAAAAGGTTGATTCTTTCAAATGAGAATCAGAGACTGAAGTTGGATGACATGAATATAGCACTCAAGAGATCACTATCCCAGCTCTTGTCTGGCTGTTGAGAGGACTAATTTACGGTTCATGCACGTAACTGTACAAGCAAAAATGGAGAAAGGAATCAGTACCCAAATGTTTTTTCCAGAATTACACAAAGATTTAGAATATTTCTAAACCTCATCATTTGCCAATGTATATTCTGTCAGTAATTTTAACTAAAGATTTGATCCTGCTTCTGTTGAAAATGTAACAGAATTTGATGATACGTGATTGAAATTAAAAGACATTTGTGTCACTTAACATTCTGGTATTAAATAGTCTAGTAATCAGATCAAAAGCTATCAGGGAGAATTAAATTTATATTCAATATCAATCCTTTGTATTTTTTGTATGTACTTTACATATATAATAAATAGATGTCATAATACAGAATTTTACTCTAAAATTAAGTCAAAATATTTTCATTATTACTGCCAGCATTTCTTCTCGGGATTTTTCAAATTTCATAAATGCTAACATTTTTTAGCTTCACACTTTGAAGAAAATATTGACAGCACAGAACACTTCGAAAATTACAGGTATGAAGAAATTGGAATGAAAAGAATGGATGAGATTACTCACAAGGAAACATGGAAACACTAAACAGACCAAGGTTTTTTAAACACGAAGAACCTTGGAGCAGCTGAGATTTGTATACTAATTAGAAACAAAGTTTATTCAGGCTCACAGGCCAATCTATCTTCCATCACAAGATAGCATTTGTTTTAGAGGCTACAACATCTTTTAGTTTAACTGTTGATGTTATAAAATATTTTTCTGCTCTCATTAGCAGTGTTTGGTTTTGGGAATTTATAATTCAGTGGGTAGTATGGGAAGGTTGCTTATGGGGTGTGATTTGCAAAATAGTTAAGAATCAACTATAGCCTATGGTTCTAAATATGTAAACAGAATGCAAAATTAACTAGTGTACAAATATACCTGATATCTAAAATTTGATTTTAATAGGTGACCCTTAGTTAATGTTTAAACAAATTTTATTATCTCAATTATCAAGGTTATTCACCTTCTGTACGGTATCTCAGAGTTATTTTATATTACTTATGTCCTTATGCCAATCTGACAGAAGCAAATTTCAAAAGCACACTCCCAATATTTGCCAATACTACTTTGAACTCAGTTCTGTCTCCAGAAGAGTTCCAGTTGCAAATCTGTTGCATGAGCACAATCAACACATCCCAAGACAACTCATTCGATAATCCCTTACTCTTTTTATAATGTTTTCCTTTATAATTATTTCCAAACAACACTGTACTCAAGACATATACCAGCATCCATACCCATTTTAATACCTAAAACTATTTGTTAATTTGGGCAGTCTGCATTTCTGGATATCTGTCTTGATTTGATTGCAATAAAAATACTTAGATGAAAAAAACAGTTGAAAATGTTTCAAAATAAAGATGTACAAAACCTGAGGTATCCAGTACCTCTTGAACCCAACTGAAGGCTTTTGTTAATAGGGGAGAAAATATGTCAGAAAATTCAAAAGAATGAAGAGAATTCTCATGTCAGTTCCTTTAATTAATAACTTTAACTCATGCTAAAACAAAATAGGTTATACAGAAATGTCCTCCTACTAGCAAGCACTCTTCCCAGACCACAGGTTAAGGCATAAATTGCTTACAGTATAATACTGGAAATTCTTTCTTAGGCAGCAAAAAACTTGTACAGAAAAAAAGAGCTTTAATCAGTCACACACATATGTACAAGATCCACATAAAATAGCTGTCTGATCTGTCTTCCAGTTTTAAACAAACACAATGCCTAAGGCTATCATACTCCTTTTCCTAGATGGGCTTTCTATTTTTACACGTTTGATTTTTCTTCTGCGGATAACATTTGAAGGTTACAGACTTCATTAACAATTTCCTTCTGCTCACACACAGATGGATGACAGCTCTAATTTGAGCGTCATTTTGGAAAATTCGACAAATTTCCTTGACTTCAGCATGCTTCTTTGGAGACCACCATTGCTCTTTTGTACCCAGCCTGAATAACCATGGCTTTCTAACTTACTGGTTAGAAGGAAAACCACATTCCCATGACTCTATAAAAGCGGAGATTAATGCAGGGCTACTTTCACGTATGTGACAGTAGATGCTGCTCATATCCTGACCCAGAAAAGCAATATTTAGCAATGGATTAGGTGCTTTCAATCAGTCACCTAACTTGCCCTCATACAGCTGACTCTGTGGCCAAAAATTATACAGTGCAGTTTTCTTGAATCCTTTGTAGTGTAGTTTCATCAACTTTAGGTTATTTCACTTTATTTCACTTGTCAGTCAAATCTCTATTTAAAGCTAGAAGTGTTTCACTTAAGTAGGACTTGATACTAAAGCTTTCCTCTTTTCCATCTTTTGCAATGCAATGTTATATTACTACACCAGTTATTCAAAGGCCAAGATAAGAATGCCAGGCTTTAGAAAATACACATTAGAACAAGACAATATAAGATTTTATTTAAGGTTCACATTAATGACAATGATGATTAGTGAATCAGCTACTGCAAAATGTGTCCCTTCTTTAAATTTTGAGTCAGTTACAGCAACTGATCTTGAGATGTGATGCCAGTCCTATAAATTCTGCTTGTACAAATCTTTTGCAGAACCTTTTGTTTTTGTTTTGCCTAAGCAAAAAGAGTTTGGCCAATAGATCTCTTACAACATAAACTGATCCCACTATAATTCTGTCTCAGAGAGCAGCACCTTCAGGCAAGATCACTGCAGTGCAACCACTGTTAATGGAAACTTTGCCTTTAACTCCTCCAGAATGAAGATTTCACTCTCTCTCAGGTTGAGCACTTGTCTCTACAAGGCTTATTTTACAGCCATGAATAAATGTTCACCTACATCCACCAGACAGGCTTTGAGGCACTGTGGATGCTTCACACTGTGCTAAAGGCAGAAAGCAGGACATGGGACTGCTGAGCACAGCATGGGGCAATCCCGCAAAGATGACAACCTGGTGCAGCAGGGCCCACCCAGTTTCTCTTGCAAGTAGTACAGAGAATGGCCAGGGGAAATAGGGCAGGACACAGACTTCCCAGCAGTCCCTGAATGAGGTAATAACTCCTTGGCACTGAAAGGAATTTCCAAGCAGCCCTCAGGCACCAAGAACCAGTTTAAGGAGTGCAAAGACAACCCTGTATCCTCTTTTACACAGAAATGTCACACACAGCTGTTGCGGATGAAGGGGATGTAACATGCAAAACATTTTTGCCTAACCCCATATTATATGCCTTGCTCAGTTTTCAAAGAGGTCCCTGTATAATGAGACTATAATGTTCCCTCTAATGTTTTCAGTATACAATTACTGATCCAAGCTCCATTTTTAATTTTATTTTTTTTTTTTCAAATAAAACAGAAAAGGTCACACTCCAAACAACAGCAACAGCAAAATCCCACTCATGATGCATATATTCAGTTCATAACACCACAGTGTTGTTGTAGGGCACACTGCCATGAACAGTGAACTTCAGGACAATAGGGCTTTAGATATTTTCATCACAATACACTTTTTTCCTCTCTGAGACATACTCATCTTCTTGATGGCAGAATTTAATTTATGTTGTCTTAAGTTCTTGTGTGCAATATTGGTGACACTGTTGCTTTTATGAAGTGAAACACCTAACAGTGGTAACATTCTGTACTTCTTTCACAAAAGGATGTAATTCTAATAGGGCAGAAGAAAAATGAAAATGTATTGTATTATTCATAACTTTCATCACAGAATCATGAAAGCAAGTTAGAAGAGACCTCAAAAAGTCATCAAGCCTGTGCCTTCCCACATGATATTTGATCTAGGAATCTGTCTAAATACGTACTCGATCAGCTTTTCAAATTAAAGGATAAACACAATATTCCTTGTACATATTCCTTGCATTAACTATTTTACCAAGCTTTATGGGGATTCGTCTGAATTATTTTAAATGAGGGGAATTACCTTACAAAAATATTAAGGTAAGAATTTTAAACGTCCAGTGTCAGTAATTGAGAAAGGAGTGCACTCATGATAATACTAATGTGATCATTTTTATAAGGCAGAACATTTTAATTTCTGCTTATTCTTTGCTTTGTTTAGAGACAGAACTATCAGCTGCAAGCAGTCAGTAGCATCACATAGCTACTATTTCTGAGACTCTGTCTCTTCACCTATATATATTCTGCAGCAAATTCCACACCCAGCACTGTCCACACAGATGTGTGGTTTATGAGAAAGTACATGTACAGGCACCCCACATACCGAATGCAGTTTCTAAAATTATTTCTAAATTGTCTCCAGTGCTTCCTAGCAATGTTTCAACAGCAGAGAGCTGTAGTGATATCCGCTAGAAGTTCTCTATTTTCCTGAGACACATTTACTAAACATTTATAATGTGATACCAAATGGTTTATTTAAGTTATGAAAACTGAGCAATATTCTTCAATTCAACAAAGAAGGTACGTCTCTGAAAGATTATACTTCCTGACATTTAAATCTTATGATCCCTAATCATTCATGAAGGTTACCAGTTGCAATCAGTGGGGTAACTTCAGAAATGAATTTGTTACAAATTACACAAAATGTAATTAAAAACTCAATCTTGTACTCATAAATGTCATCTGCAATTTTTTTCCACATCAGACACAACTACATATTCTGTGTATGTCAAGAATTTGCCATGAGCATAATCCACATTTGTGGCTGTGGAAAACTCAGTGATGCTCAGTACTAATAAATAAATACATTAAAAAATAAAATTATGTTAAATTTAGTTTCCACAGTAAGCCAGATTACTGAGGAGTAAATCAATAGAACTCTACAGAAGCCAAAATATTTGTGGCCAGTTGCTCAGGATCTGGCCTTCTATCTCTCACTGAAATAATTTTTTTAAATGATTAAGTAAAGTACTGCTCATATAAGGCATCGATTTTTACCATTGATTTTGTGCTGGCATTTGAGCCAAGCCTCAAGAAGCTTGAGCGCTTTATGTATTTACAGCTGTCTGTTGGCAAGGAATAATTCATTCCCTCCAAATAAAACATGCTCTTGGAGCTTATAAAAACAGCATTTTTCTAGACTAGATTTACAAACAGCTTCTTCAAATAAGAAGTTAGAAAATGTACTTTAAATCTCTGAAACAAAAGCAGAACTCTATTCCTTGATATTTTTGGTTTGTGAAATAAATAAGACAGATATAGATTATATTTTCCTCCCAGGAGAGCTCTTCTATCGGCAGAGGGCAAAGATCAATGATGAATCATCATCTCGTAACGAAGTATTTCCAGTGACAAAATGAAGTGTATTGTTTAGCACTCTTGTTTAAATATGTACATAGGAAAATTTCGTTTGCCTGTCACTGCATTTTTTCTAATCAGACAAATGCATCCATCATTTCCTTTTTGGCTGATCACAAGCAATTTTAGAAACAGGTCCAGCACTTACCTCTGATTC
Organism: Excalfactoria chinensis; assembly: GCF_039878825.1. Classification (NCBI taxonomy): domain Eukaryota; kingdom Metazoa; phylum Chordata; class Aves; order Galliformes; family Phasianidae; genus Excalfactoria; species Excalfactoria chinensis. The sequence continues at coordinate 25,992,723 of NC_092826.1, forward strand.
ATTTCAAAGCCTCTTCCCTAAGAGCGTCACATTCTAACACAACAGTAATTAATTGGCCTTACTTTCAAAAGCTATTGCCTATGTGTGAGAATATCACCCTCACAGAGCCTACCATCTATTTATTTAAATTAACCAGTCCTTCAAAATCTTAGCTAATGCAAAACTGTTTAAAAAATGATCACTTTCTTTTCCCTCTTTCTTAAAGCGTATGACTCCACTCATACTGAAGTAGAGAATCCTCCTAACTATAAGAGCTTTGTCTTTGTGTTATTCCATACCTTCCATCCATTTTGTTCTTCTACTGGTTTGAGGGACCTTTGGCTTAGTACATGACCTGGTGCAGACTATAGGATTACTAGTGTAGGTGGCTACCTATTCAGCACACTTAGAGACAAAACTGTGGCGTTGGCTGAAAGCACAGCTGCTAAAATATTTTCTCTTAGGTGTTACAGAGTGACAGTTAACTCAGCATATGAGTCATAATTTTAATGATGAAGGGTTTCATTTCCATTTCAATTATGGAAAATAAATGAGGCAGAGAAGGCAGAGTTCAAAAACATCAGAAAGTCCCAAAGAGTCAAATAGATGTAGACCGAGTTGCAAACCTAGACCTGACCATGAAGAAAACTGTTATTTATGAAAGATGAATTGGGTTTGCTTGCAATTTTCAGACTGACTAGAAGCTCCAGAAACCCCCCTTTAAAGGCACTGTTCACAGAACCTTTCACAAAAATAGCCATCAAATCCAAATCTCAGATTTCTCTTCCTGCCATCTATCTACCAGTGAACCAAGTAGTAATCACTGGAACCATGCACGACAAGCCCATTTTGTGCATTAAAGAAAATAAAGAGGGAACATACACCACATTTCTATTAACCACAGGTTTTATTAATCACATACTTATTCTTCAGCAGACTGACAGTGTTTTGTTTTGTTTTTTTTTTTTTCCTTCTTTGAATTAACAATGGTATTTGGCATGACTTTTATTTCTGGACCCATTGAAGAGCTGGATTCTTTTTGTTTCAATGCGCTGCTATTAAAGCCTCAGTAATGTTCAAAGAGTACTGACTACAGCCATGTTCTGCCAACAACCTCACCTTTTCCTAGTACTGAATAGAGGTCAGGAAATGCCTCTAAAGACATCTAAAGATCCTGCCAGTACAGGAGAATTAACAGCTACTACAGCCTGTAACCATATCTCAGCCATCTACCAAACAGAACATGCCAGGACCCTAAAAATTTTTGACTAAAATTTCTCATACTTTGACAGTCCCTCCCTAAAAATCCTTGCCTGTTCACACATTCACAAAATTTTTGCTAAGCACTTTCATTAAATAATAATAATAATAATAAGTACCCTTTGATTGATTGTTCTCAGAGGTTTTGCAATATTGTCTTGAAATACATATTTATCAATTTTGGCAGAACTACCTTCAGTATGAACATTCTCTAACAAAGTGTGAGGAATTTGTCTTGCTACTGTTTCTTTTGCTGCACAGCTCCTCTTTTATAAAATTAGTTTCATTACAAGACTTTACGTCAACTAGAAGGTATGTGGTTCCAACTATCACATTAATTTGCATAACAAATATATTATAAATAAATAAAATAAATTCTCACATAAATAAATAAAGGGTAACAGTTCTCACTAAAAGGGACATGGCCAACATCTTTTAAGCAAGCTGTGGGGACAGGACAAGGGGAAACAACCATAAACAGGAACGTAGGAAATTCTGCACCAATATGTGAAAAAAACTTCCTCATAGTGAGGGTGATGGAGCACTGGCACAGGCTGCTCAGGGAGGTTGTGGAGACTCCTTCTCTAGAGATATTCAAGACCTGTATGGACACCTACCTCTGCAGCCTGCAGCAGGGAGTCTTCTCTGCAGGGGAGCTGAACTCAGTGATCTCTGGAGATCTCTTCCAACCCCTACATCTCTGTGATTCTGTGAAGTCTAAGTAATATGCACACACCATAAGATCAACAGCAAAACCAAATTGAGCCTACTGTCCCATCTTATTCTTCATGCATGAATTGACAGCTAAGGCTCAGGTGCCATAAATATCTTTTCATGTCTTATCCCTTGTCTGTATGCATTCTCCTACTGTCCCTTTTCTTTTATACTGAAAGGCTGAGTTTCAAAGAGATTAAGCTAAGCAGCATATATTAACTGTGGTCCATTACACATACCAATAGAAAAAATATACTGGTTCTAAAACATACAAGAGAAAAAAAAGAAGTGTTACAATAGCACTGGCATAAGTTCTGATTATATCAGGACTTTTAAAATGTATGAACATTTTATTTTTCTCTTTACTAAAAAAGATCTTTTTTTTTTTTTTTTTTTTTTTGGTGATCTGGAAGTTAAAATTGCAACCTGCACAGTATGATCCTTTAACTACTTTCAGCCTTACCAGCTTCAAAGCTTACTTCCCAGACCAAACTGTAATTCTTGATCCAAAGCACAACAGTCAAAAAATGGTGTTTTAACAGCTGAATATCTGATGACCATATTGCTTGAAACTTTCTGTTATTTAACTCTTCTCAACATTTAATGTAATAACATGCTCCGTTGTACCTCTAATAATCAATGTAAAAAATGGGTTATCGAATGACACCACATTTATAGAGCATCCTTTACATTTAAACACCTAAGCAAGCCTAATTACATGCCGAAATTTCCAGGATCCATTAATATGCTCTATTTGTCAATGCAGTTTTTGCTAAACATGGCATACCTTAGTCTATGAAAAATGTCTGATTGATTACAATCAATATACTGTTCAAACCACAAGACATTTTTTGCAGTGCTGTGTAACATAAAATGGATTTTAAAAAAAATGCAAGCTAGTGTCCACAATCCTCCATCAGAAACAACAGACTTTTAAACTATTCTTTTACTATGAATAATGCATTCTTCTAAAATCCTCTCAAAATGCAAGGGAGAGTCTCGAGAGCTAAAGAATTTTCAATAAAAAGAGGGTGTCCAAGTTCATGACTTCCGTGCTCACATCTCATGCACGTTGCAGCCCTCTTCCCCTACCCTCCATACACAAGTCTTAACATAGTTAAAACTCTATTACTCATTCTGCAGAAAGACTGAAATGATCTTCCCATCACATAACTAATCAGCCTATTTTCCACAACTTTTCACTAAACTGAAGCAAATCCCATTACATTTGCTATGAACAAGATATGAGCATAAAACCAGTTAATCGATTCTCCACTGAGTTAATCAAGACATCCTACCAAATTATACCAGCTGGCTATATGGGAAACCCTGTTAAAAACATCTGTTTCACAGTAACTTTTAATTTTAAAAACAAAACAAAAACTTCAAAAACATTACCCTTCATCCTTTTATTATTTCCTTATGGGATTATTTCTATTTGATTCTGCAGGATTAGTGAAAAGATTTCAGATACATTAGTAGCTCCATAGAGGAACATCCACAGTTGAAAGAAGGTGTTTGAGTCCAGGTGAAATTTAAACTTAAGTGCTATAAAGAGGAAAGGAGGAGAGTGAAGGTCCCGGAACCAGTTCTTCCTGTTATACATTCAGATCCTACTTATTCTGCTTTTTGTTCATCGTCCAGCACCTTTGGTTTACTATTTTCTTTTTCTTACACCATTTTTCAATAGATCAACATGTCAGAATACTCCTCAATGTATCTCATAAGATATAATTGTACACTTATTAGTGGTCAAAGGCTAAAGGCTATCAGTGAAATTAACTGTATTATTTTGTTTAGGTCAAAGAAGGTTAACTGCAGCGTATGAATGTTGAAGAAATCAGACATAACAAATGGATAAGTTACATCAACTGGAAATTTTCATAAAGAAAATATGGTATTCCGTAAATGGGCTCTAAAGCTTTATTTTTCATTTCTATGCTTGAAAAACAACAACAACAAAAAAAAACAATCAAAAAAACACATGAAAGAAAAGCAACTGTTTATTCTCAAAGTGCAGTCAACATCACCTTTGGCCCTAATGATCATAAGAAAGAGATTAATAGTGATGTCCTCTCTACATGAATCTATTAATATATGCTTAGGTATTTTTGGACCAGCCTTCTGCCTTCTGATAAATGCCTTTCACTAGAAAGTTCAATGTAAAAAGGAATTCTGTTTCTCAATGTGGAGGAATTCCTTTACTGTGTCCATTTCTGGACTCCCCAGTACAAAAAAGACAGGAAACTCTTGGAAAGAATCCAGCAGAGGGCCACAAAGATGGTGAAGGGACTGGAGCATCTTCCCTATGAAGAAAGGCTAAGCGAACTGGCTCTGTTTAGCCTTGAGAGAAGATGACTGAGAGGGGATTTAATCCAGGTTTATAAATATCTGAGATGTGGGTGCCATAGTGGCGAGGCCAGTCTCTTTTCAATGGTACGTGGAGACAGGACAAGGGGGAATGGACATAAGCTGGAACATAGGAAGTTCCACACGAATGTGCACAAGAACTTCTTTATGGTGAGAATGATTGATCATCACTGGAACAGGCTGCCCAGGGGGGTTGTGGAGTCTCCTTTCTCTGGAGATATTCAAGCATCGCTTGGACGTCTACCTGTGCAACCTGGCGTAGGGAACCTGCTTTGGCAGGGGGGTTGAACTCGATGATCTCTGGAGGTCCCTTCCAACACATCACATTCTGTGATTCTGTGAATGCTTAAACTTCCTATCACAACTACCACTTCCACAGCACAAAAGTGGACAAAGCTCTGCAAAGGGGCTTAGTTTATGTGGGGGATTTTACAGCAGACCAAACTGAATACATTAGTTTTAGCTGTGGTTTTGAGGCTCCAGCAATTTATTAAATTTTACCTAATAACCATGCCCAGATTCTGAAAGTCACCTAGACATAATGGTGAGAGACACTGAGACTGAGGAGGGCAAATACACCTACATGTCCTCAGGAAAACAAAAACAAACAAAAAAAACCCAACAAAACAACTACAGATTAAGACAAAGATTTGGAACAAGGATATTACACAAAAGGAGCATAGGAACTGAGTGGCAAAGTGCTTTTCCATTGACAGTCTCCTGCTGTGTACAAGAAAAGACATTTTTCATTTTTATAAATAAGTGTGATTTTAAGGGGAAAAAAATTACAAAATTCCCTTAGGAATATTATCTAAAGCCAGAAAGAATCTATGCAACCACAAACACTGAAATGAAAAGGTTCACTTTTGCAATGAGATTTTGAAAAGTACTATTTTAGGGGATAAACCTTTCTATACAATGCACACTATATCACTGTAATCCAAAGTATTCAAATTTATCAACAGCTTTTGTAGTAAGATGGGTAAAATACCTTGTGCTGGAATTTGGCAAAAAACAAATGTTTTACATTAATAAACTCAGATGCTGGTTACATTCGTCCAAGTCTACTGGGAAAGAAATACAGAATTCCAGCTCAGTTCCTCTATAGCATCCAGTTTAATCTAGAGTCTCAAAAATCTTACTGTCCACTAAAGTGTGACTTTGCAATTGAATGAACATCTAACCACAGAAAACATCAATATTGATTTACAGAAGAACAACCCTTATCTTTGGTACTACAGCAATTTTCAACATATTACTACAGAATAGAGGATTTTCCTGAAGATGCAATGCATCTTACAAACAGTAATTTCTGTCCATAAAATACCTATGTATTAATCCAAGACAAGTGAGTTCTTGGATTTATTCAAATATGATTTTATATAATGTTACATATCAACAAACAATATAAAACCCCAGGAGATACGCATGGTTGTGTCGGCAGGAGGTAAGTCCTTATCCGCTTTGATGGAATCCTTACCAAAGTCAAAACTCACATCACCCCCTGCCCTGCCACTGTGCTTGCATGCTTTGGATTAGCTATGTGGAGACAAAATGCACAAATGAACCCACATGTTTAAACCACAACAGTAGTTCATGCAGTATCTTTCCATCATTTCCTATCAATTAATAGTTGGTTTCACTCAAAGAAAATATTCTCTTTTAGTCTTGCTTTCGAAAACATCTATCTTTTTCTCCTAATGTTTCAGCTGTGGTCTACCAAGATCTGTATCTTATATGAAGGAACACTTTAGCATCTTGTCGTAGATTTTCTTTAGCTGCTGGAAGTTCCATGTCCTACTTCCATGAAAGACAACTCATTTAAAAAATCAAAATTAGCTGCATGTCTTTTTAAAATTCTGCCCACAAACTGTCTGTAGGATTTTTCTGTAGATTTCACTGTGATAATTTCACTATTTGTTAGCTTGGCTTTGATGTCTCTTTCTGCTCCATCTGCTTTGAAATATGCTGTTATTATTCTATTAATAAAGACCCATTTTTTTCCTTTTTTTAGGTTGAGCTGTGTTAAATGTGTTCAGAAAGACAGTAACATAAAAAAATCTCCAAATGAAAGAACTACCTGAGGACTTATAAAAAGGATAAAAGGACAATGCTAGTGCATCTCAAGTGTAACAGCAGACACATATAAAATATATGACATGAGACAAAAATTACTAAGGAGTAAGAAAGAATACTTTTAAATGGATTAGGATAATTTAACTGATTACATCTTCATACACCATTGGTGAGAGGTTGTAACTGATTTCACAAAGGCAATGCATGCAAATACTTTAGATGATTTCACATCAGAAATAAATTCATATTTACACTGCACATTATTTTTTGGGGAAAAAAAAAACAAACAACGCATTCACAGTGGGTTGCAAGGTGCATGTAAATCACGTGTTGTTTTTTTTTTAAAATAAACTGCTAGTCTTGCTTTATGTCTGGGTTCTTAGGAATTGTGGTAACACAACCAAAAACAGTTTTCTTATGTTATCATTTCTTTAATGAAAAGTATTTGCAATGCTTAAAACCTGTATAATTCTCAGATCAAATCTGACCAATACCTATAGACTAAGATCTTAGTGTTCTAAGCATCAGTAGGCAAATACAGAAAGCTGAAGTTCTCAGAAATGGGATTTCCTCTTAAATTTCTACTGTGATACAGACATTACTAAAATTAAATGTCCTGTTCCATTCACTAAAGCATGCCTTCACAATCACATTTTACTTTATTACAAGGCAATGCAAATAGAAAACATAGGAAAGTTTCCAATTTATAGCAGAACATGCAAATGGCAGATCTCTATTCAGTTTGGATTATATAAAATAAAATAAAAATTTCAGCAACAACACAAACACACATTTTAAAAGCAATTACCAAGAAACAAGAAATACTCCTTTTTGAGGTTTTTGGTTGGTTGATTGGTTTTGGTGTGGGCTTTTTTTTTTTCCTGTTGTTTGTTTCAGTATTGCAAGGAAGACAATTTCCTTGTATTTATAGTGGTAACCCATGTTTACAGATAGATCCATTTTTTTATTAACCTCTGTAAATTGAGATGATAACCTTTTCAGCAAGCGAAAGCCTGTGGTGGACAATAAGGCCACCGTACTCCAAATACTCCAAAACAGTTTTCATACATAACTGCCTGTTTATAGTATTGTTGTTAGATATTTTATAATGAAGTTTCTAATATATGTCTGTGTATGTAATTTCCCTCAATACAGTAAATACAGATAATTCACATATATAGTCAACACTGTTTAAAAAAGTTACACATTGGCAAATTGAAGGAATACAAAAATTAAGAATTGGAAGAATTTAGGAAACAAACTTCTGTCTTCTGAAAATACTTCATCAGTTTGATCAGAACTACAGTACTAACTTAATTATGTATTCCTAATTCATTTTCTTGCAAAAGTAATAAATGAAGCTCTCGCTCTTCATTTAAGAAAACAAAAGGTTGCTTTACTTTAAGCATAAAGCTGGTGAGGCGTCTGGAGCACAGGCCATATTCTCATATGGCTGAAGGAGCTGGGAATGTTCAGCCTGGAGAAGAGGAGGCTCAGGGGATGCTTTATTGCTCTCTATAACTTCCTGAAGGGAGGTTGTAGTGAGCTGGGGGTCAGCCTCCTCTCTCATGTCATTAGTGAGAGGACTAGAGGGAATGGTTTCAAGCTGCAGCAGGAGAGATTCAGGCTGGACATTAGGAAATATTACCTCTCAGAAAGGGTGGTCAGGCACTGGAATGGACTGCCCAGGGAGGTGGTGGAATCACAGACCCTGGGGGTGTTCAAGGAGTGATTGGACGTTGTGTTGAGGGACATGGTTTAGTGGGAGCTATTGGTAATAGGTGAACGGTTGGACTGGGTGATCTTTTAGGTCTTTTCCAACCTTGGTGATTCTATGATTCTATGATAAGTCCTTTAGTTCATTTTAAGCTTTTGTTTTCTGCAGAATAGGATGTTGCTGTTCACTGATATGATCATTCACAGATATTGTATTTACTTTGTTTGCTAAGATTGTGATCTGTCCTGATGTGTATCCAATTGTACAAGATATCAGTTCACTAATATTGATTAACTGTAAAATAACCCGGACATAAACTCCAAGGAAGTATAATTTATTCTTCCATCATTACTCTGACATTCTACTTTCTTTACTAGAAAGTAGGTTCTTGGCAGAAAACATTTTTTTTTTTTTTTCTTTGCTCTTTACTACCAGCAGAAACAGAAAAATGAGCTATGTGGATTCTGAGTTTGGCCCACTACAACAGCTCTTTCCTACTGATATATGAGAAAAAAAATATATAACTAGGAAAAAAATAGATTACTAGCAAAAATTGTATTTAAAACACTGCATTTTATTTTAATATTTAATAAAATTTTTATTATTGTGTCTCCAATACCGCTGACCCATCAGATATCAGGTTGTCTGTTCTACTGAGTTAATACCCTGTATTACATTTATCGGAAATACAGCCTTTTGCATTGAAAGCAGAATCCTGATTTTGCTCCCAGTTAAATCAACTGCAAAGTTGTTACAGCCCTAACCACAAAACATGGAGTGTGTCTTCTGTTTATCACAGTACATTCTTTGTGTTACTCAAAATACAGCAGACTGGGAAAGAGAGAGACCATTTCAAGAAAATACAATGTAAAAATTTCATCTTTACTATAGAAAAAAATCAAACTAAGAAATTACATTCTGAAGTAAAGCTCTGCCAGCTCAGTCTGAATGGATTTACATCAAAACCACTGGAAACTTGTAAGTGAGAGCAGTACCAGACTCCCAGTTTCTACCAGGGCTATGTCTTGCTACGTAGAACACTATACATCTTATGGTCAATGTAGTTGGTATGCCACATCCTTAACATACTTAAAATATATTTTATATGTGAAGTATCTTATTGACAATAATGGCAGCCTCCATTCAGCCTTGTTTCCACCTCAGTTCTGTTTTCTAGACCAAACAGAGATTACCATCATACTCAGTAACCTAAGCACGCAGTAAGACTTCCACAAAGATGCTGAGGTCAGGCTTATAACTCTGTGTTTAGTAGAGACAGCCATAATTCTCCAGACTTTCGTAAGTAACATAATTGTTGCTCTGCCTGAGCAGTAGCTAAAAAATGAGGGAATCATAATTTGGAAATTTTTCAATTTTATGGAAGAAGTCTAATATCAGAAGACTAAAACTTGCATGTTACATGTAGGATTCAATACCATGAAATATATTTTATATTGCATTCCAAAACATTAATTTGAAACAGACAGATCCTTTCAGACTTCAAACTTCTTATTAGGAAGTTTCTAGCTTCAAATATGTCAATTCTATTACTCTGCTTCTGTAGAGACACTTTTCTGATGCACTGCGGGGTTGTAAAATAGCAAACAGCTGGTCATAGAAAAAATTGATCATTATGGATTGTACTGTAGTTACAATTTAAAGTGAGATGGCAATTGCTGTATGAAATAATTTCATCATGCTCTGAAGGAGAAGATAAAGGTTGCAAAGCAAACTGCAAAGTTAAAATGTGTATTTTTATGAACAAGAAAAGACAAAGTATTTGAGTCAGTCCAAGGAAATTATCATCACTCCATACACTGATCTTTGTTTCAAATCCTTCTCCAAGGCCCTTTCTACCTACTTGTATAGGAAGTCTTACTGGCCTCACATGCACCAGTGGCTTCAAAATAACTATTCAGAGGAGAAAGTCAGGTTTCACCCCTTCGTAAAGTGGTCTGTAGCATAAGGAGGCACTGTACTGCGTTTCAATAGTAGATGAGGGATTGCATAATATGAAATTGCATAATTTCTGTCTAAATGTTAGGTTAAGTGATCTACAGTTAAGGAAGGATTTAAGGTAGGCTTCCCTTATCTGATAATTAGGGTTGACAAAGCTGGTCTGAATCTCACAGAGGGATCAAAATTGGTGATCACCAGAGATACAAATTAACAAATTCATGGATTCCAAATATCCTGCCAAAATCAGAAACCTATTTTTTCAAGTGTGTGACTCACATAAATTGGGCAGAAATAATAAAAATCTAAACTGCAAGGGCAACACATTAGGCAGACTGAAATCTAGCCTCTAGTCAAGTAATGAGACAACAGTGTTTAAAGCACATCTTAAGAAAATGTAAAATGAAATTCTAAACATTACTCAAATTTAACATTTTTCTAAACATAAAATTCCTGAAAAAAGTCATTGGTTTATTGCAGTTTTATGTACTGTATTTTTATTTAATAGCACGTTTATGTTTGACCTGTTGTTTCTAGATAGGCAGAAAACCCAATAATTTTACTTACAGCACTTCTAAATGTCATTTCAGTATCTACAATTTATTTCAGTCTTTTTGACCTGATCATTCTGCTCTGGACCTGTTCCACCTGCACCTGTAAGGTCAGATATCAACATCTTTTTTTACTCAAATATCATAACTGATTATAGAATAACAAGTTATCAGGAAGTTTTAATATTCGAAATTTGAGTCTGCAAATATGCTACCAGGCTGTATTTTATATTGACTCAGTTGTTACATTTTGACTTTTCTTATTAGTCAAATTGGTATGGGAGAGATAAAGGACCAGTTTAAGTTCCACATTTAAGAAATAACTTCTTAGAAAACCAATTCTGCTAAAACTTCTAAGTCAACCTTGCCAGATGGGAGGGCATCCTGGTAGCAATGGCTGTGGAGGGGCAGATGTAGCCCATAGAAATGAATAATAGAATATAAATTTCAAATTAACTGAAAGAATTGAGTTTTTAATTTATAGTTCCACTAAGATGATGGGGAGTAAGATGGGCCACTGAAAGTAAAACTGAGAGAAAGGGATGAATAAAATGAGTGAATAAAGGTCAATGGTAAGCCTGCTTTTGGATGCTGGTGAATAAGCTGAAACACTGCCATTTGCACATTGGTCTGGCGGGCTCACTGTGGGAATGAAGGAATGAGAAAACTAAACTCTTTTCTGTCATGAAGATTCATAAAATCACTCAATACTTTCACGTAAGTCTAGTTTACCAGAAGGAAACCCCTGTCCTATCTCACAGTTGCATGAGTATTATTACACTATAATTTGTAAGAAGGGGGGTATTTTTTTGTTGTTTGCAAAGATTTTATTGTTCTGCTTTTGTGTTATTTTTTTAATAAGTAATAGAAATAAGTAGTGAAATATCTATAGTGCTGATGAAAGCTAAGGTGGTGGAGGGCAGAGGGGCTAAGACTGAAGGAAGGTGAGCAGAAGCAGGGACTGCAAACATTCCTGTTCTCTGAAGCCTTAAATGAACACCTGGGGAATTTTTCCTCCATTTCTATTGTTCTCCCTCCTACTTCTCTTTCTAGTCCTTTCCCCTCTTCTGCCCTTTTCCTATTGCTTCCTTTTTGTACATCCTTCTGAGTTGTTCCAGCACCAAGGGAGAGGTCCAGAGCAGGAGGGAAGGTCCAGCAAGCCTAAAATAAAAAACATTACAAATAAAAGATAAAAGGATCCAGAAATTCAAATGAACTAGCCTAACGCTTTCAAATACATTTCCTTCAGTCTGCCACTGCAGACCAGTGTGACATAAGTCTCTACTGCAGAGATGATTTTGATCTTAAAAGATCCAATGGAAGAAAAGTAGCCAGGTTTTCTGATTACAATTAACATTAAAAACATTCATTAATATTTGTGATCAAGTATCAAGAATTTCTGAACCCATTTTAAAATTTCTGAAATGAAATATTACTATTATACAATTGTATTATCATACTATATACATCATCATCATCATCCAGGTATTCCTGAAATAATGTATTTCTTTAGACTGTAATTACTTTTCTCATAATTGCTCCTTTCATTAGCAGATCCCTGAGCAAATATTCCTCATTCAGCAGCCCTGGACCACCTACTCACACAGTGCAGATGTTATGGTTAGTCTCAGCAACATCAAATGGCAAAGTCTGGCTAATATGCACTACCGTTACAGAGAAATTCAGCTGTGTTCTTCTATGTCCCCACAATCTACAATCATGAGGTCTTTCTAATGCTGTGTCCATACTGTACTTCCAAATCTGAGTCAAAATGCATGACTAAAAAGAGAAATGTTATGGTGCATAAATGAAACTGAGGAAAGAGCTGACTTCATCTAGTCAGCTAGGAATATGATCCTTGTAAATCCATTTTTTGTGAAGACTGCTCAGACAATGCATTGTTGAGGTACAGTACAAAAAACAAAGGTAGAAATATAAATACATATCAAAGAACAGAGATGAAGACAAAGAGGTGGCAAAGTGCATAACATAACATGGTAGCTGCTGCTAGAAAAAGACAACAGTAGCATAACATACAGGGCAGTAGCACAAATGGGCAAGTTTTTCTGTATCCTACTGAAAAAGCCTTTTCCAGAAACACAACTTTCAGATTCAGATCTTCAGCTTTTTGCTGATCTACTTTTTGCTGATATACTTTCTGACACAATAACTCTATGATTACACTAATTCACATGTGTAAAGTTTAAGTTAATTCAATTGACATCCATATGATCCTTATCTTTCAATTATTTTCAGAGGTTTTTCAGATGAGGTCCGTGATTGTACACAGTAACTGAAGTGCCAGGATTTTATGGTAGAATTCCACAAGGAGAAATCATTGAAGCCGTAGGATTTATAACCTTATAAACGGTCAGGAAGTTACATGAAGTAATGGGAAAGAAAAAAAAGGTATGAAATCTTGGACCCAACAGAAATCTTTGAGAAGTCTGTCATAGTCTAGAACAGATACAAACTGTTTAAAAATACATATTAATTTTTGTAAAAAAAAATAAAAAAATAGCAAAAATAGCAAAAAAGTCGAAATTAAGCCACAAAGATTCTAGTAGCCAAAAATAAATAAATAAATAAATAATCAGTTTTCAATCAAATATTTAATTAATAAATCAATATTTCAAGAAGTGGGAAGAAAAATAATGGGATTTATCTCTCTTTATCCATCAAAATTTTAGGAATCTGTGCTCTCTCTCATCAGTGAAAAGAGAGAGGTGTTTTAGAAAGGTTGTTCATCTCACCTATCTACAGATGCCTCTCGGGATATAACCCATAGCTCTCTGGAGGTGTCTATATATCTCCATTGACTACAAAGCCTTAAGCAACTGTGTTAGACTGCAGTTACTAACTTTCTGATGGCTAAAATGATGACTAGCTTTGCTCTGAAAACCCATTTTTTAAACAGCAATGTTAAGAGAGATCAATCTATCCTTTTGTGTGAATCACTTCATCAAAATCTACAGAAAAAAAAAAAAAAGAGAGAGAGAGAGAGAGAGATGGGAAATCTCAGGACCAGGTTTCTGTTCACATGTAACCCACCAGAGCAGAGCACACCCCCATGAATGGTAACACAGTATGCTTCCCTCATAAAATAGTAAACAGTGAAAACAGCATCAATGTGCTGATGAATTATCCCATTAAAGTGCAAGTGACATAACATCAAAATTTAAATCTACTTTATCTTTTCATTCTGCATAAGCTACATTAATTGTCTACAACTTACAAACACACGATAGAAGACGCTAACCTTTTCATAGCCAACCTTGCAGGTGACTCATTTACTGAGCTCCCACTATATGCAGGGAGTAAACATAAAATCTTTCTTCTTCTGCAGTTTGAAAAAGCAAGCTGATAGGAAAACTGAAACAGGTCAGGAAAATGACCTATTGTGCTGCATGTCAGGTGTCAGATTTTACCATACGTAATCAGAGGCAAATACAAGACAATAAATGATAAAACTGAAATTTTGTTAAATGGAACATAGTATAAATAATCTCTTTTGCAGTTACCCAAACAGGAAGCTTAGTTTATAGTATTTAACAGATGTCATATGACAGTTTGCTTGTAACATTTTTAATGTCACACAACTTCTACCTTAACATTTATTGGGTGAAGGATCTTTCAATAGGATACTGAAGATACATAGAATATATTTCAAGCTCAGAATTGTGATGCTACAAGTACTAAGTGCACTGCGTTTCACTGTAAGTCAGTGAGTTACGCCAACTCCTATCAACGAAAGCTGTTAGCATTCAGTAACACTTGGGGCCAGATTCTGTGTGCAAAGATGCACATAACTGTCTTTGTTCTGCTCGTACATTTTTGTGTTTTGCTCATTCAAATTGCTCTAATAAAGAGGTCACCTTATGTGGTGGTGCAAGTATCTTAGTATTTCCAACACCATGCAAGTACAACTATAGTTGACTTCAAGTTAACTATAAGGCAGACTAAAACTTCTCTATCGAAAACATACATGTGTGCAGTGACTCTTCAAGAACCTAAAATTACCTCTAATTAACAAGATGCATCTTGTATCTATTTGGCATAAACACTGCTCAGCCCCTGCGTGAATCTCCTAGCTAAAACCTTTTGCTGAATACACTGTGCTACTGTGATTTTTGTCTACACAGCAAATTTAGCCTTTTTTCAATGAAGTAAACAATATCCCATTAAAATTTGATTTATGCCAGACAGCTCTTTTATGTTGACCCTGCATGTCTGAATAGAGGGAGGATTTTGATGAAAGAAACTATAGTGAACTGAACAGGCTGCAATAAAAGCATTTGGCACATGACATGTTTGGTAGACTCAAGATCAGACTTTCACAAAGTCATTTAGTAATTATCAAGGTGCAAAAATCATCATTGGATCCTTTCTGAATTACTGCCCTTTAAATAATAATAATAGCAATACTGCCTTAGCCTGGACCTACATCTGTCCAAAGGTCAAGAGCAGCTGCCAGAGGACCACAGTACTGCCCACACAAAATTTTCAGCTGTTTTCAGAGCTCCATATTGACTTAGATGTTCAGTGACTGCACATCAGCTGGGCACTGCTCACTGACATAAGGAGAAGTTCACCTGGAGAATGACATCTATGTAAATCAAGTTTCATCAGAGCTTAGGGTAACAAAGGAAGAAGAAAGACGAGTACACAAAGGCAAACAAAAAGACTGGGGAGAACCATTTATGGGCCACCATGCCATCATTGATCCTGTTAAACCCACCTCTGCTGCTTCCAACTTTGAAGAGCTATGTCTCAGAAGATATTGTTGTATGTACCAAAGTAACCACAAAGGAATTATGCCACAGACAAAGCTTTCTACCTAAAACAGAGATGCTGCTGCAGAATAGTTGTTGCTTGAGCCTGGAAATTCCAGAAGGCCAGGGGGCATGTAGGAGAGTTAGTGGTGGAGAGGCACAGGGAGGAAACCAGGGAGACAATGTAGCTTTGTAGTTTTTCTCAGGCGGCAGTAGCAGGTATCAGTGTATATAAATTTACAGTACTGTAAAAGTTAACTATCTATTCCTAATCAAGACTGTATTTGTTGAGCTCTAAAAGACTGTGTAAACTTTTGACTAATTCTCTATCACACTAAAAACATCAGTAAAAAGAACTATATGACCATCTATGATCATGTCTACCTTTCTAACTCTAAATATCACAATCATAAAAACAAGCTAATAGTATTCACACTAAGGAACCTGAGATACACTTAATAATTTGAAAGTCTACTTAATTTTTGTTTTAATTATAAGCAGATGATTCATGGAGATACAAAATCACACTTTGTTGTTCCAAGGTAAATTTCATAGAAAACAGTTCCAAGACTGCAGTAAAGATGTTTCAGAAGGATTCGATACATTAAAGAGATTAGTGTCATTGTGAAATACAACAAAAGAAAAGATGAGAAAAAATGGTTTAAACTTTGCTAATGTGTGTACATGTGAAACAATAATCTTCAAGTCATGTTACCCTGGTAATTGTTCAAAGGTTATAAAATAATTAGTGCCTTAACAGAGGTAAGGATGTTACACTATAATCTTCGCACCATTTAAAAATAGCATTTTGTTTTCTTCTGTCAGTCAGGATCTGAGTTTAAGGAAGCTACAGACTGGTTTAAATCCAATTCTCTCGATGACTATGTTGACAGTGCAACAGATTACGCAATTTTTCATCTGGAAAATGTCATCTTTAGCCTTCTGTTCAGAAATTCCATCAGTTCTTAAAGGATGTGGCTTCAGATTTTGACAGAGCACTGCATCCTCTGAGAAGACCACGGGAATTCAAAAGTATTCCTATGGGGACAGACCTATCAGTCCTTTCTTCAAATGCTATTAAGTTGTTGTTTTAAGACAAATAGGGGGAGCACAAAACAACATTCCAGAAGAGAAAGAAACTGCTTTTAGAATAATGCTTTTGCAGACAAGAGAGCTAAGATAACAGCAATCTTGGAAGAAACTAATTAGGAAAAGCTATTTTAAACAGCACTATAACAAACTTTCACAAGTATTCCTACTAGAAGACAGCCTCTGATACAACACTGGCTTGAGTCCATTCTGCTCCCCCTGGTTGATAGGAACTCAAAACACTGAAACAGTAAATGAAAGATTCTTGGGAGGCAACAGAACTGTGCTGAAGGAGAAGTCCCTGGGAGTCCTTTGCAGAGAAATGCAGCATGGTGAGGCAGTGCCAAGGGCAGGTCAGTGTGGCACAATGCCTGGCTCAACAGCAGAAGGCACAGGCACAGCCCAGCTCCAGGTAAGCACATCAGGCCTAAATGGGGGCTGGAAGCTGCACATGGAGGCAGAACCAGGGAAGAACAGGTGTGAACACAGATGCCCTGCTTCTGCTGCAGCCCAGCTTTGCTGAGAAAGCTTGGATGTCTGTGACCAATGTTAATGGGAACCACCACCCAGTTAGCCCAAGCAAACTCAAGTGTAAGGGGCAAGGATTAGGGACTGCCCTCTGGAAATGCACAGGAAAGACAACCAGGGGGAAGCAGAGATGTAGAGAGGTAATCTTACTGTGGGGGGGACAGCAGTGGCACAAAAACAAATAAGTATAAACTGTCTGAGAAAAAAAAAAATCAGGCATCAAACAGATTTTCAACAGCTGTAAGAGTCAGACCCAAAGAGGCGAGGTGGGAATGGTGCCCCAGCTAAATCTGCACTGGAGCTCAAACAGAGCAAGTCCAGCTCAGCACCACAGCAGAATTGATCTGAAATCCCCACAGGCCTCTCTAGTCCTAACTTCTATGTGGAAAAATATGAAAAGATATCCTTCCATTGCCAACTGAGGCCACTACAGTGGATGAAAGCTTGAATTTGGGTCAGCGCTCTGTGCACCATAGTCATTAACTCCTGTTCACCGGTCACGCATTGTTATTTGCTAGTAAGCACTGCTTATAATAGCTAGTTACGGATGAAAAATTGCTCTCCAAATCTTTCTATTTACAAATATCTTAAATTCCTAAATTCACACATATCAAATGAGATATAAACAAAAAATAGAAGATGACATACAAGTCTGGACACAAATCACACATCAGGAGTTCATGCAGTAAGTGCTTCTCACACTTAGTGTAAGACACAGTTACATCATCACTTCTAGAAACAACACTGCAATTCATTAGATGAAATTTTCATTCTTCCTTCCAAAAATAATGCTTGCCTCTTACACTAACTCTGCTTTCAGCGTGTTAGTCATAGCATAGCTATGGAAACATCAAGCTGGAACCGATTCCAACAACCCAAATCCTACTGTGCCCACATAATGCAGGAGGCAGAGGTATCCTCTTTCAAAATTATCTCCTTTATCTCTTTTATAAAATCACACAACCTCAAATTTCTGCAAAAGAAACGTATGTATGAGTATTAGATTACTGAGCTACTCACACAACAGGTGCTTTGCAGGCAAAATCTGGGTGCTGAAAATAGTGATTTCTAAACTTTTTATCTCAGACTTTAAACCTTAGGTGAGAAGAATCTACAGTCAGCAACTATGTGTACAAAACTACCCACTCGACACACCTGCAATATTGAAAGAAAGGACAAAAGGAACATTACTCTGGAAACTGCAGCCTAGTTACTATATTTCAGTGCTTTAGCAATACCAAAAATGCTTTTCTAACTGTCAATTTCACATAATTTAAGGAAAAACTTTAATTTAAAAATAAGGGGGGAGGGAAATGAAGGGAGAGGTGGAAGATAGACTTTCAATCATTATGGTATTTTAAAGGCTTTCTTTCAAATTAAATCCTGAGAAAATAAGCAGGCTGAATCTTCTTACACTGTATTGACACAACAGATTGTAACTATTTCTGAGAAGTCATCATTATCTATCATGGAAATGTCTAGACAGTGCTTTTTGGACACAATGGATTATTGACCCCAACATACTATCAAAAGTATTCCATCATGTCAATGCAGAAACCATGCACAAATACGCGCTAAGCATTTTTACCATACTTAAGCTGGAAAAAATCCACCTTAAATACACACAGCGGCTTTACTACAGAGTAAATTAATAAAAACAACAGTAACTGATTTATTTTTCAACATGTCTAATTTCACAGAAGAATAATGAAGACTTCTAATACACACTTTCCACTTTAAAGGCAGCCGTTATGTCACAGCAATGTACACTGTTAGAAGCCTCAAACTTCCAAATGAATTAGAAACTGGCCATGCAGTTTTGCTTATGTCACAGAAAGAAAATAAATACACTCTCTGTAACTTACTTTGGTTTCCACATGTAAGGAGCTGGCTGGAGGGCCGGGCTCAGAGAGTGGTGGTAAATGGAGTTAAATGCAGCTGGTGACCGGTCACGAGTGGTGTTCCCCAGGGGTCGGTGCTGGGGCCTGTCCTCTTCAACATCTTTATTGATGACCTGGATGAGGGCATCGAGTGCACCCTCAGTAAGTTCGCAGACGACACTAAACTGGCTGGGAGTGTGGATCTACCTGGGGGTAGCGAGGCCCTACAGAGGGATCTGGACAGGCTGGAGAGCCGGGCTGAAGCCAATGGGATGAGGTTCAACAAGAGCAAATGCCGAGTCCTGCACTTTGGCCACAACAAGCCCAGGCAGCGCTATAGGCTTGGGTTGGAGTGGCTGGAGGACTGTGTGGAGGAAACGGACCTGGGGGAACTGATTGATGCTCGGCTGAACATGAGCCCACAGTGTGCCCGGGTGGCCAAGAAGGCCAACGGCATCCTGGTGTGTATCAAGAATGGCCAGCAGGACTAGGGAAGTCATCCTGCCCCTGTACTCAGCATTGGTGAGGCCTCACCTCGAGTACTGTGTCCAGTTTTGGGCACCTCAGCACAGGAAGGACATGGAGGTACTGGAGCAGGTCCAGAGAAGGGCAACGAGGCTCGTGAAGGGCTTGGAGAATCAGCCCTACGAGGAGAGACTAAGGAAGCTGGGGCTGTTTAGTCTGAGGAAGAGGAGGCTGAGGGGAGACCTTATTGCCGTCTGCCAGTACCTGAAAGGTTCTTACAGTGAGAGTGGGGCAGGTCTCTTCTCACTAGTGACAAGTGACAGGACGAGGGGAAATGGCCTCAAGTTGCGCCAGGGCAAGTTCAGGTTGGATATTAGGAAGAACTTCTTTACAGAAAGGGTGGTTAGGGACTGGAATGGGATACACATGGTTAGGGACTGGAATGGGATACACATGGTTAGGGACTGGAATGGGATACACATGGTTAGGGACTGGAATGGGATACACATGGTTAGGTACTGGAATGGGATAAACAGGGAGGTGGTTGAATCGCCATCCCTGATGTGTTTAAGAGCCGTTTGGATGTGGTGCTCAGGGATATGATTTAGCAGAGGTTGTTTTAGAGATGGGTACTGGTTAGGCTGAGGTTGGACTTGATGATCTTCCAGGTCTTTTCCAACCTGGGTCATTCTATGATTCTATGATTCTATGATGTAATACACAGCTTAAGTTTACGATCAGCTACAAATCCCTAAAGGCTGTTTAAATAAAATACACTAAGCAATCCCATCACAAGTAAACACAAAGTAAATTATAGAGAATGCTGCAGATCCAAGCATTCAGCACTTCTACTTTAGCATAATACTGCACTGTATCTCCTTCCAGAAAAGAATCAAAACCACCAACAAGCCTGTCATCTGGAAAAATCCTTCCAAACTGTATTTTAAAGAACCAATATCCTGCCTCTACATCAGGGGCAGCCTCTGTTAAGCATTTAAGCACTATCCATGAAAAGTAACAGTTCCTTCTCCAGTCCTGAACTCTCAGTGACCGTCACGGAAAGTAAGTTTCCCATTCCCTGCCAGCCAGTGGCATTAATAATCATCAAAACAAAACGAAACACCTTCGAGCAAATATCTGTTTCTGATTAATCTCCATCCCAATGAATTAAATTCATAAGAGGCAACCTGCTGCCTTGTTTACGCCTTTTTAATACGAGGAGCAGAAGTTGGATAGAAGGGTTTTGCTGCCCTCAGGGCTACGAAATATGTCTCGTGTGGCAAGGAGCCAGCTCACCCAGGGAGCCTCCTTTGCTGTTTCTCTCACAGCTATTTTCTAATGGATAATTTTTAAACAGACACACACAAATACACAAGTCACCACAACACGGGGCTGGGGTTTTTGCTCTTGTCTGAAGTCCTGCAAGTATTCATGCCCAGAACAAGGACCTCAAGATTTCACCCTGAAATTTCAATTTGGGGATTTTTCCCAGACAGGAGGTTGCAGTGGGGGTCTGCATTCTCATTCCTCCCTCCCCCCCCCCCCCCCCCCCATACTGCCTTCCCCTCCTGACAGCACACAGCAGACAAACACCTCTCTTCAGCCTCACAGACCCAGCCTCAATTAGTGCAATGCTCTGCACACATCCGAGCAATCAGGAGGCAGAGATACGTAGTTCAGTCCCCATGTGCACTGCACTGAGACCTTCAGCTAAGGGTGGAAAGAGATTTCTTTAATATATATATATTCAAATCTCACAATGTAATTTACACAGCGTGGAAACGCCTACAAGGAGATGAAGTACCTGCACTGGGGAGATGTTCAGTTGTTCACTTCATCTTCCGTTGACAAGGAAACCGAACCACACTTCATTCTCCAGGAAAACCTTCCACTGCCATCATTTGAAAATGTATTTATTTGTATATATGCATACAGCTATCAGCATCACCATCATGATAATAATAACCACCATAAAATACTGCCGGCAAAAGAATGAAAAAAAAAAAAGTCAAGGTGCAAAATGTGCAAAAGTAAGGATCATTTCTTTGGCTGCATATTTTTGCTCTGTTATCTTTAAGGAGGAAAAACAACAAAAAAAAAGTATTTAAAAATGGTAACTGTAACACGCTGCAAGAAAAGTTTCACGTTATAAACAGGCATCAAAAACTGAAAAAGAAGAAGGAAAGAAAAAAAGCCCTGCAGATTGCACTGAGTGTCAAAAAATGAAACAATAACAAAAAATACTAAAATCAACATCTTGCTCTGTGGCTTCCACCAGTATTGCAAGACTACAAACTCTTTGTAAACACTGCTGTAAAATGCATTTGCAAATCCCATCTCTACAAGGTAAAAAATAATTTAAAAAAAAAAAAAAAAGCCTAAAAGAAAAAAAAAAAAAAAACACCCAAAAATAAAAACAACAGAGAAAATCCTCTGAAAAAAAAAAAAAAGAAAGAAAAAAAAAAAAAAAGAAAGAAAAAGAGTTAGAAACATGCCTTCTCTCTTATCATTAAAAAACAGCATCATATTTCACATCGCTTTCTGTGCACAACAAAACCAGTTGCATATACAGATATATAGCTAATCAACATATCGCAGTTGTTGCTGGACTGGCAAGTCTCTATTATTATTATCATCATTTCTCATTCCCAGTGACTCCCGGCCCCAGCAGCACCTTTTGCTCACAGTTTAGGAACCATCGCATGCTAAGAAAAAAAAAAACAAAAAACCAAAAACTTGTCATCAGCAAAAGATCAAATCCATTTAAAGAAATAATCAAAGAGGAAGGAAGAAAAAAAAAAAAAAAGCAAAAAAAAAAACGGAAAAACAAACAAAAAAAAAAGGAAGGAAAAAAAAAAAACAGGACAAGAAAAGAAAAAAAAAAGAAAAAAAAAAAGAAAAAAAAAAAAAAAAGGAGGACAAGAATGTCAGCGGAAAGGTACTCACCGAGCGGGAGTAAAAGGGAGGAATAAAAATGAGAGTTACTATAAAATACAGTATGGCGGTGGAAGAAGGAATGAGGCGCTTTTTTTTTTCTCTCCTCTCTAGTCTCTGCCTCCGGCAACCGCCACGTGATCCGGAGCCGGGCGGACTGGCAGCCGGGAGGGCGCAGCGGCGGCGGCGCCGGGCGCGGACGCAGCCCGGACTCAGCTCCGCGCCCCGCGGCCGCTCCCCCCCCCGCCTCCCGCCCCGCTCCGCACACGCGCCCGGGCGGCCGCCGGCCTCGGCAGGTGCCGCTCGCGCACGCACTCGCGCACACACAGCGAGGCGCGGGCACGCAGCCGGCTACGCGGGCGAGGTGCGGAGGCGGGCGCGGCAGCGCAACTCCCTCGCCGCCGTTGTATGAAGTTACCGCCCGCCTGTTGCCCTCCGGCCGCGCCGCCCGCTGTACCCCGCCGGGAGAGGGGTGCCCTGCCCCGATGGCGAGCTGTGCGCCGTGCTGCCCATCCTGCCGCTCGGGCTGAGGCGGCGCGCCGTGCGTATGTACCCGCACCCCGGGGTGTGCGGGAGGTGTTCGTGCGGCTCGGGGCTCGCGGGGGGTTCCCCGGGGCCGCTCCTTCCCGGGGCGGTTCCAGCCTGGCGGTCGCTGTAGCACACGGTCGTATCGGTGGTGTTCCGGCATCTCCTGCCGGAGAACGCTTCGCCTGCAGCTGGGGAGGAAGGACGGGGAGCAGCTGTCCCACCCGTTATTTGCCTTTGTTTCCCGGCCTCTGTCCTGTGTCGCGACACGGGCTTTCGCTTCCCGTAAGAAAGTGACTGGTGGAGGTGGAAAGGGAACGGGCGGTCAGCTCAGCATGGCATTGCGTGGGGCTGGACCCCAAGGCACCGGAGAGTGGCCCTGGACCGGCTCCAGGTGGCAGCTCTCCCCGTTTTCCATCACCAGCCTAGAGATACTCCGGAGCAGGCTGTTGCTGAGAGTTTCCTTACATCTCCTGCTTCTCCCTTTTTTTTCTCTCTCCTCACTGTCCTCTTAGCTAATGCAGCAGCCAGGAGAGCAGGCCATGGGGCTGGGGGCAGCTTGGCTCAGGCTGAGGCATGGCCAGAGCTGAGTGCTGCAGGCCCAGCCTGCAAAGCCTGCACCCTCACCTCAGCAGCCCCAAACTTAACTGCTGCTTCAGCAGTGAGAGAAAGAGACATCTGTGTGAGATAAATTAATGGAGGAAGAGAAGTGCTTCTGTGAGCCAGGTGCTGTGATGGAGGGAGCGATCCTCCTCCTTCCCCCGTCCTCCCTCCCTCCTGCACTTTTTGTTTAGAGCTGCTCTCTTTTCATCTGGGTCAGGAGGCAGGAGATGCAGTCAGGTTATTATTCTATAGAAATTGCTTTGGCCAGTAAGAGGATGCCCTGCTTTGTAAAAGACTGGTGAGGGCACCAGCCTGCCTTCTTCGTGGCCTTGCACAAAGCCTTTTCCCTTGCCCCAACCATTGCTTTCTTTCTTTTCTATCCCCTATCTCTTCCCTAGTGTTTCCAGAGAATGAAAAGAAATGCTCCCTTTCTTCTTTGCTCTCAATTTCTTCTATGAAGCAGGAAAAGATAACTGGACAAAGTTTAAAATCTAAAATATATTAACAGTTATGCTTTCTCACTTTTTGTCCAGCTTTCTATTTTGGCAGTGGACTTGTTTTGGCATTTCATACCAATCCCGGTTGTTCTCTCCCAGCTGGGCTTGGCTCCCAGGAGTGGAACTGTACTTCTGAGAACGTTTAAACAAACAACAACAAAAAATAGGTAATCCTTAAAGGTACAAGAAACAAAAGTGTTTAGTATGAATGCTAACCAACTTTACTGCATTTTACATGTGTAAGACAATGAACTCAGCCATGTTATGATGATATCCTGGAGCTCTCAAGTGTATTTCCTTGTCAGGTACACTGTTTTGATCAGCATTAGGTACAGTGTAAAGAAATACCGCCCCATGGCTGAGGGTTTGCTTAGTGATATTTAGTTTCCAAACGTGTTTGCAGAATTGAAGCTTAAATTAGAACCCTATTTTCTTGCTGATTTTCACTTTTCTTTGTTTATGTTACTTTGAGCACACATCTTCCTGAAATAGTAACAAGAAGAATAAAAGTGAAACAGTGGTATTTTAGTGGCATTTTAATACCTAATGCTGTAAATAACAAGTTTGGCACACAGATTGGAGACCAGATACATACATTTTGATAATATATTTTATGCATTGTTTGCTCATTAGATTGCAAGAACTGGGAATAAAGTAATATGTTCTCATTACAAGTATGTTCATATTTATTTGGTGTATTGCAAGAGATATAAAAGTTCATCATGGTACACTGGGTAAATCTGGATGTAAACTGGAAGATGGCAGGTTTAGAGGTGGCTGTAGGAGGCAGGTGTGGTGCAAGGGGTTGTACATGCTTTGTAGGCAGCTGAGTGGAATCCAGGCTTAGAAAAAGTAACAATGTTACATCCCAGTTTAGTTAGCATTGTAAATATTGTGAAAATGAATGGGTTCTTAAGGAGTCACCTTTTCTGCTTGTAATCCATTAAGGTGAAGGAAGCTTCAAGGAGCAAAAGCTGCAAGAAGTTTGGCAAGAATATGTGTTTGCAATAGGTTACAACCAAATGAGAGTTCAGAAGAATACTGTTTTCACAGATTCCTAGGAAACCTTTATTTATCAATGCCTGCACTTTCTGGCTACTTCTACTTGAAGCTGCCTCCAAGAGCATCTGGACCGAAATGAGGAAATGGGGGAAACTTGAACACATTGCTCAACAAAGTGTAGTGTGAAAGAATGCATCTGAGAATGAAGAAAAAGGACTGCCACTTAGATCATTTCCAGGGCATACTGCTTAAGTACATGTAAAGAAAGTGCCTGCTGGCTATTTTTAGGATTTCCTTTTTTCCTTCTGCAAGACAGCAGCTGAGCTCCACTGCAGAGTGATTAAGAGTTGCCCTTAAAAGTAACGAAGAATTTTGGATGGAAAGGGTATGAGCCAGCACTTCTTTGCCTCTGTTTTGGTTACCAGCAGAGAGAGACTTCCTAAGGCTCCTGGAACATGACACTTCACCGTCAGTGCTCTGTGGATTATGCTGGGCTCACTGTTCCTGCAGTCATTCCTTACTGTTCCCATTTTTTGCATCTCTTCCCTGCACCTCTGCAGTATCGCCTTCCCCTTAGGAGGAGAAATAAGTACATACTAAGATTGTCTCATTGACTGTAATCTGTTTTTCTTGATTGCACTGAAGCATCTATACTCTCAGAACAAGTCTGCTGCTGTGTATGCACCTTACTTATGCAATTTTCTTCCCTTTCAACTGATGCTAGTATTGGAGACACACACACTTCTCTCTCTATTTTTTTTCTTTTTTTAAACACCGCTTTCACTGTACTTACAATTTCTTAACATCTTCTGATTGCAGGCACTAAACAATTAGGAGTCCAGCACTAACATACTGGCTTTACAGGGATCCATCAGCATGACTCAGCAGCCTGCAAGCCTGAGCTCCAGTTGCATGCAGTTACTACTACCTTCTCTTATTGCACTAGTAGAAGTCAGTTAAAATATTACTGGATGCAAAAATAGCAGTAGTAATAATGATAATAACAATCATGATACAATAATTGATGGAACGCCTCCTGTCTGAGGACTGCCTGAGAGAGCTGGGGTTGTGCAGCCTGGATGACAGAAGGCTTGGGGGAGACCTGAGAACAGCCTTCCAATGTCTAAGGTGAGATTATTAGAAAGGAGAAGATCTTTAATAAGATCTGTATGATAATACAAGGGGAAATTGTTTCAAAATAAAAGACAGGAGATTTAGTCTGGATATAAGGAAAAAGCTTTTTACAGTGAGGGTAGTGGAGCACTGGAAAAAGGTTGCCGAGAGATATAGTGGATGCCCTGTCCCTGGAGACATGCGAAATCAGGCTGGACCTGACCTTGCTGTAGGTATCCATGTTCACTGCAGGGGAGATGGACCAGATGATCTTTAAAGGTCTCTTTTAACTCAAATTGATTCTATCAATAATAAGTGACCTCTTCTGCAGATTCAGCTATCTAATCCCAATTCAATGTCTAATTTATATGTGATACCTTTGAGACCACCCAGTGTGACAATAGGGTTCTAAGGTTTTGTTTTTGGTTTTTGTACTTTGTCACTTTTATATGTCATGACAACAGGAAAGGGAAAAATAGTTGAACAATAAGTGCTAAATAAAAGAATTACTTGAAGCATTAGATAAGGTACTAGGTTAAAGGAAAGCTTTGCATTTCTCAAACTATTTGATTAATATAGTTAGCTATCATTTAAATGTTTGGGTTGTTTTTTGTTGTTATGATTGAAGTGCTATATGTTAGAGAACATCAAACTGATATATTTTCCATTTTTAAAATCATCTCCAGCCTATCTTAATAAACATGACCTACTACTTGAGACTGAAACATGTTTTTGGGAGATTTTTCCTTCATCTGTTTTCCTCTGTACAATAACATTGTTTTTCTTGCCTTTTTCCACAGAATCATTGTTAGTTTCCACAAAGTTCTACACTTTTTTTCTCCTTCAACTTACAATACTTTTAAAACACTGTGTTTATCTGTAAAGTAAGGCTAACTCACTTCTATTACCACCGTTTCAGCTGAAATTTCCAAGCAGCAGATACAATCCAGGTAAAAACGTCCAGTAATAAATGACAGAAGAAATAAAAGCAAGGACACTGTTTAAAGGAGGGAAAACAGAGTATCTGAACGTTCCCATTATATAAGGGAATGAGAAAAAAATAGAATAAAATAGGAAGTCTTCAACAGTTCTGTGCCCCCCTTTTTTACTCGTATTGTTAGGTTAGAAGGGTTTTTTGAGTGGGATGAATTTTCAGTTATTGAATGCTTTTCTCAGTGGAATGTTCCATCTTTCAGCTCTTGAGTACTGTGCTTTTTGAAACAGTCATAGTATGCAACAAGCTTTGTGTTCTCAAGATGACTATTTTCACGTGCTATTTCATAATAAGCCAAAAGAGACAACTACAATAAAAATCAGTGAGAATTTGGTATGCCCAAAGCGCTGAGTTTCAAAATTATTGCTTTTTGCTCTTCTAATTTGTTCTTTTCATTGAAGGGTTAATTAACGAGTACAGCTTGTAATGAGCATGTCTCGGTTTGTGAGCTTTGCAATAAGCAAGTCTGGGAACAGTGTGAGATAAGGCAGCTTATGATCAAATTCATTGGTCTGCACCATCTGTTCTTATGCATTAATTTTCTATATGATGATCTGTCCACAGAAGGGGAATTCAAAACATACTTTTAGGGTTTTTTATTTATTATATTTGTGTTGTATCTGCTGGAAGTACATGATGGCTAATGACTGGCATGTGTAGTTGAATGGAAGAATGAGAGCTGAGAGATCTTTTATAGGGTTAATCCGATGCAATGCTGAAAAGTGTGCCTTTGCAAGAACAAGTAGTAACTCAAGAATAGATGAATCTGTGGTGCAGGTGATTACTAAAAAGAGAGAGAGTGAGTAGAAAGGATGAACAGAAGAAAAAAATAATCTAGTTATTTGAGAAATGGAGTCAGAGATTTTAAAAAATGACCTCTGAGCTGAGAAATATCGCTTAGTGGAAACAGTGGAAATGAGCAGCTTTCAGTTATGGAGATCAGATCCCATGTGCTTAAACATGCTTAGATTGGACACCCACAATATGAAGAAAAAATAGATAATATAATCTTTCTAAGCCCAGTTTAAGTGATTCACCAATAACTTGTCTCAGAACTCAGTTTACCAGCCAAGCATTCATCTCCCTTAACTTAAAATGTTTCTTGTTCTTCTTTGCCTTTACCTGCTTCAGTTTATGACATGACTGGGATGTGAGCTACGTGTCTTCCCTTAATGCATGACACTGTTTTCCACCTCAATTATTTCAGGAGGCAAGGTTATATGAAGAAGTAAATGTGTGATAAAATAGCTGGTCTTTGTTGTAATGCTTGTGTATCACAAAGTATTATAAGTTTGCATAGCCAATTCCAATCCAGGTATTTCCCAAAGAATGAAATTATTATTACAGTTTCACTGTTCATAAACACCTTCTTTTAGCATACAGGGAATACACGAGCAGACATACATAGATGCACCTGCATCACTTAACCTGTTCTGCCATTTTTCTTCTTTGACCCTCCGTTCATGTTACTAACAAGAGCTAATCTTAGCTAGCTAATGAGATCTGACATTATCGCAGTCCATTGCAGGATGGCTGGAGGCTAGAGGATTTTGTGTATCTTGTTTTATTCATATGTTGTCCTGGAGAGAAATGGAGACATCACGTAAGAGCACTGAGCACTCAGTGTCTGCCTCTGGGCAAAATACAGGTAAAAGACCCCTTTAAAATAAAATCATATAAAATTTAATGTAATTTCTATATTTTTTAATGGAAAGGCAGTTCATAATAGAGGCATGTCTTACTCTGACCTCATCTGCCTTGCATAAATGTAGAATTTCTGCAGATGGGGGAAGACTTACCATATAATTACATCAGGTTAGCTGAGGTCAGTAATATTGGAAACATATATTGACGTGGTGAGTAGCATTTATTAATTTATTTTCTCTCTCTTACTTCTAGCCAGAAAATGTCAAACACTTTTTCATGATCACAATTCCTCTTCTTCATCTCCTGCTTATCAAGTATTCTAGGACAGCATCCTATTGTTACTTTGTGGTAAATCTTTAGCCTGTGAATATAGGAGACAGATTTCCCTTTTCCCCCCTTTCTCAATGTGGCTGCACTAAGATTTATATATTTATTTGTTTATTTATTTCACGTTTGGCTCTTTTATATAGATAAACCTCTGCCCTGCTGCAGCTTTTTGAGTGCCTTGAAGCTTTCAAATGACTCATGAGGCACACTCCCTTCCCTCTAGCCAACATAGAAGAAGCCTGGAAAAACTATGTTTGGGAATGATCCTCCTCCTGGCTTACATCACAAATGACTTCTATTACAGGATAAAGCCCAAAGGCACAATCCAGCCTGAAATACATAGTCATCATAAACTGTAATAATACTTCATAACAGAAGTTAAATATTCCAAATCATTTACAATTCTAAATCCAAATCACTCTCAGTCTACATTTCCAAGTTCTTCAAGTAAGTTTTCTTTTTCAATAAATGTCAATGAGTGATAATTATTGTGTTTGATGTGAATGGACTTTTCCTATGTTAAAATCAAGTATAAACAACACATTTAAAAAAAAAAAAAAAAAAAAAAAAACCTGCATAGAAGTGTTTGAACAAACACATATCTATAAGTAAAACATAAACTAAGTCAGGAGAGCCTGCATGCCAGCTCTTAACTCCGGAGGATGCCACAAACTTATTTGTGCATATTCACTGCTAATAAAATATTTGCAGATCCTATTTTCCTAATAAAGCTGGGAAATGCCTTACAATATCGATAACATTTTTTTAGATAATTTTCAATTCTACTGGAGTACAAAACACACCATGAAAGCAAAGTCAGAAAACCAGGACACCACGGGTTATTTCTAGAGATGTTTTTCTCTAGAATTTCATTTAAAAGAAAAAATATTTTTCCTGTGGCTTTTGCAGCTCTTTGCATGCAGCATTTTTCTCAGCAGTAGATCTACTCGGATCAAAAATGAATGCCTATAAGAGAGCTTTGGAAGGAGTCACTAAGAGAACTTTGTTGTTGGAGATATGCATAGGAAAAACAACTGAAAGCATCAGGGCGATTTGGGAGGAAAACAACTATTGATAGACCTGGTTATAGAGGTTTTTAAGAGAACCAATTATAGATCTCCCAAGGCAGAATTATAGATTTTCACAGAAATGTTAGGTTTTAGCCAATATCTACCTTACCAAGAGAGTCACCTGCAGTGCAATTGGTAATACCAGTAGCATAGCAATCCCACAGTGAAGCATTAAATCAGTATTATGAAAATGCTAATTAAGTTATACAAGGGGCAGGTAGAAATAAAAAAGTAACCTTATAGCATCATTTTTTGCTGTTTATTTTAAGTTTTGGTGTGCTTTGTTGTTGTTTATTTGTTTTGTTGGTTACGTTCTTGCTTTCTCACATTTGCTTAATGTGTTTTACCTCTATATTCCACAACATAACTGCAAGTTGGAACAAAATACATTTCTATTCATATATTCCTCTCTCCTCTACAGTCTATCTTACTCATCTGTTCAAAAGGGGAGTATATATTTTCGGTTTATAGTGTTACTGATAAGAAGTTGCATTGCAGCTGAGAAGGAATAATATAAAACCAGAAGAAACCAGTGGATTCTGGTGAGCATCTTCTGAATGTGAATGACAAAAATAGAGGGTTGAGAAAAGGAGGAAACCAGAAAAAAAGAAAATGAACCAGTATGAAGATTGCCAAACATAGTACTGCTGATAATGTACGCATTCTACTAGAAATAGTAATTATTGATGGTTTCTACAATTGTAATCAGAATATAAACATCCATATATTATGTAGCAACAAAGAAATCTGTGTTCTGTTAATATGATGTTTATTTGTTACAACAACACATTTCTACCCTGTATCAGCATGTAATTGTCTACATACAAGAAGCAAATTCTGTGATTTTTATCCAGTGTTATCTTCCAATTACAAAAGAGCTGTATATCAGTGTAGAAAAGCAAACTGAATATAAGGAGGCAATACATTTTCTATTTGAGTTAAAATAATATACATATACAAAATATGAACGCAGAGACAAAACATATAATTTGAATCATTTCAGTCTGTGGGATTTCAAGGAGTCTTTCTACTGCAAGCATTCATTTGAGTGATCCTCATGCAAGTAGCAGTATTGATTTATAGTAAAAGCTTTTGTAAGTAAACATTATTCATATTATTAAAAATCTTCAGGGAAGGTTTCCAGCTCTGTAGAGTTTTCTTTTGGCCTCACTGCTGCTTCAAGCGGTGGGAGGAATTTTTACAATAGAATTACCATTAGATTTTTAAAGCTGAAAATACTCTTGCAGCTTCATCAGTATGTAAGAGAAGTTCCTTGTTTTGAAAATAGGTTACAGCTTGATGAAGAAATAGTAATGGAGAAATGAGGAGAAAAAAGTGAACAAAGGGTTTGTCATGGTAATTTTTTGTAATCCCTTCTTTTAACAATTTAGTTGTGTTTATTTGGTAGTGAGATCTAACTTAAGGAATTAAGTTGTTAATAGGTTTGCCACTCTTGACTTCGGTCTAGATGGGGTAACCAACTTTCACTCCTGACTGTTCCTATCTTACTCCCCTCCCTCTCTCCTGATTGTATCTCCTCTCTCAGATACAGTGATATAAATACATATGCTTATATGCATATAACTGAATTTTGCTTTGTGTAAGATCAATTGTTAAATGATGTATGCTGATATGTTATGCTAAATACTATCTATAAACACTGTTATGCTGGGAAGCCTGAATTGATGGTACGAGCTGGAAGGATTAGTGGCAATAATCATCTGGTAGATAGTATAGTAACTTTCTTATGCCAGATCATAATTTCGAAATCTGCATTTATCCCAATAAGTTTGAGGGCTAGAGGAAGATGGGAAGATGTTGAATTTGAATAATAAGCTAGTAAATAACCTAAACTAATAATAAATAAATAAATAAAATAGAAGTTATGTTTTTCCAACCACTTTTTGAATTTTTTTTTTTTTTTTTTTTTTCAGTGAGAGAAGGAGAAAATAAAGGTTAGGGAGAAAACGCAGGGTGTATAGGTGAAATCTGTGAGAACTGCAGAAGAAAGCAATTAAAGCCAAGTAGAAGAGCTGTGAAAACAAATACGGAAAAAGCACTTGTGAAAGTAAGAGGTGTCAAAAGACTTGGGTTAGAAATGTCTGAATTAGGAGAAATGAATTTTTGTTCAGGTCATAGGTAGTTTTAGTAAAGTGAGTACTGAAAGGGAATTTGGAAGTCAAAATTACAGTAGCATCATAAAAAAATAATTTTTAATCATAGAAACAATGTGAAAGTTTTAAAATGATAAACACTGCTGTGTAGAATACTGACAGTAATAAAAATGAAATATGCCTCACAGTGATAATACTCTTCTAGATAATTTCCTAGAGATTACCTGTTGGTATTTTTGGAAAGGTAAAGGAGAAAGTCACCAGGATGTGAGGTATTCATCTGTGTCTATTGAGATATTTTTACTCTCTCAGAACATATGTGAAGCTTCATCATCTTGGTCAGGAGACAACAGCTGGCAAGAAGACAGGAACAGTAGTACCTCAGTAGTTTCTGCGTTGTGTAGCGGTAAGTCACCAAATTGCTAAATGGAAGAGTAAAAGGAATTTCCTCTTATTTGATTCATGAGTCAGTAACTCCTTACCATGGAGGCTGAATACCTTAAAATATTTAGATTTCCTTTTGTATCCCGTTCAAAGACTAAAGCTCTCTGTTGTCCCCTCTTTCCAAGACATGGAACTATCATAAAGTATGTCTCAGGAGTTTCTGTAATTCCCAGAGTTTGAGCCTTCACAAATGTGAGTAAAAAGCCTTGTTCAGTCAGAGACAATCCCCTCTGAATCCATTGGCTGAATGCAAAGTAAGTGTGCATGCAGAACAGACCACTCTGTAACTGTATTTTCTGTGCTGGTAGGGCTCTGGCTCGCACATCAGTTGGCTTCATAAGTAATTTTAGCAGTTTATGCATAGATGAATACATCTTTACACAGAGAGATTTACAATGCATGTCCTTTTCTGCACATGTCCTTTTCACATGAACAAATTCAGCAGCTCACTTTTGTTAACGTGTTATTCTTTAAGTCGGTTTTCTGTCCTTAGATTTGCAGATATTTTCATTGCACAAAAAAACACGCAATACATTTCTATAACCTTCCAGTGTCTTCTGGTAAATGTTAGAGGGACTGGAAGATTTTTACATCATTGGAACAGGATGAAGAAAACAGCATGGAGCTGATGTTCAGTTGCTTCTCTCTGTTATCACGTCACTTTTCTATACTCAAATGAACCCTAATCTCTCCTGTAAGAGACATACATGTTGATTAAAAAAAAATAATAAAAAATGTGGCCTAGTCAGATGGATTCTTCATTGTTTTGTAGTTCAACTTGCACAAACTTATGAGAGTGGAAATATCTTAGTATTCAGGGTTTTTTTCTGCTAGGGAAACAGACCCTATGAAACAGATAATTCTACATTATTCCTGCTGTGTTGTGAATATTGGCTGGACAGTGCATAAGATTATGGGAATCACAGCCTTTGCTTAAGACTGTGCTAAGTATGACAGTATTATGCTAAGTGTCTTCTGCACTGGAAGTACACTAGGTTTCCTTTATGAGAACTTGGGTTGGAGTGAGATGGAAGCTAGGTGAGTTTGACAGAAGCCAGGACAAAACCTGTATCATCGCACCACAAAGGGGATGTGAAAAACATACAACACTGCTGTTTCCCTCCCTTGCAGAACAGAGGAAATAAAAGATGATGA
Source organism: Excalfactoria chinensis (assembly GCF_039878825.1). Classification (NCBI taxonomy): domain Eukaryota; kingdom Metazoa; phylum Chordata; class Aves; order Galliformes; family Phasianidae; genus Excalfactoria; species Excalfactoria chinensis. The sequence continues at coordinate 26,026,505 of NC_092826.1, forward strand.
AGCCTTAGATGCCTGTGAAAACCCAGCCTTATAGTAGGACCAAGCAAGGGTAAGACTGCACGTGTGGTATTGCCAGTGGTTTTAAAGAGAGGTATGTTTGAGTTTGTTTTGTCAGTGGGGAACAAGTACATGTTCTGGTAAACACTGCACCTTTGCAATGGTGTGTTAAGAGACTGTCTTAAAAGAGAACAGAAATCTTGCTAGTATTTTCTGTAGGTCTGCATATTTAAATCAATTGCTTGTAACGCTACAGGAATGTTTTTTCTTTACTTCCGATAAGTAGCAGAGATACTGCTGCCTTTGGGAGTCCTCCCTGTATGTGAACTTCTCTCCTTTATGTGAACTCCTTCAGCTGAGCCAACAAATGACAGCTTCTACAGAAGAGCAGAGAAGAAAGTGCCACATCCAGCTCCTCACTTGTCCAGAGGTGCTGTCAAAACGTAGAATTTAATCTTTGAGATTAGTGCTTAAAAGCTCAGAGATTTAGAGCCAGGATTTAGGCTTTCTAAAAGTCAAACTCTGTGTTTGAAAGATCATTGGTCAAAACCAAAAAGCTCAGACTTCAACTCAGTGCAGCTTTTAATAATACTGGTTTATCATTTCTACAAACACAAAATAACATGTATATGTGATTTGCTTGTTTGTTTGTTTTACAGAATGGATATACTTTCCTGATTATAAGAGCTGATATAAAATTATAAATATATAAAATTTTTGAATGATGTTATTCATGAGGTAACTGTCGAGTTTCTGTGTTCAGGGCTTGCTTGTTTCAAGAAGTAATGATCAAAGACAGCTCAGGTATGTGCAGATCAATGCTTAAAGTTCCTGACTTTAGTGAACAGTGTCTGAGAAACTGAGCACTGTGCAGGAGAATAAATGAGTTCAGGCTTACTTACATGCATTTCAGTTTTTAGAAAGATTTAATGAAATATAGGTTTGTTTATATTCCATTCTTTACACTTTAATAGTTTTTTGTTTTTTTTTTTAATATGCATACATTTTTTCAGCTGTTTGGGAAAGAAACAGCTGCTTGTGGTTCTTGATTGGCATGGTTTTAAAGATATGAAGTCAAAACTGGATAATAATTTCTTTAGTATGCTTATTGAGATGCTTTCTTTTAGGTAGTGTGGAAATAAATAGCAAAGCATTTGGAAACACCAGTAAACCTCTGCTTCTGGTGGGATGGTTTCAGATTGCTTGAATTTTGTTGGCTTAATTTTGTTGTGAAGTTCTGAGTCTGTGACAGTAGGAATACATACACAAATATCTTAAACTTAATATCATGAAATATATTTCATAAAATCACTAGGTTATATGAATAAATCATTTGAACAGTTTTTCAGTACATTTACTTTGACCAAACTTTGCAACTGCTATCAGCTCTTGAATACAAGGGAAGAAGCATTTCTTCTGTTCTGTAAATCACTTCCTTCCTTATACCCACTTTCTATTCCCTTTATTTTATCTTTCAATATGAGATAGCTACTGATCCATAAAATGACATATGTGTAAACTTTGGTTTTATTACTTCTTCTGCAAAATTTGACGTTGAATATTTGGCTATTGTGCATTTTGATAAATAGTATAGCAGAAGCTTTCCTCCATAACTGAAATTGTATTTGATCTGGTGTAAATGAAAGCAGAATCTGGGTTGTTTCATTAGAGGAAATGTCTTGCTTTCCAGTGTTATACATGATCTATTAAGCCTATGTAAAGTATTTACCGTCTTCTCTACTGAGTTCACTTTCACAGGCTGTTAGTTTCTAACACGCTACTAATTCTTAGATCTTGGCATTCATGATGGCATTACTGGATTTGAGAGGGGAAAATATTAGGAGAGAAAGAGATGAACCATGAGATTTCCTCTGTAAAGAACTTCTTTTGGTTGTGGGGCAGCTACACAAACACCCATTAAAATAGAAACTTTTATATAATCGACGTCCTACATGCATATTTAAATGCTTGAATAACTGAATTTAATAATTGCTGACTACTCTAGAGTTTATCCAATTCACTTCTTTCTAGTGGAAACAGGATTCAGTCAGTTGAAGTTCTGTATTTTTGTCCAAAGCTTCATTTTTTTTGTCAAAAGATGCAACCATATAAGTGCTATCATGTTGAAACTAGGCTGATTATGTAGACAAAAAGTGTTGATTATAATATTCTCATTATAAACATTTGTTTTACAATTTTTTTCCCTCTTTGATTCATGTACTGGATCAACTAAGTAGATCTAATTTTAAAGAGCAAGATTAATTTGACCACTGCATTATTTTCTTCTGGTATTATCTCTTGTTTATTAATGTATGGCACTGGTAACATCACTGATAGGTTGATGTCTATAAAAACATGCAGAAGGTGATCAAAAGAATTATGATTTTTAACCTCAGGTGCTGGGGTTAGACTTAGGTTTTTTGTAACAACTGTATGAGATTGCATGTGATGGAATCATAGAATTATAGAATGGCTTTAGTTGGAAGGGACCTCAAGGATCATCAAGTTCCAACCCCCTTGCCATTGGCAGGGTTGCCAGCCACTAGATCAAGTACTAGATCAGACTGCCCAGGGCCCCATTCAACTTGGCCAACATGTCCAGGAACCGGGCATCTGCAACCTCATTAAGCAACCTGTTCCAGCACCACACCACTCTCAGTAAAAAACTTCCCTCTAACTTCTAATATAAATTTTCCATCCTTTGGTTTAAAAGTATTTCTCCTTGTCCTATCACTATCTAGCTTTGTGGAAAGTTGATATTCTTCATGTTTATAAACTCCCTTTAAATACTGGAAGGCCACAATGAGATTTCCGTTTAGTCTTTTTTTTTCAGGCTAAACAAGCCCAGATCCTTCAGCCTAACTTCACAGGGGAGGTGCTGCAGACCTTGGATCATCTTCATGACCCTCTCTGGACCCTCCCTAAAATCTCCACTTCTTTACTCTTTTGGGAACCCCAGACTTGAACACACTGCTCCAGCTCGAGCTTCATGAGGGTGGAGTAGAGGCAAACAATCACCTCCCTCACCCTCCTGGCCACCCCTTCTCTGGTGGAATGCAGGATACCATTGGCTTTTCAGGCTGCAAGTGCACACCGCTGGCTCATGGTAAGTTTTTCATCAACCAGGACCCCCATCTCAGCAGTGGAACTCTTAAGGAGTTCCTTTCCCATCCATATCCATCCATATCCATACATATCCAGGATTACCTTGATCCAAGTTCAGAACCTTGCAGTTTAATTTGTTGAACCTAATTAGGTCCACAGGGGCCCACCTCTAGTGTTTATCAAACTCCCTCTGGATGGTATCTCTTGCTTCTGCTGTATCAACTGCACCATTCAGCTTGGTGTCATCAGCACCTCACTTGCTGAGGGTGTGTTCAATCCCATCATCTATGTCAACAATAAAGATGTTAAAGAGTACTGGTCCCAAGACAGATACATGGCAGACAGTGCTCATTACTGGCCTCCACCTGGACATAGAGCCATTGGCCACAACCTTCTGGCATTGACTATGCAACAAATTCCTTATTCACTGAGTAGTCCACCCTTCAAATCCATATTTCTCCAATTTAGTGAGAGAAGCAAAAGAGTATAAACTCAAACAGGACCAGCTGCTGGAAAGTAAAAAAGTGGGAGAGGAGTTGTTAGAAGGTTTGGGTTTTTTTTCAGCTGTAAGTTGAAATACAGCTGTTTACAATGCTGAAGGCAAGACAGGATTTCATATAGCCCTCTTAAGAAGTATTTTCTTAAAGCAGTATGTCCTTGGGTAGTTGTGATTAAAAATAATTTTTATTACATATAATTTCTGAGTCAAATTTTTCTTCAAGTGATTTAGAAAAAAATATCTTTCAGACACTGTGGCTTAGAAGAGACTGCAAAGAAAATGTTTGAGATGAATCATGAGTTTTTGATTTTGAAAAGAAATTTATAGATGAGATAAATGAGTGCTTATTTACAGTTGATGCTTTAGAGAAGACTGAAGTAACATAGTGCAGTCGTGATTTTGACAGTGTTTCCCCAATATCAGCAGTACATTTGGAAAGCAGAAACCTATCATAATGTCTGAAGCTGAAATGGAGATCCACTGGAACAGGAAAAGTCGCATTGAACAGCACTTGAACAACTTGTCTTTTGTGCTCCTGAATTCTGTTGGGAAAAACAATAACAACAACAACAAAGAACAACACAAAAACCTCCTTACTTTCCAGCCGGACAGTCTCCTATATATTCAGCTAGTCCTTGTCAGATCTTGTTGAGGGGAACAGTACAGGGAATTTGGGATTTTCCGTAAAGTTCCCTTACTTCTTAACAGTTAAGAAAGAAACAGAAAATGAGATTCAAAAGATAAATGTTAAGCAGATGCAGGGAAAATCAAGTTTATTTTTATAGTTCTGTGATGAGTATTACATGAAGAGTCAATCAAAAAGATTTTTGTTTTATTCTATGAAGAATCCTGGCTGTAACAGAGCACACAGTGGTAAAGCACCCAGGCAAAATAGTTTGCAGTGAGCATTCATTTTGAAGGGGGAAGGTGAAACTCTTATGAATTATTGAGAAGGGCACAGTGATCAAACATACGTTTTCTAAGGAATTTCTGTCACTTCTGTTCTACTTTTAGAGTCTTGTTTTATTTCACCACCAATACTTTGCATTTATAAAATCCCTGCCACTGTGGAATTCAAAGACATGATACAGCCACTGGATTATAACAGTAAAAGGCCCAAGCAAATCAAAGACTATAAGTAAACATCCATCCAAACTCAAGAGACTGTCCATTCAATGCCTAACATTATTTTTAATACTGAATTACATGATTGTCATGAGGATATTTGAAGCCACAGAGCATTAGATACAGACATCAGATAACTTTAGTCTTGCTATAGATACTGTCCTGGTCAGCATGGTGTGGAAGGCTTCCTGTGGCTTCTGCTTAGTCCATCTCCATTTTTCTCTGCTCTGTGGCACATGTCTTTCTCATGGTTCTTCCCTTCAGGCATCTACTTTTCAGTATCTCCAGTCAACACAATCTCCTTAATCCCATGTCTACCCAGAGTCAGGAATGCCGGTTTAATTCCCTTCTACAGCAGAAATGGTAGAGGAGAAAAAAGAAAGATGAAATATTTTAACCTTCTAATAGGAGGTAAAGGGGAATAGAAGAGACCTGACTCTGTCTTCCTATGCTGTTTTCACTAGGTGATGGAAGTCATACAGACTCAAGGCTAGCAATGCAGGACAGAAAGATCTGCATGCTTGTTCAGAGCTCACAAAGCTTCACTGATTTTTCAGAGTTCAGTGAAATATTGATGTAATATTGTGATATTTGATAATACTGTACTTTTGGGTATCAAGAGCATGAAAGACTCAAATGGTAAAATCCAGAACTGCTAGAAATAAAAATGCTTATGAATCCCTTTGTTCTTCATTTGGCCTTGAAATCAAGGCGTTTGGGAACACTTATGGCATTGGCTTCACAAAGCAAAGATATCTCAGATATTGGCTACAGTTTTTCAACTTGTTTATGGTGGAATAGGGTATTCAGTGACCTCCAAAGAGCAACTCATGCAGTCCAGCTGCAAGCCAGCTTGCTCTTCAAAGTATCACAGTATCGTGCAAGTTGGAAGGGACCTTAGAGATCATCAAGTCCAACTCCTGGGATTTGAGCCCTCGAGTGTAGCAGAGCGGCACTTCTACCACTTGTGCCACAGGGGGGATTCGAACCCGGGCCTCTGGTGTGTCAAGTGGCACTTCTACCACTGCGCCACTGGGGCACACTTGTACCCTACTTATTTATTCTGATCAATAAATAAAATAAAAACTATAAGAAAGAATTTATTGTGAATTGAAGTGAAATTAAAGAATAGAATCTACCTTTGACTCTCTTATAATTTTTTGTGTTTTATTAGATTTCTTGTGGTCTTTTTGTTTTAAGCTTGACACATAGCTGTTAACTTCATTTGATAAAAAGTCAAGTAAATGGGAGTAGAGTTAGACATTAAGTGCAAGAATGTGTTTTTGACAAATTGTGATTACAAACGCAAAATAAATATTGAGGCTAATTTGACATAAAAAGTCCATGTTAAACAGATGTTGTTATATAATCAGGAAATGCGAGAGAGGAAAAAGCTGAAAATTAATTCCAGCATGCCTAATGAACCAAAAAAAGCTTAGAAGAAATCCCCCCCATCTCACTTCCAAAGAACTAAGAAAAAACAATTGCTCTTTTCAGGTATGTCAATTGTGTTTTGTACACTTGTTAATCATCTTGTTTTACAAATGCAAAAGTTAATGGTGGTATTTCTCTAAAGTTCTGATGGATTTCATTATACTTGTTAAAATCATCCTCCATATAAAGCCAGAATAAGCTCTCCATTTATATTCCTTTCTCACTATTTCTTAAAATATTAATTTTTGTGTTCCCCAGCTCTGGGAGGTCAATTAAAGTCATGACCACATAACTGGAAAATCATCCTTCTGTACTGCAAGGTCAGGGGGAACACAGGGAGATTCTGATATTTTACAAAGAGCTCCCACTTTTCAAAAACATACTTGAGGCGTTATTAAGCTAAAAAATCTTAACTTGGGAAAAGCAGTTCCCAGAAGTCTTTTGCCTGAAGTCAGTAGGACTGCAAGGACAGAATGTTCTGTGGTAGGACAAACGAAGATAAATCTCCTTGTATACAGGCAACATTTCATAAAATATATAAAAGAAATAAATTCTAAGATCAGTGTCCTAGACATTTCAGAATAGTTGCCCCATGTCCTTAGAAGAGAACATAAATAAACATTACTCTGTTAAAATTCCTTTTTTTTTTTTTTTTTTTTTTTTTTTTAGCAAAGGACAGTGGGAAATTTCAATCCAGTTGCACATTCTCAAAACTGAAGAGAAAATCAGCGCAATTTGATTTCTGCTTGATTTCTGAAAAACAGAAGTGCACTTTTTTCTTCTGAAATCAGTACATTTAGAATTTGTCGTATTTGTAAATTCATATTTATTTCTCACCTTACCAATTGAGTTAGTGGTTTCATTGGTAAAAACTTTAAGACAAGTCATAAGGCAAAATTTCTTTATATGAACTTCAGTAAGAGCATTTGCTTCCTTGTTGTGTGTAACTCGCATGGCGATACTGAGAAAAAAAAATAAAATACTCTCATTACCATGAATCCACAACTTTTGCATCACTGCCTGTTATGTGGGCAGAAATTAAGAAGGCAGTAACAAATCAAGTGCATAATTCTAGATTAATCTTGATGAAAATCTAGCACATCAAAGCACTACAGGCATACTTCTCTATTTTCAGTTGCAGGATGTAACTTCACATACTCATTCTCTTCTTTGTGATTATTTCACATTTCACTCATTTGGCAGTTGTGTTGTCATTTTTCTTCTCAGTGACTGTTCTTCAAGTTTTCTGTTTCTTTTAATGCTACACTGGGCTTTTAATATTAAAAATAAAAAATCATATTGGGCGTGCTGCATCAGAGATCTCCCTGTCTTCATCTTACAACTGAAAGTGATAAAATAGATATAAAGATATAAGTGCCCTTAAGAGATCCCAATGAACAAGACAGGTGTCACCCTGAGCTTATGTAAAATTCTTCCAAGGATTTTCAGGAAGAATTGTCTCAAAAAATTTACATTTTGGTTGAAACGGAGTTGACTGTAGAGTAAACTCCAGAAGTTTACAGAGCACTTGGGTGTTATATAACCAGGAAAGAACTGGTAGTCTTTATTACTAGAAACATCTATAAACATTACAATTAGTCTAGGATTAGCTGTATTTTCTGTGACAGCATTAACTGTACATTTATTCTTACTTGCTTTTACTTTCCCTTGCAAAAAGCTGGGGGTATATACACTGGCTTACTTCAACAGGCATTCATTACATCCTTTCTTACCATTTTTGGTAGACATTCATTTATTCTTCCGATGTTGTATTCCTTATATCTGATTCATTATGGGATTAGTCCTGGAAGATGTAAGCAAGAGCCTGTTTCTTTAGCAAGCATTCACTGCACTTTTCTGAACCAGCATAGTGTCACTTCTCAGATAGATCCCTGTCTGCCTCCCAAAATTGATGACATTTGACCATAGCATACCTTCGTGCAGATCATTCTCAATTTAATAAAGTTTGACAGTCTTTGTGAAGTTCCCTGATCTCTTCAAGACTTGTTCCAAAGCCTGAGGAAAAAATCTCCAGGACTCTAAGACATTCAGCAAGAAGTTTTTCTTCTTTCGATCTTTGGAAATTATATAAGAAGATAGCAGAGGCTAAGGATATTACGATTGCATAATTTGGTTATCTTTAATGGGAGTTAAAATTGTTGATCTTTTAAGGAAAATGTGATAATGGCATGTTAACTAAATGTCTAGGTTGCCTAGCGCTTAAGATAAGAGTGCTTAGATAGTATGTATAAAACAAATTAAAGCAAACAAAGCAAATTCAACAAAGACAAGGAAAGAATGCACTTGCATAGGGCTGGAAGCACAACAAGCTTTATTTCCTCCAAAATTTTTTTCTTCATTATGTGGAATTTATTTTTCCTCCCTTTAAATATGAAACCTGAGAGTTAATGGTATATGAATTTAAAGCCAGGAACCAAAGCTAACCACTTGTTTTAACTTGGGGATATTTTCAAGATTTCTGTCAGGGACCCAAGGGAGATTACCTCAGAATACCTGAATGGATTTAATTTATTTAGCTGCTTAGTATTGGTAAGCCACGTTGCTCTGATCCGCCGCAGCAGAAAGGCAATCTGCAGGCAGGGCACTAGCAGAGCTCTTAAGGAAAACCCTGGAGATTTTCATGTTTTCCCAGGTCTCTATGCTGACTCATTCAGGGCAAGCTACTTCTCTGGATATCTCAAGTTTCCCTTCCTTTAAGATAGATCTAAAAATAATAAAAGTGGCAGAACTGTTTTAACAAGTACAAATTCAGCAGAAGTATGCAGGTTCAGATGATTCAAACTGCTCCAGATCTTGGGTAGAACTCAGCTAAGTCTCAGACAAGCATGTGGGAAAAGATTTTGCATGATAAAAAATAATATAACTCAGCAATTTGCACTTTTTGATTGCAATCAAAGGGAGTACTGTTATTTACAATAGCATTGTGGATTTAAGCTTGACACAGAAATTTAGTGTTTGTGCTTTGTTTTGATGTTTGGTGTCACCCAGGTCCACTTCCCTTGACTCCCAAATGATTGAACAAAAATATCTATTATTTTTTTCAGAACAGGTAAATATTGAGAATTTTAAATTAAAAATTCCATAGAAAATAGATATGTTCCTATTACTGCTTTGCACTGTACTTGGAGAAGGCTTTACAGCATGAATATGGAGACTGGGGATGAAAATGACTCAGTGGAATTCTTATCTCCCCATTATATATCATTCCAGGCTGGTAGATTCTCAAGGTTTATTTTCACTTTTCACTAAAATGTGGCTTTTGTTACTGGAGGTTTAGGAATACTAGGTCCTTTTTTAGAATATGCTTTGGCCTTTTAATCGTGAAGGACTGTGAGGATCCCCACACAGAATATGAACATGTAAAGGGAAAAGGAAGACTATTCACTGATTCGTAACTTGAGATATTTTGTTATGTTGTCTTGGTTTTATGTTGCAGTTCATTGTTCCTAACTACTCATTTATTAGTGTCAGTTTAGTGATACTTGTGGAGATTGATATGAATAATTAAATAAATAACACTATATGAAATAAATCTTCAAATTCTGTTCAATTTTTGCTCTGTTTTATGCAGATAGAGCTGCTGCATAAATCAGAATCATTATTTCTATACAGCATCTGTGCTTTGTCTGCAACAGATTTGCCATATCTGTTGATAATAGCTTTTAGTAACTTTGGAGTTGTCATTATTCCAGAAGTATGTATTACCCATTAAGAATCTTTGAACTGTTAAACTGCTTTTTATCTCATAGCTTAATTTAAAAATTCTTAGATGTTCAGTTATTTACTTTCATCCAGCAAGCATTCCTTACACAAAGTAAAATGCGTCTGATAAATACATATCAATTTCCTTCAAGAATTATGATTACTGGTAGATTTCTGCTCCTTTGATTTTCTTCATCTTTTTTGTATGAGCTTTATTTTACTATTATAAATCATCTGAGTAGCTGGAATCTGTTGGATATTTTCTATGTGGCAAAGTTTCCCACCTTTCTTCACCAAATAATTTCACTTATTGCATTACTTAATTTTTACAAGGGAGTAGCAACAGAGTAATCTCTACAAATCTATTGATAATGTTGTACAGTGAGTTTGTGGAGTGTGGAAGTGATCTCCATTGAAGAGTGCTATGTCAGTAAAACCTTATGGTTGTTCTGTGTTATTTTAACTCACCACAAAGCTAGAATTTCTGTTAGAAAATGGAAACATAACATCCATTTCTAAATAAAATTATGTTAATATGATGTAAATTTATGAAAACTTCCTTTCAGTGGAAGACCACAAGGAAAACTATTTTTGTATGACATGTATGAAGGCAACACCACAAAGGCAGAACATTTTTTTGTGTGACTACTGAGTATGTTTTCTTATCATTGAGATTTTCAAGATTACAGTGTTTTTGATGCAAGAACCCTCTGCATGGGTCCTTGGTTAGCCAGGAAGGACAATACCACAGAGATAGAAAAACTCTGAAAAAGACCTTTAATTTTTCTGACATGTCATAAAAAAACCTTTGGAACAACTCATAACAGCCAGTCTAGTTAATTTACAGCTGAGGACATATATTGAGGAGAACACTGGTAAATAAGCTAAGGAATAATATGTAAGTCCTTGTGACCTATCTGAAGAATCCTGTGTGCATTTCTCAGATGATCAGAAATTCATGTGATTTTACAGGGACTCCCATTCCAAACCAATCAGCCCAGCCTGCTGATAGAGTCAACGGAGTCTTAGGCACACTTCATAAAATTTTGTGGAAGAGCTTTAAAATTAGTCTATCAAGTTGTGCTCCATAAATGCATTTTGTTATTTTTGGTGATAAAAGGGAGCTTAGACTGCCTGCCTATTAAGTCAGGTGAATCCATATACCTTATTATCTGGACTTGCCTCTACGCTCTTGTTTCATAAGGAGCATAATGCTAAGTCATGGATATCAACAAAGATCTTACTTTGACTTTTGAGACATTTAAAACTTGCTAAACCCCCCAGTCTTAAACCTGTATTAAATTTAGTGGCTGTGTTAGCACCCATCTCAGTTCAATTGTTAGCATCTGTCTCTTTTGTTAAGGCAGTGAGTATGAGTTGGGCTGATAAAAATCTTTGTGCCAGAGAACTGGGCAGCAAATGCTGTTATTAAGGAAATGTTTGGGAAAGCACATTAAAGAACAATTGTGTTTTAACTTTGACACTTTCATTGAAAAAATAATATAGTTAATATTTATTCTAAGATTTTTTAGTTAATGCTGTAGTCAGTTGTATGTGTGCATAAAATTAAGTGAAAGTAACTTCCAGATTTGTGGCAAGTATGAATTCCCCTTCACTTTGTAAATGAACACCCTATGTTCGTCTTCTATTTGTTTAGTTTTGCTCACCAACAACACAAGTAACATAGTACACTTCATTGCCTCTTAGATTAAATGTTGTCTATGTCTTAAAACAAACAATTCAGAATTCAAGTTCAGATCCTCATTAAAACCAAAGCACTTCTGAATTAAACTTTTTCTACTGTAATGCTATTGTATTTACACACCTTTTCACTTTTAATCTTGTCTAGTTACCTATATGAAAAGATACGTTACTATGAAAACGTCACAGTTTCTTCCGTGGCAGAAGATAAGGAGAGCTAGTACACATATTAGCAAAAAGAATATCACGATTTTTAACTTTACAGAAGAGGATTGAAGAATATATGGAAAAATGATGATTTAGTCATTTACTCTTAAATTTTCTGTTTTGCAAAACAAGCTTATGTATTTAATTTTTAGTAGTCTCTCTTATCTTGCTAATTTGGGAAGACTTGAAGCTTGTATGTATTTTGCATAAAGTATGGGTAGGTCTTCTACCTTATTGGGATTCACTAATCATTCATTTTTTTCCCTCTGAATTCCAAGCGTTTTTTCAAATACTTCATTCAAAGTTGTCAAGGACATATTTAGCATTATATCAAAAATATATCAAATATATTTTAGTTAAATACAGAGCTATCGCTGAGCCATTTTAAAACAGCTTCCCATTCTTCAATTTAACTAGATTTTACTTTTATGAAAGTGGGATTTTTGTTAGTGTTAGTGGGTTTTTTTGTTTCATTTTTTTTATGTCTGGATTTGTCATTGTGCCCTTTATTAGCATTTCACATCCTGTCATTTATTATTTCACATCCTGTCATTTGTTAACAGCAAAAGGAAGGCTAGGGAGAATTTGGGCCCCATACTAAGTGAGGGGGGTGTTTGGTAACAGAGGATGCCGAGAAGGAAGAAATATTGAATGCTTTCTTTGCTTCTGTCTTTAGTGAAAAGGCTCTCCCTCAGGAATCCCAGACCCTGGAGGTTAATGAGAGAGTCTAGGTAATGGGAGATTTCCCTTTAGTCAGGGAAGAGGTGGTCTGTGAGTGCCTAGGAAACATTAAGGTCCATAAATCCATGGGACCTGATGGGGTGCATCCGTGGGTGCTAAGAGAGCTGGCGGAGGTCATTGCTGAGCCACTCTCTGTAATCTTTCAGAGGTCTTGGAGAACTGGGGATGTGCCTGAAGACTGGAGGACGGCCAATGTCACTCTGGTCTTCAAAAAGGGCAAGAAGGAGGACCTGGGTAATTATAGGCCAGTCAGCCTCACCTCTGTCCCAGGGAAGGTGATGGAACAGCTTGTGCTGGATGCCATCTCCAGACAACTGAGTGAAAAGGTGGTTATCAGGGGTAGTCAGCATGGGTTCACCAAGGGGAGGTCATGCTTGACCAACCTGGTGGCCTTTTATGAAGATGTCACTAGCTGGGTGGACAGGGGAGAGCGGTAGATGTAGTCTACCTTGATTTCAGTAAGGCTTTTGATACTGTCCTCCATGACATCCTTATAACAAAGCTGAGGAAGTGTGGGATAGATGAGTGGACGGTGAAGTGGATCGAGAATTGGCTGACTGGCAGAGTGCAGAGGGTTGTTGTTGGTGGTGCAGTGTCCGGCTGGAGGCCTGTAACTAGCGGCGTCCCCCAGGGGTCTGTGCTGGGTCTGGTCTTGTTCAACATCTTCATCAACGACCTTGATGAGGGGATAGTGACCACCCTCAGCAAGTTTGCTGATGACACGAAGCTGGGAGGATTGGATGACATGCCTGAAGGCTGTGCTGCCATTCAGAGAGACCTGGACAGGCTGGAGAACTGGGCAGTAAGAAACTGGATGTGGTTTAACAAAAGCAAGTGTAGAGTCTTGCACCTAGGAAGAAATAATTGCATGCATCAGTACAGGCTGGGGGAAGACCTGCTGGAGAGGAGATCTGCTGAGAGGGACCTGGGCATCCTGGTGGACGACAAGTTGACCATGAGCCAGCAGTGTGCCCTTGTAGCCAAAAAGGCCAATGGCATACTGGGGTGCATTAAAAAGAGCATGTCCAGCAGGTCGAGGGAGGTGATCCTCCCCCTCTACTCTGCCCTGGTGAGGCCTCATCTGGAATACTGTATCCAGTTCTGGGCTCCCCAGTACAAAAAAGACAGGGATCTCTTGGAAAGAGTCCAGCAGAGGGCCACAAAGATGGTGAAGGGCCTGGAGCATCTCCCCTATGAGGAGAGACTAAATGAACTGGGTCTGTTTAGCCTTGAGAAAAGAAAACTGAGAGGGGATTTGATCCAGGTTTATAAATACCTGAGGTGTGGGAGCCATAGTGGCGAGGCTTTTCAGTAGTGCGTGGGGACAGGACTAGGGGAAATGGGCTGAAACTTCAGCATAGGAAGTTCCGGACAAATGTAGTAGTGAGGTTAATGTAGTGAGGGTCCGTTGTGAGGGTGATGGAGCACTGGAACAGGCTGCCCAGGAGGTGGTGGAGTATCGTTCTCTGGAGATATTCAAGACCCACCTGGACACCTACCTGTGTGACATGGTGTAGGGAACCTGCTTTGGCAGGGGGGTTGGACTTGATGATCTCTAGAGGTCCCTTCCAACCCCTACAGTTCTGTGATTCTGTGATTTATGATGGTTCTGGCCTTAGATGACTGAAACTGAAACATCCGAAGTTACAGAGAACTTCAATTTCCTGGTAATGTTCAATGCTTCAGGTACGTTGCCCCCCATCTGTTGTCTAAGAATACAACTGCACAACCTTTGAGAATCTTCAACCTTCATTATTACAATTATATGTGTAAAAACATAACTGTAGTTTTATGTATTTTAGCTAGTTGGAAGCTGCTCTGTCCAAATAAATTAAAAATACCCATTTTGGAAAGTTGTCATCTAGAGCCATACTAGAAAATGCTTCATATTTTGCTTGGCTTTTAGTGTGATTTTGCACCTTGTTTACAAAACTGAATTTTTTATTATTCAAAACCTAAACAATTAAAAACCGTGGGCACAGTATTATTTAAGGATCTATGGAATAAGTATTATGTGTTTGCTGCAGGGAACAAAGCTCTGCTGCCTGAAAGCTGGACACTTCTTGCAATCAATGTCAGTCAAGAGATATTTGATCAAAAACTGTAATTCTGGGGAACAATATTATTAGTTCATATTCAGAGAAATCAATTTGTCAAATTCTATAGGAAGAGAGAAGTAATTTTCCAGGAAAAGGATTCCTGAAGACAGAAATGACTTGTGAAGTTCTCTGTTGTGGCAAGGAAGAATATTTTCAGCTTTCAGAAGAGAAACACGGAACTTTCACATCTAATTTCTCAAAAATCTTCAGATTTCTGGAACATTTTATTTTCTTCCATGTTATTATTATTTTCATTTCCAGGCTGGCTTACTGGTGAGCTACAAAGCTACTACATGATCAATCAGAAATAAATGAGGAAAAGTATGATAGGGTTTTTGGTTTGTTTTTTTTTTTGCATGTGTGAGAGTTAAGAATGAAATATTGTATGTCTTACACTACTTTTAACTAGAGAGAACCTTAAATGAGCATGCCAAATCATTTCCCACCTCTTGTAAAAAGGACAGAGATGTGTCCTTCCAGTACTGAAACGTGTATCCAATTAGAATGTTATATGCTACCTAATACATGTGGCAGACTTAAAATATTTCAGTATTTTATTCAAAATGAGCAGGCAGGTTATTTTCATCTTACATTTTATACCTCTTCTTCAATGGTACTGAACTTCATCTGGCTTGCTGATGATATTCTGGGAGGCCTGTCTAGAGGAATATGCTTTGCCTACTGCTTTGTGCCACTGCTGCTCACAATCAGACCACTCAAAGTCATTCCTGAGACTGCTGAGCATTTCTGTGCTGTGCTCTACTGTGCAGTCTGTCTCTGCTAATGAAATAGCTCTGGGATGCTATGGAAGGGGGATAATATGGGATGCTACAATAGGGGAGTCCCTGCAATAGTTTCAGCCAATTCTTCTGAGGGTTTTGACAAAAAAGAGTGAAATATTGCAGAAATATTATTATTACTTCAAGGAGAATAGAGCAAAGACTAGAGCTAATCTTTATATATATATAAATTTTTATAATTTTTAGATTTTCATTTACCTGTAGCTACTCAGACTGAATGAATCCAGTCATTTTAGGCCTTGATTTTTCAGCTCATCTGTGCCTGAATGTAATTGCAAATTCCCACATGTAAAAAAATATTTTTATGAATACAAGCTGTGATTTTTATTATTATTATTTTGAATTTAATATAGACTATAATAATGCCTTAGCTACTAGATTTTTTTAGCGTAATTTTTATCTGAATGAAGTGTTTTGTAATGCTTGCTCATATTCTAGGAAATGTTCTTCTCCCTAAGACTTAAACACTCCCTGTGGAATACATACTGTCATTTTTTCAGCTCATACATTGTTTCTGATCATTTGGAAGACTCAGGTATCTTCCAGTATATTAAAATGTATTCTCTTAATAGATATATTGAAATTTATACAGGTAGGAGCAGCCTCATGTTCACAAGCCCTAGTCATTATGGCAGACAAAGGCAATAGGACAAAAGACAACAGTCTTAAACTCAAAGAGGGTAGATTTAGATTAGACATTAATTTGAGATTTTTTAGTATGAGGGTGGTAAGGCGCTGGAACAGGTTGCCTTAAGAAACTGTGGATGCTCCATCCCTGTCAGTGTTAAATGCCAAGCTGGATGTGCAGCTTGCCTAGTGTGAGGCTAAATAACCTTTAAAATCCCACCCAACTCAAACTATTCTATGGTTCCATGATTCCATGATTCTGTGATTCTATGATTTTCTTCTAAAATATATGTTTACAGTGAAATGATACTAACTTTATGTGAATGAGAAGACAAGATTTATGCTATCTTTTGTTACATTTCCTAGAAAAATTTGTTTATTAGAAAATGTGATAACTTTAGACATATAACTAAACTACCTAAACTGTGTAACATACTTCAAAATGGATTTTCTGTGGATTAAACCATGTGCAGTGTGGTAAATTTATCTTTGCTAATTTTGATTTGTAATTTTACCTTGAAGAAAAGGATGCATATTGTTGATTACTGTGTAATTACGTTGTCTGGTGTTCAGCTTACTCAGCAAAGGACAGCTGCATGTGCATAAGACTTACTGTCATCCTGGATGCCATCTGTATTGAATGTTATACACCATGCATATTATGCTTGCCTGTTGCCAATGTGGACAGCCATGCTTATGCTCCTTCTGCACCTTTCTTTTTCTCACTGTATTAACACAGAGCTTAAAATTAAAATCTATTGCTATAAACAGATTTAAAAGCTGAGCTTGATGCAGGCTATGTGAATAGCAGAGATTCTTCTCAAGTGTAAATTGCATCTGATTCTCTTTACTTAAAGGCACTGTGTAGATGGCCAAACAACCCAAATAGCATAACAGTAACCAAATTGTGATTCAAGTATTCACAGCTTGATGTTTTTATTTGTTTGTTTGTTTGTTTTCAGGAAGAAAGAAAGTCCTAAAGCTCATGAAGATTACTTCAGCCACCATGCTAGTTTCATTGTGAGAGCTGCAGCCTGTGATAGGAAAATTATTCCCGGTGTCTGCAGCCTGCTGTAGGAGAGGAGAAGCAGCCAAGGAACATCAGTATTCAACATGTAAGGAAGTAGTGTATTATGATCTGTCTGTTGGTGAATTTCCATCTGTCTGATAGAGTCATCTGAGGAGGAGATAGCATCATATACAAGATCATTAAAAAGATGATGCCATTGTTCCAGTGAACTTCAGAATATGAACCTTGCTGCTCCTGAATTTCTTTTTAGTTAAGGGACAAAATAAATTATAACTTGCACAAGAACTGGTACTGCTTCCATATTCATTCTAGGAGTGTCTCTCATTGATTAGAGCTGCATAATTTTTACGTACTGAAAGTCAAAATCTCTGGGATGTTGTACCTTCTTTTGTTTCAGGATTTAAAGCCCTAAAACCTCTTTCTGATTCCTGGTACTTTTGACTGATCAATCAGTTCATTTTCTCTGTCACTTCTTATGTGCTTATCATGCCTAACTCTATAGCCATAGTATTGTAAAACTGTTTCTGCACAAACTTTATGAATAGGTTCCAGTTCTTCAAAAGCAATACATATGCTAAAATTTCAGAGGTCCGTAGGAAATGAGATTTTATACTTGCATTTCATTTTAATTTGTTTCTGTGAGTCTGAAAAACACTGAATTTATCTATCAGCTTTTAGTTATCAGCTTTCTGTTACTTGGAAGGCTATAATGCCACAGAAATACAGTTCTTAATGTGTTTATGTAGAATTGTCTTTAAATTTATGCCGTATAAACAGACACAACCATTTCAGCCTAACAATTGCTTCAATCGGTATTTCAGAATGACAGCTTAGAATTATCCTATTAACTTTGTTATTGCAGCATTTATAGCTTTTGCAATAGATAGCCCTTTGGATACTACTCCCGTATAACTTCATTTGAAGGAAAGAGTGAAAGAAGATAAATGCTCAACTTTAGTTGGTAGTATTTTCTGTCTTACAAATGTCAATATTTCTAGGTCATTACTTAATAAAACTGCTGGTTTGAGAATGCCATATGATCTATTTCTGCTCTTGAATGTATTAGTACTACACCACCATTGACTATTAAAACAAAAATATATTAAAAATAGTTTTTTTTTTGTTTGGTTGGTTTTTTTTAGTGAAGCAGTTTTAAAGCTTTCTTTTCCAACTGTTTAAAACTGTTTCATAATTTCAGAAGTAGAGCCAGAAAGATATTTTCTATTACATCCTCATGACAACCTTTATACAACAATCTCATCAGCCTCTCTTGGCAATAAAAGCACAGTGTCACAAGGAAACAAGAATACATTGGACTTGTGATACACCTTATCAAAACATAAGATAAAAATGTAAAGAAATGACAACCTCTAGACAGATCCTTTGAGTAAGTATATTTCAGTAACATCTTTAAGTACTGTTATTTGGTGCCTTGTGCCTGAGAAAATATATGGTGCTGCAGTTTAAAGATCTGTATACATGGCTGCCCTTTGAAAATCCAGACAACAGAGGAAATACATTTCAGCTAAAGTGAGAGCTAGTTAAACTGCTACAGCCAATTCACCTTTAAGGCTTGGATACTTTCCCTGCCAACTGTCCCACTGGTCAAGCCCTTTCATGTTAAATTTTTAAAAATTATTATTATTTTTTAATGCTGATGGCATTGTTTAATTTTTTTTTATTATTATTTTTATTTATTTATTTTTTTTTTTCTGGCATGTCTTTATCCCCACCATACTCCAAACAATCTATAAAGAACTGCCAGGGCCAGTCTACAAAAAAAAAAGAGACTATTACTGTATCGAGATCATGATCTAAAAATGAAGGCATTCCTTCATTTTGTACTCCAGTTACCCATAAGCAGAAGTGATGCAGAAGTAGAATATCATTAATTTAAACAAAGGTGGCTCCTAGCTTAATGGGACAATTATTTCTTTGGGCTGTATTTGACTGTAGGCAATAGACCTGTAACTCTCACTTTACTATGTTTTCCTTGTGGCCATCAACATCCAAACTAATTTCCTGAAGTCCTTTTCCAGTCAATTGTGATGCAGTTACCCTTCTATTTCAGACAGCTGTTTTGACATAAAATGAACTTTATCCTAGGAATAGCTGGCTGTAGAGGAGTGGTCAAGAAGATGAGGATCAGTAATGACAATAGTAGTACAGAATGAACTGAGTTACTCAGTTAAGGTCTACATTTTTACTATCAGATATACTATTTTGCATATAATTCAGTAGCATTCCAGGTAGTTTTTTTTTTTATGATGAGTATGAAGCTACAGAACAGCATCTTCTTGATGAACAAATAATAAAACAGTGAAAAATGACTGATGGCTACCAAATATGGTTGTTAATTAATTTTTCAGAGAACATTCTTTTCAATCAGAAACAAATTTCCCACCATTGTTCACTAAGGTGAACAATCAATTGGCGGTATCAATTATCAATTGGCAGTAATATATTTTACCCACACAAATGGGAAAATTCACTACCTCTTGCATTAAGGGTAGCTTCAATTCATTGCTATATCCATGTGATCCATCCAGTCACCTGCCCTGACATTTCTTTCTTTCTTTTTCACCCCACATGCTGCAAAGAAGAATATCACACGTAATGTCCTATTCTTGTAGAGGGAATGAAGTTCATCTTCATTTTCACTTTTATCCTGATCATCCTATAATCTTCCAGATAGGTCATTCATATGAAAAATGGGAGATAACAATACTTTCTCAACAGATAAAAACTTTATTTCACATTTAATGTATCCTTGGTCCATGGGAGTATATGGAAGCATTAATTTATTTAACAAGACTACCTCTCCTCTCTAAATCTTTCATTCCAACTTCTCTCCTTGCCTTTTATCCCTCTTCTTCTACCCCCACCTCCGACCTGCCACCCTCCCCTCCCAAAAAGAAAAAATAACAATGATAAGTACACATATATATATTTATAATGTTTGGGGTGAGAAAGACAGAAATTCTTAACAAACTTATTAATTTACCATTTTCTTTTGCCTAGCTAGAAAATAATAGCATACTTTTTGTATGTATGGTAAAGGCTGAAACAATTTATGATTTCATTCTTAATTTGCTGACAAGTAATTCTGACCCTAATTCTTGCCACTGTAAATTAATTAAGGCAGATAACCACACTAAAGCAGCTATACTGATTCTAATAAATAAACTATCATTTTCAGTGATAGCTTGGATTATTTCTGCTTGGCACTCCTTTGTTCTTTGTAAAAAAGCAAATTTCTCTCAAACCAACTGGACACTGCGGAAATAAAGCTGTTTCATGCCTCAAACCACAGAATTATTCTATCTCCTCTCAAGAGCAGATAAATAGAAGACAAAATGTGTTTCTAAATAGTCATTAATAGTATATTTATTTCTGCATTGATGCAATCGCTGAAACGTATGCTATTAGCATGATTTTCAGCAATTGAGCTGGTGTGAATTGTTAGTAAATCAGGCCTGTAATCTTCAAACATACTCCCTAGGCCTCGAATCTAAAACCATCTGGACAGTGTGACAGTGTTCTATTTATTACATACAACTGCTTGGATACTGCCAATGCATAAACAGTAATTAAGCACACAAGCCAACCATGCATGCCAGATTTGCTAGAACTATCCTTAGAGTATCTTGGAGTTTCCATGCCAGTGAGCTTATTGAGGCATTGGCTGGTGATTAAACATTAATGATTTATAGTGCAAGCAGGGTTCATTTACTGCTTACTGAAATATGCTTGACAGTATCTTCCTGATTTTTTAAGAAATAATACTTTCAAATATATTTTTCCTGACTCATTTTCTTTCTCTTTTTTGTCATCAGTAATGTGAGATAGAATTTCATCAGATAGTTGCTTAGACATATGGCTCTCTTGCTGTTGTATACTATGCAGAAAGAAAATAAATTAAATACAGAAGGAATTTGGTAACTGTAAAGTTTTCCCATTTTTTACCTTGGTTGTAATAAGCTTTTTTAAAATGAATTCCATGAAGTCCTATTCTGCAGTTTCTTAATACTGGACTGAGATTCTATGCAGGTGGAATTTTCCATTGACATGTTGCCCATCCCAGCACCAGGTAACCTTCCAAAGATTTGCATTTGGGTTCTAACACACTTCTGCAGGGGCATAAAAAATTTGTCTGTGTCTATACACAGTGAGAAAAGACTGACATTAACAAGAAACCAAATGTTCAATTCATCAAGCAAAACAAACAAACAAACAAAAAAAAAAACAACAAATAAAATAAAACAAAACAAAACAAAACAAAAACCACCAACACCAACAACAATAAAACAACATCCTGTACTGAAAGAAGGAAACAAATACCACAATTAAGAAGCTCTCCGTTATTACTCAGTGCCAGGGTCCATTGTCTATCATATCATTTTTATGTGCACAGACACACTTCACTGTAAAGGCAGAAATATTCTGGTGACCATAACTTTACATAGCTTTAGTTTGGAACTACATTTGTGATGTTCATCTGGAAACTGTATTAAATTAGAGTCTCATTCTTGTTCAGATTTATTGTTTATACATAAATAACTATTCATGTGTGTCAGTGCCAAAAGTTGTCTCCTTCACTATACCAGTCCTGATGTATTAGTATTTCAAATTCCCCTAGAGAACTAGGAAAGCTAATTTCCAGCTTTCATACCTAATCATGGAAAGTGAGGCGTGTTTCACTGGCTTGACAAAGCAAGAGAGTACTGATGAGGGATTCCTGGGTTTTTAATCTTTACTTTGGCATAGGACAAATCTTGGACCTGAAGTAAATCCCAGAGTCTCCAATTAAAACAACTGTACTGTGGAGAATTCCTTAATGAATGTTTTGGTAACTTCTGTAGTTATTGTGAGCAAGAAACAGTTTAGTTCCAGTTCCTGATGCATCTCCATCTGATTTCAGGATCATTGGTATGGAGAGGATAGTACTCTAAAAATGACAAAATGCAGAACTGTAGAGGTTTTAAATTCCAGTAACCCCTCATTTACAGCCTGGGTCTAGGGGCAGATGCTCTCCTTTCCATTTGGATTAGCTCCGAGTTTTATTATCCATTTGGAAAAATTATTTAAATATTTATTTAAAGAAACTTCAAAACCCCAAAATAAGGTGGTGTGGCAGTTTTCCATAGTGCAGGCAAGTCAAGAAAAGAAACTAAGCTAGACATAGGACTGAATCTGTCAAATAAATGTGTTGGCTTTCTCAGATGATGAGGTCTCAGATGCAAGCAGTTGTGATTTCTGGAACAACTCAACAATATCAAGCTCAGAAAATGGAAGCCACATGTAATACTAGTAACATGGTCCAAATAATTATCTCTGCTTAAAGACAAGGATAAATTAACTGGTAAACAGAATCAAACTAGTGCAGCTAAAACCTCTTCCAGGATGCTGGCAAATATTTTCTTTCAGTGCCTGACCGCTGCGTGTGGGACACCATTTCCCCTTTGTAAATATAGTGAAATTCTGTGGCCTCATTAGTAATATACAAAATGATCTTCCCACATTGTCAGTTGTTCTGTCAATCAGAATTGTTAACCTAAACAATTCTTTACTGAAATATGTCTTTCTCCCCCCCCTCCTCCCCCCAAAGCTTGAATCTGAAACAATAGCCCCAGATTTTTGCTCGCCAGTTGATTGAGTAGTATAACTCCCTTATTTGAAGAATTACAGAAAATTGTCCATAAACACACTGCAACAGAAGCTCTGGTTTTCCCAAGGTTTTCTTTGAGCTTCACTCCAGAACCTGAAGAAACTTATTTGAAAAGATAGATTACCTGCTTGCTGCATCTGTGAACCGCAGTCCTGTGGACTGACACCACACCAAGAACCATAGCTGATGAGTCAGTATGTGAAGCAAATACTTAAGCACAAATACACTGGATGGGAACTGCCAGCTTATTTTCCCCTCCAGGCTTGCAGATAGCCTCTGGCTAGCTATCCATTAGCTGCTAGCTACAGGCTATAATGTTGGGTGCCTATCTGCTTGGGATTTACTTTGCCTTCTCTTTTAGTTAATGAGAAGCATCATTTTACTTCATTTATGCTATTTAAAGATAGTTTAAAGTAATTTTTATTTTTTCATTTTCCTATTTTTTTTTTTTATTTTTTTTTTCCTCCTGCACTTTAGATTAAAGATAATCTTTAAAGATAAAGAAAAAAAAATATATATGCACAGAGCAGAGAGGTACAAGATCACGGTGCAAATGAAATTCAGTTACTCTGATCTCTTTTTCACATGGCTCTCTCCTTTCTGCCCACATCATGATCTGCTAGTGGGCTGTTCAGTAAATATTTTCTGTACAGGTCCATCGGTCATACTAGTAGGATGTAAGTCACAGACACAGATGACTGGGAAATGGATAAGTGCAATAGTCTCTTCTCTCTGAGAATAAGAGTTAAATTCTTCACTCTGAATCATCTAATCCAATCACCTGCTCAAGTGGGGATACCTAGGTTGGGTTGCCCAGGACAGTGTCCTGATTGTTTCTGAATATCTCCAAGGAGGAATATTCCTTCCTAGAAGGAGAATCCTTCTTGGAATGTAATAAATTGACAATATATTGTCAGAGAAGATATTCATAAGATCCATAGAAAGAATCTCTTCTGGAGGTCAGCTGGTACAGCCACCTGCTGAAATTAGGAGAGATATTTATTAAAGTTACTACTGGTGTATGGAAGGCAACTAACTGTTTTTATATTTCAGTCTAAGGAGATATTACTGCTTATTTTCAGGACAGAATTTTACGTTACTGATGTCTAGTAGGAAACTAGACACTGTCTCTGACTGCCTTAAGATATTACTCTCAGCATCTCCTGCTCTCTCATCCCTGTAATTTATGATCTCTTGAAGATGTCCATATCAGTAACAATAGTCTTTAACCTCACCAAAGTGCATACTTTTCCCTCTGTAGATCATTTAACAGCAGCTTCTAGTGTCTTACGCATCTCTTGCAGACACAAACTTAGCAGTAATCTCTCTGTGAAGGACTTTATCACATCTTCCTCTAGCAAGGGTAGTTCATCATCCTAATATAAACTAGTTTCTTTTCCCACGGTGTGACTTGAAGAAAAATATATGTATCCCAGCACTTTAGTTGTGTTCTGATCCAGTCTTTTCATTGTAATCATTACCAAAGCATAAATAATCTAAGATTATTAATGTTAAAAATGGGAGTATTGGGGTGGTCTGGGCATTCAGCTTCATTAGGTGAGCATCTGTGGTCATCAAAAGAAAGAACAAAATCTCCTATAACTGGGTTAACTCTCCTTTTCTTTTTTTCTTTTTGAAAGGGCCACATTTTATTTATTTATTTTTTTACCTTTCATATGATCAACACCACTGACTGACTGGTTAAAAAATGAACTCATAATCTGTACTCATATGGATACAATTTTCCAGAGCAGTGTTAAACAGTGCAATACTTAATTAAAACCAATATTTTAGTAAAATTTACCGAAGTATTAAGAATTTTATTTTTTATTTTTTGATAGATGCGGTCATCTGAATATTGTCATTGCCTTGAAAACCAAAATGTTTTTATTTTCTTTAAACTGAGTCCATTACTAGTAGCATGGATCTATATTTTAGAAAATACAGCATACTCTGAAGGGATGCAGTAAGGGCTATGCTCTGTGCTCAAGCTTTATTATTGAAATAGGATCTTAAAATATGTATTCCTTGTAACCTATATATAGGTTGCACAGAGCATAGAACATATAATAGGTTGACTTTGTACATAACAGCTACAAAGTATGCAGAACAATTGTATGAATTCTGAGTATTTAGCTGTTACTTTTATTCCCCCAGGAATTGTTATTTTAGTTGTGATAGTAACAAACTGAAGACTTCTAGCTAATAACTACACCAGCAATGACTGTATTCTTGAACCTGAGAAGTATGCAAGAATTGCAGAGTATCTCAATAAGACACAGCAGATCACTCAGAACAACAAAAAGAAAGAAAATATTGACACAAGAGATTGACTATGTAAGCAGTAATTTTAATCTTTCTTTAGAAGAAATTGACTTTGAATGGCTGATTATTCTTTCTTTTTCTTAATATTTGCTTTTTTATTTTATTTTCTTTTTATTTTCTGTTTATTTCTGTTTGACATTCCTTATCCCTTGTTCATTTTACTGTTCAGCAATATTTTTAACAATTGTCTTGAAAACATTAATTAGAAACCACGGATCCCTCCATTTGTTGTAATGCAATCTCCTGAGTAATAGCATGATGGATTAGATCCAGTGAGTCTGTAGAAGGCATACTTAATAGCAGTCATATTCTTCCATTAGGTTAGTATGTTTCCTCATAGTTAATTCCATTGATATCAGGAGAGATATCAAAAAAATTTTTGTTCAGTTGCATCAAGAATCTTGTCTTTTACTCATTCTATTTTAAAAACACTAAAAAAGTCATTAGGCTCAATTAAAAAAAAAAAAAAAATCTGCATAAAGGAAAGCAAGCACACACATAGGAAAAAAAAAAAAAAAAGGAAAAAAAAAAAAAAAAAAAAAAAGAAAAAAGCAACCAGAAATCACTTTTAGAAATAGACAGCTCCAAAATCTACAAGTTCTCTAAGTAAAGATCATCAATTATCTTTACTTGGCAAATGAAAGGCAATAACAGTAAAACGCATATCGGCACCAACTGTGATGTGAGATTTAAGGCTCTAAAACTTCATTAAAATCAGACTGGTAATGATGTACCATATGCACTGAGTTGCATTTGCCTGAGGATCTTCAACCTGTGGCTCATTTCTTCTGTCACACCATCTCTTTATAAGAATGACTCAGAGTGCTTTGTTGAAGTGCTCAGGGGCTGACTAGCAGGGTAGGTGTTTCAGAAATAATCATTTGCTTCATTATACCCTGGTGGATTATAGACATTTTCTGTTTATAGTAGAATTTTAGGGTCTCATTTCTAGAATTAACTGAAGACATGAAACAAGACTGTTAAACACGTATCTGACAATTTATGCTTTCTGAATAGGAAACTGATATTTTTATAGCAGGCAAAAGGGATTTCTTAATAATTTTTTACAGAAATTCATTACCAGCTCTTGAGCAATTTAGTCCCCATGTACTTTTTTTATCCTTATACTTTTGCCACTCATTTGTAGTTCACCTTTACAAATTATTCAAGACCTTTTCTTTTTTTCTATATGCTTAAATATATCTCCCATCAGTGACACAGCAAGCTACAGCTATAAGTCAAAAGTAAAATGAATGCTTTTATCTGAACCTTCAGTTAATTATGATTAAATATAAAAGAAAGCCTATGCCAAAGCAACATTAAGCTGAATCCTCTATACATCATAAAAGGTGGAGAATTGGTGTCGAGAGATATTAATTAAGCTGAAATTCATTTAATGTATGGTCATACACTAGACCAATATGTGTCCAACCCATGGGTTGTGTGCGGTCCAGACAGCCAGTAATGTGGCCCCACAAGATCCATAACCCTTTAATGTTGCTATGTGATAGTTTGCAATATTTTTAATGAGTCAGTTGGGCATTCTTCGAGTGCGGAATGCATAGGTGACAGTAAAATCTTTGTAGGGAAGGGCACAGTGCAGGGCTAACTCCACCTCTCACAGTGCCACAAACACAGACAGTTGAGTTGAAACCCGTGTGTGCTTCACTTTCCATGTGCTAATGCCACTTTGCAAGTAAAATGCAGTGACTGGCGATAATAATATTGCAGTCCACCTAGATGTGTGTGTGCCTCTGAAGACACATGATATTTGTTATTAAGCAGAAGTATAATTTTTCTTTCTAGTGTTATGTTTTAGTTGCCCTCCCCTTTTTTTTTTTTTAATGTTTTAATTAAAAAAACATATATATATATATATAAAGTTCTGTTACTTATGTACATTATCTATGTTATATATTTTATATGTGGTTCAAGACAATTCTTGCTCACTGTATGCGGCCTAAGCAACCCAAAAGGTTGGACACCCACACCCTAGACATTCAACTTCTGAACATCTGTGGAAGCATCTCTAAACACATACACTGAACAGAGATGTCCAGGTTCTCACATGTCCAGTCTGGTGGGGACGCTCAGCTTTTGCTCAGCATGCCCAGCAGGCATCATGACTTTAATTCAGAAGTACAGGTGGAAGAAAGCATAAATGGTTCCTGCATTGGCTGGTTCATTTGTTTGATTTTGACAAAAGAAACATACTGAACGAGCTATTTAATCATTTACCCATGCTTAATTCTATCTTCTGAACATGAAGGTCCTTCAGACAATTGTCCTGAAAGGAAGCCAGGGAAGGACACATGCTTCTGGCCTTGTACGGCAGAACACAAAAAGAAAAAGAAACTGGCCATACCCATATGTGTGGCTGACATACTCGGGGAATTATACTTCATTATTGTGCATAAAACCATCCATAAGATCATATTTCCTTTTTCTTGTAATTAAACAATTAGTGAATACATTTGGTTGTTGCAGAAATGCCTTTTCCTGTGTTTCAGAGTATTTTGAACATTAAAAAAAAAAACAAAACATTTATGTATGTTTTTCACAAGATTTTTTTCAGGTTGTCTGTGGTGCCATTTGAACTAATAAAAAATACTATCAAAAAACAATTTTTGGATTAAGTTTTTGTAGCTTTTTTGATCACTTGGCATAAAAGAGACACCACAGGTGTACGATAATGACTTGATGCACAGTGTAGCATGACTGCTGTCTGAACACATACTGTGAACTGAACAACCACTGACAAAGAAAAATCTTATATGACAGCATAATAATAAAGAATCATTGCAAACTTTGGACTATTTATTTTCTAGTTACAGTTTTCCACCTTCTAGAAAAAAAAAATACTAGAAGGAGAATTAAAAATTAATATCTTTCTCCTTCTGAAATAATTTATTTAGACTTTTGGGTATTTTTATACTTCACTATACCTTTCTGCATCAGTTCATTGTTTGGAGGAGATAATGAAAGAGTACATAGCATTTGTATTTTAGTAAGAACTCTGTGTAAGGGATATCTTCTACAATTGACTCAGGCTAGTTAAAAGTGAATGAGCTGGTCAAAGAGAGAAAGGAAAATGAGAAATATTTCCCCTGTATTTACAACACTTTTTAGAGAATGATGAACCAAAAAAATTTCTGTAAGTGAAAAAATATTTTTTTTATCATAGTCTGTGTCTGCTTTGTGATTGCTGCCATGCAGTCTAGCACTACCCAGCTGGCTAGAAACCCAGTTAATTAGAAATCTTGGCTATCAAAATAGACTTGAGCTCAGACCAGTATTCTGAGTATGACTAGCTTGGATATTGATAGGATACATTTCTGTATTTTACTGTGATTTAACCCTGTCGGCCAGCTCAGAACCACGCAGCCACTCTTACTATCCCCATGTGCGACTGGGAAGAGAACTGGAAAGACAAAAGTGCAACAACTTGTAGATTGAAATAAACACAGTCTAGGAGGTAAAGAAAAAGCTGTATGAGCAAGAAAAGATCAGAACCTGAATAGAATGAAACCACTGCAGTCTTGCTACACATTAACATTTGCACAGGATAAGGTTTAATGTTCACCTATTTGTCTCGAAAGAGATCAGCATCCTCAGTGATGCCACGTCAGTTTCCTGGATTAAGCACATGTAAATTGATGACTGCATATTTTCCATGTGCAAATGTTTATAGGCTCGCTTTATATCCTTTGGAAAGCAAAGTAGGTGTCATCCATTTTCCCATATATTGAAAGCTCCCCAAAATGATATTCCACATTTATTTTTTTTTGCTCTATTTTTATCCAGCGCTGTGTTTTATTAAACTTGTGCACTCTTTCTATGAAAAAAGGCTTTCATATTAGGTCATATGAAGAACAATGCTTTGTTCTTTGTTTTAATCAAAATGATTTGGTAGTCTTATGAGTCTACAATTTCCCGTTTGCTCAGTTTTGTCCCCAACTAATAAATATAATAAACCAAGCCAAAATAAAATAGCTTTACTAAATTTTACTGTATCTTTCTCCCAAACTTGCTTTCTCACTCCTAGTGTTCTGTTATCTTTTTTTTCTAGTGGAGATATGATGTTGCAACAGCTGGACTTAGAGTTAGGTCCAGAGTAGCTATTATTTAATTTCCAGAGCTTGATGATTAACACCATGAGTTACTGCCAATCAGTATCATTTAAAGCTGCACCTCTGAGAAGATTAGTAAAAATCTTTTATATCACACTATTTCCAACTGAAAGAAAAAAAAAAAAAAGTTTGAAATATTTAAAATACGGATAAAGATAAAATTTTTAGCTAAATGCATTCATATTTGGTCTTCTTTTTCTTAATGACTTTAATGGGATTGCCTAGTTATAAGGAAACATAATCCTTCTAAAAATGTTATTTTCTTAATAGCTTAATAACATTGTTCAGTTTCTAATAGGCAGCATCATTACACTGCTTCTGTATGTATTAAAAGCTCTGGTAATTTAGATTTTCATTGTATACATATAATAGCATACATGATAACACCTTAAACAGAAAATTACTAGAGGCAATTATTAACAGCATTTCATGGCATGGTTTCTATTGTTTATAGTACATACATCATTTAACAAGTGCATATGAGATATCTGATAATTCTTCAATTAACTGATTGATTAACTTTCTAACATAGGATCTATTTATGGCTGACTGGAGCTCCACGCTATAGAAGTATTGATCCCACGGCTAAAACAGTTTTGCTTGAAGCAAATAATCTTGAAATGGAATCACTGTGTTTTTGTTTTGCTTTGTTTTTTTTCTCCTGACAATTATCTATTATCTGAGGAAAAAAGTACATTAACTCACATATCCACTGTAAATCAGTATTTATTTATTTATTTGTTTGTTTGTTTATATATTATACATTTCAAATGCTAAAGACATTTAAGAATGAATAGGCAATCACAGGACATTACTTTGGTTTTGTAAGATATTCTTGCAAAACTTTCCTAAAGCATTCAGAATTATTAGTAAAATATCCAAGTTAATATTATTGAGGGTATATCGATAAATGAGTTGGTATGATTTTAAAAATAAATTGCACTTCACTAAAAAGTCATCTACTATATTTTCAACAGCAATATCAATATGCATTTGAGATCAGAAGCTGATCTGTCTGCGTTGCTATGTGGTAATATCTTTCCTGCGAGAAGTACTGCTTAACAAAAACAGTGGGTTTTTCAACTTATATATCATGTTGACAATAAAAACTACAGATTTTGTCAAGCTGCAAAATTGACTTTCAGATCGAGA
Source organism: Excalfactoria chinensis (assembly GCF_039878825.1). Lineage (NCBI taxonomy): Eukaryota > Metazoa > Chordata > Aves > Galliformes > Phasianidae > Excalfactoria > Excalfactoria chinensis. The sequence goes on from NC_092826.1 coordinate 26,056,868, forward strand.
CCTGCATCTCACTAGTTTTGGAAAAATCATTTTACTTATTTTCTTTCTCCTTATTATAAACAGAAGAGCAAGTTCTGTAGCAAAACCAGTTTATGTTAAATTACCAAAGTATGAAGCTGTTCAGTTTCATCATTTTTGTTCATTCACATCTCAAATATAAAATCAACAACCAATGTCCCTTTGAACTGTTACTTCAAATCACTGATGCTGATCCATTTCCTCATATGGCATATTATTATGTCTTGAGGGCAAAAAAAAAATTAAAGCATATTTTCTCTAGGATATGAAAGATAGACATATACCATGTTGCTAATCCAAAAAATAATAATAATAATAATAATAATAATAATAATAATAGTTTGGTGAGCTGAGGGATAATATATTTACCTAGTATCTGCAGGCAGAGTAAACTGGAACTACACAACTTCAGTGCTATGTACTTTAAAATGAAGCACCAAAGAATACATGTGCCAAAACAGTTGGATGTCAAGAGGATAAAACCTGATTCCTCAGCCTGGGAGCAGTGATATGAATGGAATATGTCTCTGTGCACAGAATCGTGTTTCACAGTACAATTTTTTTCAAGCACTAATTATTCTCATTACTCTCTCAGAACTAAAACAGGAAAAGAGGTTATAAAGTTCTGAGCTATTTCTAGCTGGATTTTTTAATAGCTTTGCCCATAGACGCTGGATTTATTTATTTATTTATTTTTAAACTGTCTTGTTTTTGCTAGACCAAATAATTAGAACCTACTTATTTTCTTCCCCATCAGTAATCAATTTATAAACCATACTTCTGTATAAAGGAAGTAGGCTGCATTCTTTAAAGCTTTCTATGATAAAACATTCTCTCTAGCCCTTGGAAAGAAAAAAAAAAAAAAAAAAGAAAAAAAAAAAAGAAATTACTCTCCTGGAACTACCTCATCAGTTGGTCTGCATCCTCAGCCTCTTCTCTGATGAAGTAGAAAATAACATCATAGTTTGGTCTACCTAGCTTATAAGAGCCTTGAGAATTCTTAGTCACTATGATACGTATTTACCCTTCTTGCATATATCAAAGCTTGAGTTATTTATTGGTAGCTTTAGTGTAGCAGCAACATGGCAAGAAGCTTTTATGTCTGTCTTCATCTAAGCAAATATAAGCCAGTCTTGACTCAATTTTTGAATGATGTCATCACCGAACAACAGAACAGTAAAAGCAGATATTTTCTGGGCATTAATTTTCATCTTCTGGCAACAGCCGTGGTCAGTTTAACACAGTAAAAAGAAAGAGGCATAGATAGGCAATTTCTTAGGAAAGCCATGAACATTATTCCTGGGAAATAAAAGCAAAAAGGTAAATGATACAACTGTCCTGTTGATGTGGTTATTTTGTCACCAAGATAGCACACAACTCTATTTTCTCCTCTCTCTGAAGAAAATTTGGGCACACCTGCTTTTTCTCCCAGGATCCACTACCACTTGATTAGATAATATAAGCAAGCACATTCAATATTGTTTTGAAAAGACTGATATGCAGTATTCTTAATAATATTTCACTCCTTTGCAAGCACCTATGCACAGCATATAAGACGTGATTTCTAAAGTATGAAATTTCTTCATTCAGTTTCCCCATGCATTTCTCATAAATTTCACCAAAACAATAGATAGCATTTGCACAAGGAAAAGTTTCAAAGGAAAATGATAATAAGAATAATAAAATTCTACTGCTTAGATTTTCTTAAAAACATAAAAAATGAAAGGAACTTTCTTAACAAATTCTTTTGTAATTTTTAATTAACCAAACTAAGTACCTTTTCCTTCCATTCCCAGTACAACTTACAGACTTTCATAAACACTGTTAAAAGTTCTACTGTTTATTTGTGACTAGGGTGTCTCTAAATGTCACAACAGTGTTCTTTTTAGAAATGATAATTTTGATGTGGCTGGGCACTTCTATATACATAGATGCAAGAGAACGAGATTGATATGCAGAATTAAAATGGTTCATTTATCATTAAAACAAGATTAATTGCATACCATTCCCTCCTATCTAAGAATTCACACACTGACTTTCATCAAAATCTGAACACTGCACAGTGAACTAACTAAACAGCCCACATAGACACCCACAAGCAAGATTAATAATATCTCCTCTAACCTTCCTGTCTTTCTTTTCTGAGTGAATCTAAAACCACTTCTAGATATTCTTCACTGGTGCTTTGAGATCCTCACACAAAGAATTCATTGTGAGAGGACAGGCAGATCTAGACTGAACTGTTACATTTGACATGGCTAGGGTTCTGTAAAAAGCACAGTATTTTTCCATGAGTATAGAAGTCTTGCCATCAGGTATATATATCCCCCTGCCAACTCCAGCTTCCCAATTCCTGGGCAGCCCTTAAGTAAACATAATGTGGCTCTTAGGAAGCCAGCAGTGTGGTTCCTGCATCTGACAGGTTTTCACTGCAAATGCAGCCAAAAGAGTAAAAGAATAAGTAAGAGACCTAGCGAACTCCTGAAAACCACATCTGTCAGCTTCATATTGTATTTGTAAAACTGTTTGTTTGTGATTGGCCAAAATAGAGGCTGCACTGCTTAACCCAAAAATGGGAGGGTGTTCTTGTGGGCATCATTAAGTATCTCCTGATGTTGTCGAGACTTCAGGTTTCTGCTGATTACAGAACTAACAGGATGCAGAGTTTATGACAAAATTAAATGCCAAACTAAAGTTAGAATATAATTTTTATATGACTCCTGGTTTAATCATTTTTATTTTATATCAGTCTATCATTAATACATATCTTCTATGTAGATCTAAGTGGTCATAGCATTTTATGTTTTGATCTAATTTATACGTGCTCCAAAGCAAACTTTTAGATGCAGATGATGCTCAGATTAGAAGCTAGGACTAAACTCCGTAGTTCTGCAGAAAACTGATTTAATGATTTGTCTCATTAAGGAGGAGAGGTACCAGTTCTGGAGGGGAAGCAGCAGTTTGGGAAGCACTTAGATGTTGGAGATACTAGGTCAAATGCCACCAAGACATGTCAAAGGCAATTAAGAGACAAGTGAAGAAAGAAGTAAATTGGAGACATGAACGAACCCAACTCCACAGTACAGATCTCTTAGGTGGCAAAAATTAGTGTGTCCTAAGTTACAGTTCTCTTGCTAAACTCCGTATTCATTTGCCTTTTTGGAAATAAATGTACTATACAGAATTAAAGGAAAAATGATCCTGTTTCTGAAGAGACTTAGTAAGGTGCCTACTTCTGGGTACACAAGATGTCTATGATGAAAATTTTAAACCAACTACTCATTTTAAAACTACTTCATTTTTAAAAACTGTTTCTTCTATTCAGTAAAACAAAGCAAAACAAAACAATGACAGTTTTTATGTTGACAGAAAGGAAACTAGCTATCTAATGTGGCATGCCAAGAGTAAAAAACAATTCTAGGTTTTAAATTTTCTTTGTCAAGGAAATAGAAATGCATGCTATGCAGCACAATGGGTAACGCTTAATGGAGAAGGGGATAAAATGTTCCTCCAGGAAACTGTAGTTGACATACTTTGCTTTTACCTGCACACCCAGCAGTATGCCCATCCTTCAGGGATCTTCACAATCATTCTCTCTTCTGCCTCCAGTTTTACTCCATTTGTCTTTCCATGGTAGCAGAAGTCATTTTCTTGAACCTTCTGCTAGAGTAGGTAAATTTAGCCCATCTGGCGAATAAGTCTCAGTCCAATTCATGAGAAAGTTTTATGTTTTATTAAAATTTAAAACCAAACACTGTATCTATTATTTTTTTAGATGTTACAATTGTATTTTCTCTTCTAAGCATAAGGAATATTTTCTTGAAATTCCATGAAAAACGAGCAAACAAAATTGGCAGAAAAAGTAGTCAAGCTGTGAATGGCCAAGAGTAATTTGCTTTCATCACACTGTTTAATAACATAATTTTGCTTATAAAAGATAACAGCTTGTTGCTTTTTACAGAAGCAAGTATTTAGATTAAGGGGAGCATAAAACAGGGTGTGTGCTTACAAAAGGATAGATATAATTTGAGCATCAACAAACTGGGTTTTAGGAGACATATAATCAACTAACACTGACCACAGATAATGAAACAAAGAATCACACTCTACAGTATCTGAGATACTGTGCATGCATGGTGAAACAGCATACAGAAATTTGTATTGCAATCACATGAACTCATATACACACCAAATGTGCTTTGCAGTTAAGCACTTTGTCCAGGCTTGTCTAAGGGAGACAGAACCAGCTTATGAAGAATATACTGCTATATACTGTCCTCTCATATTTGAGGAGTTAAGTTCCTGTTATAATTCAGTGATATTTACTTCTTATTCAGAAATTCAGAGTGAAAGTTGCTGCAAGCATGAGATTTAACATGCTGTTCATAATGATTGGCAAGTTCCAGCTGGAACACCAGAGAAGGTATCAAAGCACAAACATAATAAGCCTTAAGTAAAGGAATAGCTTCTCTTTATTAAGAAAGAGTGGGTGAGACAGTTAGTGCTTTTGAAATCAAATGACATGGGTAATGTAAAATATTATTTATCATATTCTTATCTTGGTTTTCATTACAAGACAGAATATACCTGTATGAATCTGTTATTTGTTCATGAGGTACAAAATGTAAAATTTCATTTTGGAGAAGGAACATATGTTTCTTACAAGGGTAACTTCCACTGAAATTAGTTCAAGACTGTACCTTTTCCTCAGTAAATATAACTTCACCTTTATTTCAATGTTTGTTCCTTTTTTCAGGAAAAGCCATTTCTTATATTTACAGTCCTTTGCAAACAAAAGAGCTTTCAACTCATATAAATCTGATGGCTGCTTTTATCCTCTTCATCCAGATTTTTCTGAAGGAAGTTAATGGAGGTCATCTAGATAAATGATTACCCTGCAGAATCAGAGGACCTTTTGATCAGTAAATAAAGCTGCAGAGAGAGATGTTATGGAGAAATTCGATCTTAGATTATAGAGTTGTATTGTGAGGACACAATATCCTACATGTCTGAAGCTTAAACTATAGCTTTCCTACAAGCTTTGTGTAAAAAAAGTGCATAGATGAACTATGCAAAGAGCTCGTCATAGCTCATAATTGCTGCAATTTAGATAAACATCATGCAACATGTACTTTATTTGTAGTAATGTGCTGTATCTTTTGTGGTAGTAAATAGAGACACTGTACTAAAGCTTATAAAAACAAAAGATTATTCTTTACTTTGAAGACCTAAGAGTCTAAGGTTTTGATCCTTCCTATTCCATATTAAATTTTATTATAATGGAGACTTCTATTTTAAATTGAGTGATGTCTGAAGAATCTATTTGTATGATTCTGAATAACCTCAAAAGAAGCTATGGGCATTAGTGGGAAATGTTCTTAGAAAAAAAAGATTTAGAAAATTATATGTACTGAGAAAGATGAAATAACCTTGCCTTCCACGCAACTAATTCATTTACAAGCTTCAGTAATTGCATATAAAGTCATTGCTTTTTTGGTTATCACATTGCTATATTTTTCTAGTTATTTTGCTTCAAATGTCTCTTATTTCATTGCAGGACCAAACATAAAGACTCTGTCACATCCTAATCAATATCAAAAATTCATCATCTCTATAATGTTGTCCAGTAGTGGTAGTCATCTTTATTTACTAATAAGGTTTCAAAGCTTGACCACTCTCGAAAATGATGCTATGATTATTCAGAAAGAGGTCTGCAGCTTGTGGACAAATGTATAGATTTATTAGAAGAAGTTTTACTGAATTCCTGACTCACAGAACCTTTGTTATCTACAAGTAAAATTTCAGTTGCCAATCCAGAATAAGCATATGAAAATGTGCAATAATATAGCACAGGTCCTCGAGAGGATAAATTTATCCTGCAGCTAAATTAACCATTACAGAGAACCTAGTAAGCTTCTGAGAGCTGAGCTGGCTCAGTGTGACTAAAATAAATATATACATGAATTAAAAACTGAAATAACCTTCATTATTTGAGGGACATATGTTCAGAATACACTCACCACAGGAATTATGCATTTTGTCTTACTTAATCTTCTTTTGTGGAAAAGACTTAAAAAAAACAAAAACAAAAACAAAAACAAAAACCTTCAAGTCTGTGACACTGATTAATTTACTTGCAATGAAAAAGAACAATGAGGAAAGACATGCCTCAAAATGCTAATTTTTACACTCCTAAAAAGCACATAAGATAGGCAGTAAGATTCAGCTTGTATTCAGATATTGATATGTTTTGTAATAATGTGAAAACATGACTGTACAAATTAAAATTTGCTGTGCTTAATGATCGCCTGTTCTTTATCTTGAAGTACTGGTGTGTGAAATAAATATATAAAAAATATAATATGGAATGATAGATCATTGCATTGCCATCATTTGTTCCACTAATTATTTTGTTTCTTATTCTTTATTCCAATTAATTTAACAGGTATTATAATCTTTTTGTTAACCCTCAAAATTCAGTAGAAATACATTATATATAGAATCATAGAATCCTTAGTGTTGGAAGGGACCCTTGAAGGCCATCTATTTCAGCTCCTCTGCAATGAACCAGGACATGCACAGCTAGATCAGGTTGCCCAGGGCCTGATCCAGCCTTGTCCTGAAAGTCTCCACCACATCTCTGGCCAACCTGTTTCAGTACCTCACCAACCTCACTGTTGTTTGGATTTTTTAGATTCTGAAATGAGATGTTTAAATATCTACAATTTCTATTATATTTTCATAAAATAAATTACTTGGGAAAAAAAAAAAAAAAAGTTTTTTCTGGTGGGAGCTGCCTACAGGAATTTGAAACCCAATATGTTCAAAGTAGTCACTGTCAGCCAATAAACCACAAGAGACTCCATTGTTGTTCAGAAAATGCCATTTCCTGACTAAGTGACATTTTATTCCTCTGATGTGCTGGCATGTTATCGAATTAACTGCAGTTTATCAAGAGTTCTCCAACTGATGCCAGAAAATACATCTAAAAATCTAAATTTCTTGTTCTTTTGACACATTTGGTAAAGCACTGAATTAAAGAGAACAGGCTGAATTTACATATGCTGTTTTTACTTTGTTTATTTGTTTGTTTGTTTGATATAAATAAAAACTGGCCAGTTTCCTGGTAGTCTACATGGGGATGATAGGAAATAATAATATGAAGCAGTGGAAGATGATAGAGTCTGTAAGTTAGTTAAACTATCACTTCCACCAAAGGAGTGCTTTGAGTAAGAAATAAGATTATGTAAAACCGTATTTTATTTACTCTGCTTTATGCATAGCATGTCTGTACGTCTGTCTGCATGTCTAGAAGCGTTTAACTTGATTCCAGAATCACTCTATTACATTTAATTTCCATGCAGAGTCATATCCTAAATTCCTTTAGAAAACCAAGGCAGGTCTGTAAAGTCACATTTAATTTTTTTTATTTGCAAAACAGCCTCTATTGCTGATTTTGAAGATACCAAATTTCTCTCAATCACAGCTACTTAATGAGCTACTTAATGGATGGAATATAGTTGTATTATTTAGATTCTATTGAAGAGTACTGTATGCAGGTCACTTTGAAAGTAATGCCTCCTATTTATTTCCGTAGACACTCCAACAGGTACAAACAACATAATAAGCCTTTGACAGAGCAAATTCTCAGCTACAAAACACTGTTTTTCAACATAATCATCACCATTAGTGATATGTTTTTACCAACGACAAGAAAAGAGAGTGCATGCTGCACTTGTACAAATCTGCATGGTCATCTGGAACATGAGTTGTCTTTCATGTCACTGTTGCTACTGCTGAAAGGCACCACACACTGCCTCACTGTGCTCACATCCACTGTTTGGTCTCCATAAACGATCAGCAAGCATTCGTGTGTGTCTCTGCATGGAGGAATTCATTGACACATCTTCAGAAGTGCTTCAGATGCACTTCCATGTCAGGTACCATTCTGTCAGACTTCCCCTCTGCTGCTGTTTATCACACAGCATAAAATGTAACCAAATACTGGTGGAAAGGCTCAACATAAAGCTTTATCTTTAATGGGAGTCAAAGCTCCCATACCACCAATATCCGCTTCTGTACTGTGGACCAACAGAAAAAAAAATAGAAGGCATTAATTTTGGAGCAGCCTTTGTGAAAGCTGATATTATGTTTGGTCTGTACAATTTACAAACTTGTAATGAAAACTGAGTAGAATTTTCTGTAAAATTATTTTTTTCAAGACATTTCCTCTTGCAAGCTAGAAAGGAAGTAAGTGGATGATTACAAATAAAGTATATATTTCTACTCAGTGATTTGATTTCTCTGTTTTTTCTTAAATATATTTAAACAAAACTGAAATTTCATAGTTTATGACTATTTAATTTCAAAAGCTCTGGCAAGGAACTCTTATCTTTTGACTTAGAGCTAGATGGCTGGCAGTTAGATTACAATGCATTTTTATTTTATATAATAAATTGAAAATATATTATAAAGCACATAATCCGAAATAAAAGGTGAGTAAGCATGAGAACTGAACCTGAAGTGTGAATATATGCAAAAAAATAGGATAGTCTAAAGTGTTATTTTCTTGTAGATATAGCAGCAGGATATATAACTCAGTGAGGCTTTCTGGATGTGTTGCAAATAAATTAAATTTTCTAGTTAGGAGGTATTAAGTTTAGAGATTCAGATTCTTATAGTTTGATTTATCTTCCTTCAAAACAACTTCCTGGAGAGTATAATCAGGGGTTTCCCGGAGTCTGCTGGTGTCATGCCATACTTCACAGAGATCAGAATGGGGAGAGGTACAGAGTAACCAGTAGCCCTGTGGGAGTAGCAAATGGGGTCACTGAGCAAAAGGCTGGGGGTGACATGACAAGAAGGGATCACAGAATCAATAAATGAGATTTAAGTGGTGTGATTTATGATCTTGTTGGGATTACAGAAATGTAAGAACAGGATGTCCCTGGAATGTGTTGAAGATGGAGGAAAGAAAATATCACTCCTGTCTTAGAATCGCTCAGGTTGGTAAAGACCTCAAAGATCATTGAGTTCAATTGCAACCTAAGCATACTACCCCAACTCTAACAACTGTCTGCTAAATCATATCTCTGAGCACCACATCCAAATGGTTTTTAAGCACATCCAGGGATGGTGACTCAACCACCTCCCTGGGGAGCCTATTCTAATGCTTCACAACCGTTTCTGTAATAAAGTGTTTCCTAATATCCAACCTAAACTAACTCTGGCACAACTTGAGGCCATTTCCCCTCATCCTGTCACCTGTCACCAGTGAGAAGAGACCCACCCCACTCTTGCTGTAAGCCCTCAGGTATAGGAAGAGAGCAATAAGGTCTCCCCTCGGCCTCCTTTTCCCCAGACTAAACAGTCCCAGTTCCTTCAGTCTCTCCTCATAGGGCATGTTCTCCAAACCCTTCACAAGCCTTGTTGCCCTTTTCTTTTCCTGCTCGAATACCTCAGTGTTCTTTCTGCACTGAGGTGCCCAAAACTAAACACAGTACTTGAGGTGAGGCCTCACCAATTCTGAGTACCAGGGCAGAATGACTTCCCTAGTCCTGCTCACCACACCATTCCTGATACAAGCCAGGATGCCATTGGCCTTCTTGGCCACCTGGGCACACTGCTGGCTCATATTCAGCCCACTGTCCATCAGTACCCCAAGGTCCCTTTCCATCAGACAGCTTTCCAGACACACCTCCCCAAGGTATGGTTGCCTGGAGTTGTTGTGACCAAAATGTAGGAGCCAACACTTGACCCTACTGAAACTCATACAGTTAACCCTGTCTTATTAATCCAGTCTATCCAGGTCCCTCTGTAGTCTTCAAGAAGAGCAAGAGGGAGGACTCAGGCAACTACAAATTAATGATCTGGAAGATGGAAAAGACAAAAACTCTAGGAAAATGCAGTAGGTAAGAAGAACATAAAAGTCTGTAATAACTGAGTTTCTAAATAGCTATTTTTTTCTCTTCTCTTTAAAAAATGAGGAAATCGGAGAATATTATACAGGAGTAAGAAAACTGATTAATGACAATAGTTGGAGAGACAAAGACAAAAAGTAAAGAGAGTATCTGAACACATGCTGTTTGAATAGTGAATAATTCATAGTGAAAAATCAGGATCTCACAGCTGTGAACATTATTGTAGGATCTACATCTTGCAATAGGCTACTGCTCCAGTAGGTAATTTTTAAAGTTATGTTTATGAGTCCTTTGAACAGTGAAACAGTCAGAAGCCCTGTAAAAGAAATACAGTGTGTGCTTAAATTACAGGACTAAGAGGTATAAATTGCACTCCCTTATTTCAGAATGAGAACTCAAAACTAAGCCAGGTATGCTAAATGACAGCTCTTAACTATTCACATGCTGAAGTTTCCTTTTGATGCATTATGCATTTAATGTGACTAAACAGTCTGGAAACATATGTCTATAAAGCATCAGCAGTTGAGAAGTCATGAGAAATTAAACTTTAACTTTCCACATTATAATCTGGAATAAAAGTCTTATTTCACAGTTACAAAGAGAGAAAGCAGACCTGGAGACAAATCTACGTAACAAATTTCTATGGCATAGATTTTTGGAAGGATGATATAAATATTTCATTGACATATATCAGCAAGACTTTTGTAGCCTTTTTTTATACACAAAGACATATATATCTCTGTATGTATACATTTACACTGCTTTTGCTTTCACAGAATCACACAATTAGAGAATGGTTGAGGTCGAACAGCACTTCTGGAGATCATCTTGTCCAGTCCTCTTGCTCTAGCAGGGCCACAAGAGATTCTTGTTGTAATGTCTGCTTTCATAATAGCACATCCCTGTAAAATTTCAATAGCAAATTTGTCCAGATATAGATCAGAGTTGATTAACGCCATTAAAGTACAGAAGAGTCTAATATATCTATTAGAACATAGTGCTGTGGTGCAAAAGTCCTGAAAATCTTCAGATAAAACAATCCCACTCTGCCACTCAAGCCAGGTGACTTACAAGGGCTGAGTCTTTTGTTTCACTAGTGCCTGCATCTCTTATTAGAGAGGCACTCCATTGTATTTTATTCTTATGTGTGTTATTCTTTTTGTGGTGGATTTCAAAATCTAAATAAGTAGAAGAAATACATAGACAGTCATTTTTGCTGATGCATGCTACTTGATTCACTCCTCTTCAGGAAAAACTGTGAAATGTTAATTTACAATAGTCTGTAAACTTACTTATTGAATAAAACCAGCAACTCTGCAATGTGTCAACTGCACAGTGGATGCTTAACATTTAATCTGATCCCCTTTAAAGTCATTCATATTGATTAATTTCTATGAGCTTCAGTCACATGCCCGTATGCCACTAAGTTTAAAAATAACTTTCTGCTTGTCACTCTGCTACCCAACAAATTCTCATCAGTTCTGCATTCCTTTGGGAGTTATTTTGAAGCACAATCTGTTACGTGGAATATATGTTCCTGAATAAAAAAAAACATATACAAACAAGACTATGAATTCTCAAATCATGGTGTCAGCTTTAGAATCAAGCCTTTAGAAACAAGTTTTAGAATTAAAGCAAAACTTTTTCTGACACTAAGCACTCAGCTGGCTTTCCCGTGCTCCTTGTTGTCCTGCCTGCACGAGACATCTTACTAGGTAGCTGCCAACAGCTGGCTGAAGTGTTTTCCCACCACTTTGCATCTTGAAGAAGCTCCAGGTGTTACGTACTCATCATTGAGCTGATTCAGAAGAAAGCTGTCTTGATTTTGTTAACATCCTCATAAATCTAACTTTCCTCTAAAAATAGTCTCATTAAGGATTTTTTTTATCACCTTAAAACCTGAACAATTTAATAAATAATTTAAAAATTCCAGAGTAGAGATGGGCTCATTTACTTGGATGCCAGCAACTTCAGCCATGACCACTGACTGTGAGAGGGTTCTGCTTATTCTTAAGATCTCACCTGTATTGGCTGTTGTAACTTGGCCAAGTAGCAAAGCTGCTTACAAAAAGGAATAAGCAACTGAACACCTCAAACTCTGGTGCATTCTAGAAGCTACAGAGGAACTAAGTCAGAATTTAGTGCTCAAATTTTACCCACTGCCAATGTGGAAAAAAAATGTTACCCATTGCCAAATAGGAATAAGCTCATAAATCAGCTATGTCTATATGATAAATTGTCAGGTCTGTGTTTAATTTAGGAAATAATTTGATTCCTATGTGTGATCTTAGATGTCCAAAGAAAACAAAAAAGAAGTTCATCAGTGTTCTATGTCTGCAGTTTTAAAATATTCATTCATAAAAATATATATATATATACTGATTCTGATTCTTCTAATTACAAGTGTACTAAATTTGGCATGCTGAAGCATCTTGACAGTTGTTCTTCATATTATAATCCAAAATCAAAGATGATCTGCCTAGAAAGCAGACCTACTATAGCATGGGCATTTTTATGATTTATTTTATTTTATTTTATTTATTTATTTATTTTAAGTAAACCCTTTATTTTTATTGTTTAGTTAATCTTCAGTTTTGTTTGGGTCTGTCCCACCCTTTTTCTTTCTTTGGTTCACTCCATATTTCAGCCTCCTGAGTCAGATGCTGTGTGCTCATCACTTGGAGCTGCAGCTGACCTAGAGTAATACACATTTATTAAAGACAGCACAGGTATGCTACTTTGCATCAATTACAGGTCAGATCCTGCGTTTAGAAGGCAGTGAATATGCACTCATTCATGAAATTACCTTCGATGTATTAACATAAATGCAACTGACTGGGAGTTAAGTACTATTCTGAGTGTTCAATGTAGCTGTCTCTATCCAGCCTGATTTCCCAGGCCTGTGCACTCTGGGCTCATGTTGGTTTAAGCTGAGACTATTGCAGTAATCAGTTTTCTTCCTGGCCTTGCTGTTTCAGCTCTAACTGTGTGATCTTCAGTCATTTATTTGACTGCTTTGTGAGTCCAGTCACCATCTGTAGGAGATGGTGAGAGCTAGGAGAATACTAATCTAGCTGCAACACAAGCATGTGGCTTCATTCAGGCTCTGTGAGCTGAACTCACTCTTGAAAGAGTAAGATGTATGCTGGTGTTGATATAAGGAAAGAAGAAGGGATTTGGAGATGGACCATAGCAGAACCATATTCTGAGTCTACAATGCATCAATTTGTCTTACTTCCATTTCTCAGGATTCCCTGATTCCAAATCCTATTTTCTTCAAAGTAAGGGAAGCACTTTCCTGTAATCATTTATGTTCCAGTTCGGATAGCCTTACTGCTACACTTATTATTAAGGAAGAGATACATGCCCTTGATTGTAACAGATTCTGGCCTCTTTTTAATGCAGTTAGCTCCTGTGTTAATGTAAGCCATTTACTTTTTTATTTTTAATCAGGTTTCCTTACATTAATTTAGTTTTGTTTATTTATTTATTTATTTATTTATTTACTTTTCTGCAGAAAAGACCAGATAAAATACATAAAAAGATTCCTAAAGAAACTAAAGTAGTCCTGAAGTAGAAACAATGAGGGCAGGAAAGGCTGAACACAGGTTTTGGCCTGAACTTCATGCTTTTTATACCAAATCATGTTAATGACCTGGATGAGGTAAGAATGCAATATTTTACTCAGCATCAAGGATAGCAACATTAGAAATACAAAGGCACAGCATGTTAAGAGAAACAAAATAGTCTTAGAAAAAAATAAAACCTTACAATACTGCTAAGGCTATTATCTGAGTGGCTTTTCTGTTCATTCATTTTCCATTCATTCAGTAGTCAAAACTTCTGGGTCTGAAGTTTTTGATCTTAACAAGTAAGGTGTTATTTAGTGTGGTGAAAGTCTGGTGTTTGGTAAATGTTTTTATATCACTTTCTACATGAGAATTACATGAAGCATTTAAACATAGGAATAGGCTCACCAGGGAGGTGGTTGGGTGACCATCGTTTGGATGGGGTTCTTGGGACATGATTAAGTGGAGGGTTCTTAGAGTTAGGGTAGTATGGTTAGTTTGCGGTTGGACTCGATGGTGTTTTCCAACCTGAGTGATTCCATAAAAAATAAATAAATAAAAATAAATAAAAAAAAAGTTGCCTTTAGAATGGCAATATTAAAGGAGGCTGCTACGCAAAATGATTTAAGAGGGCCTGAAGTAAATGACATAGATATTAAAGAGTGCTGTTGTCCAAGAATTTAGTTATATTTTCTAATCACAAAACCAGAGCATCTATCCCCTCAGACAAATATGGTATATTTTATTTTGAATTTGAAATGGGAGATTAGCACTGCAGGTAGAAAGTTTTACTGATGAAGCCATTAGCTGAGCACATTGGATTTCAATTGCCTAAAAGAGTGAAGTAAAAATGAAAAATATGAATGAATAAGCTCATGTTTTGATAGCTTTGTGCTGTACAGGGGATAAGTGGGTAGAAACACAATAATGTGAGCACTTAAGAAAAGTAAATTCTTGTTTTCCTATGTTTCTGAAGCTGGATATCTGAGGAATCTGGATGATCCAAATTGTCCTAACACTTTCCAACTATACATAACAAGGAAACAAAAGCTAAAAAAAATATATATTCTTATAAAAAGCCATAATCAAGAATTCTTCAAAAGTACAGTTAAACTGAGAAAAGGAAGAAACAGACAACAGAAAGAAATAACTCTCAAAGGAGAAACAGGGCTCAATTCTCCTAATACCAGCTTCTATAATTCCTGTTTCTATACCACCAGTTCCCTCAATAAAACAAATATGAGGAACAAACCTTTGTTCACCTCAGCCAAGACAAAGTGAAACAAATTACAGCTTATCACATATGGAATAGCATACAGAATTACACACAGACATGCACACAGCTCTTTATTAACTCTCTGACTTGAGAAAGAATTAATAGTACAATATTATAAAAGAGATTTACTGTCTAAATGAAGGAGGTCCCCCGACTGACCCAAAGTTATGACTTTGTGCCCCAATACAAAAGTGGCAACATTTCATAATTCATTTTGGACTACTTCATACTGTATATGAAAGTATGCAAATGAGTGGAAAGGCAAAAAAGTGCTTGAAAGCCACTCTGGCTACAACTGAGACATTTGGAAGCTTGGATAATGAAACTGTGAGGTATCAAACAAGGAGCAGTGTGTCAGCTCCTCTCTACCAGCACTGAGCTGTCCAAGCCTCTTGGTATAAGAATAATCTGCAACAAAGCCAGATCTGTTATTTCCCCATCAATTTGTTCTCTCAAGTAACTAAAGCATGAGCATTTCATTCCATTACAGTTGTAAGTTATCAGAATTTAGGTCATGTACGCACATTGCCCTCCCTTTATTTCTCCCTCTTTTGTATTCTTCTGTCTTCTCTAGAATGGGTGATACAAGTATGAAGTGAACCATTCAGGGAACTGCTATGGAAACTTGTCCTAAAATATCAAAATATTTTCTCTTTAGTGTTTTTAAGCTCCTTGGAGCCACTAGCTTATGCAAATTTGATTTTCTACCCACATCAACAATTTAAAGCATGACACGTCTTGTTCAAGTATTTACTTGTTTGGTTTTTTTTTATGCAGCTGTTCAGAAAACAAAATATAAATTAATAAAGGCAAAATGCCTACAGCTGTGTATGAGTAGAGAGTAGTGATTTCTGATTTGAATCACTGTAGCCTATATGCTTGGCTTTCTCCTGACATGGGACAGGACATGGTAAAATGGGACATCTGATTTTTCAGGTAAGGAAATCACAGTAGTGTGTGATTCAGCTGAGAGCCAAGTTCACTTTAAATATCTCACTGCTATTTTTACGTTTGTTAATGCTTTCTGCACTTGTGCGTTCTGTTAGAAAAGTTTCATTTCTTTCTGACCACTGACCAGAAACAGTCTTTCTGTAAGGTGGATTGCTCCTTACAAGAGCTGAGAAGAAAGAAAAGGGCATTGTATTTTGGATGAGTTGTTACAATCTGAAAATTAGACAGCTTGTGCTATTGTCTTGTGGTTCTAACTTCCTTTATCAGAAATGGCCTCTCTGTTAGACCTGCCATTCCTCTTTTCCAAGTGGCAGTGTGACCTTTCTGCTGAGGAGTCTGGCTTCCCACACTCTAGTCTCTGTGACCTTTTCAGTAGCCTAAGTAGAATGACTTAGAGGCAAAATCAGCATATTTCACTCTTGTATTCTCAGATATATAGGAATAAATTTCTTATTGGTAACTTTTGGATATTTGCAACAATAAAGCAAGTAGAGTGGTATATAAAGCTAAAGATTTATTTATTTATCTATTTTAGTGGAAAATTTGAACTAGTTAAAAAGGAACTTGAATAAAACCACGTACAATTAAGTCACATGAGTTGCAAAAGTATGCGGGGTTCAAAAACTTACTGTGTACCTCACTGGACCCACGGTGGTGACTATCTCTTTTGCTCTCTACAGAGACTCTTTGCTTATATTTCCTACCTTTCCTATCGCCTGCTTTCCCTTCCCAATCTCCCTAAAATGGCTAAGACTTTAATAAACTGGTTGGACCAACATTTGAACCGTTGCTTCTTAATCTCACGCTGGGTATACACATATCAAAGAACCTTGCCTTCCTCCTACAAATTGGAGTGAGACAGTTGGCATCAAGGCTATTTGAACTATCCCCATGACTATTAATCATGCCCATCTTCCTCACCTACATGACTACAGTATGACAAGGACTTTCTTTCACCATCAGACATATGATACGAATTCAATTTAAGCCTTGCTTTTTTAGTAGATCATACTGAGAAACCTCTAACAAAATATCTTTTCTGGTTCTCCAGAGACAATTTGAACATGAGAAATAGATTTCTCCATTTTCCCTGTCTAGTTATGAATACTTTTAACTTGTTTATTATGACATGGGAACTTTAACCTAAATAAAATAAAATAAATTAAAAAATCAACAAACGAATTTGAAAAATTGACCCAAGTAATAATGTAAATTTATAGTTTTTTAATGTAGAAAAATGTTAATGTTGAAGAATCTTTAAAATGTAAATGGATACAGGAATGAAAACCGGTAAAATTATTAAAAGAAAATCCTTTGTTAATGTTAGCTATGAAAGCAAAGACAGAACTGAAAAGGTATCTGGAGAAAGTTAGAAAAACTCAGTGGAAAATCATAGAATCAATAAGGTTGGAAAAGGCTTCTAAGATACCAAGTCCAACTGCCAGCGTATCACAATCATATACAATAAACCATGTCCCTCAGTGCAACATCCACTCTTTTCTTGAAAACCTCTAGAGATGGTGGCTTCACCACTTCCCTGGGCAGCCTGTTCCAGTGTATTACTACTCTTTCTGAGAATGAGATATTTGTCTTAATATCCAACCTGATCCACTTGTGTTGCAACTTGAGGCCATCACTTCTCATCCTATCTTTACTGGGGAAAAGAGACCAACCCCAACTTACTACAACTTCCTTTTGGGTCATCTTAGTAAACTATAAGATCTCCCCTGAGCCTCCTCTTCTCCAGACTGAACAATCTCAGCTTTCTCTGCTGCTCCACATGAGACTTGTGTTCCAGACTCTTCACAAACTTTATTGCCTTTCTCTGGACATGCTCCAGGGCCTCACTGTCTTTCCTGTGGTCAGGGTTCTGAAACTAAACACAGTGCTCAAGGTGTGGCTTCACCAGTGCTGAATACAGGGGGACAACTGTCTTCCTAGTTCTGCTACCTACACTATTTCTAATGCAATCCAGGATGATGTTGTCCTTGCCCACATGGGCACACTGCTAGGCTCATGTCCAGCCCACTTTCAACTAACACCCCCAGGTCCTTTTCTTCTCTGCAGATTTCCAGGCACCTGCCCCAAGCCTGTAGGGTTGTCTGGAATTGTGACCAAAGTGCAGGATTTGGCACTTGCTCTTGTTGAACCTCACAACCGGCCTCAGCCCAGCAATCCAGCCTGTCCAGATCCCTCTATAGTGACTTCCTACCCTCAGGCAGATCAACGTTTCTACTCAGCTTGATGTCATGTGCAAACTTACTGAGAGCACTCTCATTCTCTCCATCCAGATCAGATTAAGATATTAAACAGAAGCAACCCCAATAGTGACCCCTAGGGAACACCACTCATGACCAGTCATCAGCTGGATTTACCTCCATTCACTGCTGCTCTCTGGGTCCAGCACTCTAGACAGTTTTCTACTCAGAAAAGTGTATACTTGTCCAAGCCTTGGACTGCCAGCTTCTCTAGGGGAGTACTGTGGAAGACAGTACTAAAGTCTAGACAGATTAGACTGGATTAGAGGTGCCATCCAAACTCAACCCTTCTGTCATTCTGCAATAAATAAATAAATACACGTTTTTTTTTTTTTTTTTTAAAAAAAAAAAAAAAAAAAAGGTTAAAAAATATCTTGATCATCTTAGCATGCATACCTCGGAGTTCTTTTGTATAGTCACTCTTCTGTTAAAAAGCAGCAGAATATCAAACTTCATATGAGTATTATTTCCCATTGTTTCCTTAAGGATCCAAATCAGGTCCTGAATGATTAGGCACATAGAAGAACTTCACTGGAGAAACATATTCTAAGGATTAGGAACATTCAAGGAATAGATAAATAACAAGTGGGAAAATATACATCTACAGATAAAGAACACAGGACGTAATTTAAATGATAGAGTTATTATCGTGATTTTAAATAGAAAAGATAGGCCAATCAATTTAATTATGAAGTAATTTTGAACTTGGAGAGCTAATTTACAGAATACATAATTAGCACGTGTAGCTAATTGCTATAAGATATTATCTAATCCTGAGATTAATAGGATTAATAAAAATGAAAAACATGAATATGCGCAAATATGATACTGCAGAGTATAATGGGAATGTATTTCTCTTGTGTTGCCAAAATTAACAAAGAAAATCAATTAAATTCCAGGAAAAAAAAAAAATCCATTTAATATGTGTTCTGGTTTCATTTGGAATATAGTTAATCTTCTTCTCAGTGGCTGGTATGGAGCTCTGTTTTGGATTTGGGATCAGAATAATGTTGAAACCCTCCGGTGTTTTAGTTATTGCTGAGCAGTGTTTATGCTAAGACAAGGACTTCTCACACTGCTCTGCCAGTGAGGACACTGGGAGGCACAAGATGCTAGGAGGAGATGGAATAGGACAGCTGACCCAAAATGGCCAAAGGAATATCCTGTGTCATATGAAGTCCTGCAGGACAACAAAACTAGGGGAGCTGGTTGGGAGAGAGGCTGCTGCTTGGGGGCTGGCTGGGCACTGATTCGCAGGTTGTGAGCAATTGCACTGTGTGTCACTTGTTTTATTTATTTGTTTATTCATTTATTTACTCATAATTTTCCTTCCCCTTTCTGTCCTACTAGGCTGTCTTTATCTGAACCTATGACTAATTCTTTTCTGTATCACACACTAAGGGTGGAGTGAGCAAACAGCTGTGCTGAACTGCCTGTCAAATTACAACACTATTTCAGAAGTGTTATGTAGTGAATTTTTTAACAGGTTTTGAAGCACCTGATGCTGATATTTCTCTCGCTTGCCTAGGATATTTTTTCAAAGAGTTGAGAAAAATATCCTAAGAAAGAGTTATGTCATTCCCATTATGCTCTTGTACCAGAAGACCTCACTTCTCCATGTTTGCTTTTTCAGATTTGTACAAGAATTTAAAGACCAGATCCCCTGGTCTGGAAAGCTGACAACAGTATTAGGACTAGTCTGGGGACTTCTGACTATATTTTAATGTAATCACTTAAAAATTAATAGATAAAACTTATTCAAGTATGGATAATTGTTAAATAATATATCAGTTCACCACTACTGGGCACCATGCCATTCAAAATAAGGATGGCATATTAACCTTCTCTGAGCACAGTACTTCTATTATAACTTCAATTTAATACTACATCATTTGCAATTTTTCATCTCAAATAGTCACAGCCCTAAAAATTGTAAAATAATAAATTATGAAAAGTTATCACATAGACTCTAATGGAACTTGCATACTTGGATTGACACAACTTGTGAGAATGAATTTCAAATATCTAAAGGGATATTCTGGTACAAATTATCAGTTTGTTAGCATTGAAGGTAAAATAAATATTCCAGTTACACATTTACTTTTTATTAGGTAAAAATTAGTTTATTTTAAATAAATTAAGATAAACATACTTTCATTGATTTAAAAAAAAAAAAAAAAAAAAAAACAACAACAACAAAAAAAACCAAAAACGAATCTTTGGGGTAGTAGCAATTTACTCTTATGTATCTTTCAAACTTCACTGAATATCTTTTGAATCTGGCTTAGAATAATAATGTGAGGTAAACAAACAAGCAAAATAAAATTATAAAAAACAAACAACAAATCCAACCAACCAACTAACCAAAGAAAAAATCCCCATTAAATTAAAAAGAATTAAAAAGAATAATGAAAAGAAACAAATAAAAATGAACAAGAAATAAAATTAAAGAACAAGGCAAAAGACCAACCAACACCAAAAAACAAACAAACAAAAACAAAATTCAAACTGACCTTAAAAAACAAAAAACCTGTTCTTTTCAGCCCCCTGAAACATATCCAGAGAAGGGCAACAAAACTGGTGAGGAGTCTGGAGGACAGGTCTTATGAGGAGTGGCTGAGGGAGCTGGGATAACAAAACTTGCTTTTTTTTTTTTTTTTAAATATTCCTATGATTTAGGGTTCTTGAACAACAAATGTCAGTAGTTATGGCTGACCTTTACATTCTGAAAGCAAGCGAACAGCTAGATTCAGCTATTTTTAATGGAAGCATTGGTCTCATTTTATAAATATTTTAAAAGTTCTGAGGGAGAGCTGAAATACTAGTTTTTGAACAAAAGAGTGCACAAATTTAGAAAATATTTACAGCTCTACTGTAATCCTAATCCTAAAGATAAGACTATATAGTAGAAATCACAACTTTGAGTTTGCAGAAGAAATGGAGCAGTTTCTCTACAGAGAAATTAATATTACAATAAGTCCAGTTATTATCACAGAAGAATTGACAATTATTTCCCTTTGTACAAACTCTCATGGAGAATCAAAGAATACAACAATGCTCTGTGCTTTATTAAAGGCTGTATATATTCATTCATATTCACTCATACAGCAAAATGCTGTAACATCCAAATTAAAAGTAGCTTGATGCGTGTGAATATCCATGTAAGGAAAAAAACAAAAAACAAAGCAGTATAAAAATAATTGTTTTTCAGAATGGTTTTGTTTTAATGACAAAAAGGATTTTTTGTTTCACTGCTCGACATGCCTAAGTTCTTGCCCTCTTAGCTCAGAAACAATTGGACTCTGAGAGCAACAATGGAAGAACATGACAAACTAAACTCAACCTAATGACGCTCTTGTTATGCTTTTTGCTTGAAAAAGCAATGTACATGTGTATGGGAGACTGGTAATCACAGCCTGAACCTCTGATTAATCAGCTGAGGCAAGTATAGGGTCAGCTGCGGGAGCACAGGTGAGAGTGATGTAGCTGTGCTCCCGGGAGGGGTGGAGCTCGACTCCATCCCTTCTGAGACCTCATTTAAGGGCTGACTCCCACTGAAGCAGTATCTCTTGGAGATTGCTCACCAGTGAGGACTGCCCCAGCTTCTTCAGCCAAGGCACCACCATTGGTGAGTTTTTCCTTTACTTATATTTACTTATACCTTTTGTACATTTGTTACCATCTGTACATTAAAAACCAATACAACATGTATATGAGAATAGAATATACCTATACCTTTTAATACATGCATGGTTCAGTAAGTAGCCTTATAACTGCACAGTACTTTCATGCACATGGTATGTGAGCAATCTAATAAATTGTACAATGCAAATAATCAAATGAATAAATGGTAACTACTGGAGAATTCTGCAGTTACCACAGTTTATATCTTGGAACACTATGATGTGATATCTTCCTCTCATAGCAAGAAGTTTTTTCCAGTTTCATTACATTTTACAAGAATAATGCATATTCCCAACTCTACCCCTGCAAAAATAAATAAATAAATAAAATCACCAAACCCACCACCAACAAAAAAACACAAGCAACAAAAAACTTGCAAAGCATACCAACAACAGAACAAAACAACTTCTTGCTGCAGTGTTACTCTTCAAAATATTAAAAGAGTACTTGATTTTTGTGTGACGACCTTAGGCTCTTGATACGCTTGCAATTGCATTTCCAGTAATTTTATCTCTGCCAAATTTTCACCTGTTAGAGTTCACTCTAATTTTCTGCCTCACAAAAGTCTTGGTGTATTAATGAATTTTAAAGGTACTCAGTCCATTCAAACCATTCCCACATGTATTTACTACAACAAGGACAGCAGAAATTTCATCTGGAAGGTGTCAAGGCAAATTGCTGGAAAACTTAGTAGATGGATCACATCTATGTCTTATATATATTTTCTAGCAGAAGAAATTTCATAGATGATGGATAGTAACCACTTCCCTCTTATGTGTTTTTTGCAAGTTGTCAGAGAGGTGGAAGAAAGTATACACAGTTCAGTTGTATTAGTTGAGAGATGGTAGATGATACACAGGAGTGTGTGGGGAACCTCCTCGTCATCTCTCTAATAAATGAAGCAGTCACTGGGAAAAATTATGTCTTGTCACTTAGCTTGCTGTATTTACTCCAAATTTATAGAGGCTATTAACATTTCTGAAGTTTATTTCTAATAGTGAAATACTTTTTTTGTTTTGCTTTGTTTATTTTTTGTTTATTGCAGCTCTGTAGCTCGGTATGTTTACCTTTAGAAGACTATTCCCAGTACTAAGTGTAAAGCAACACTGCGGGAAATGTTCAAGCATGGACCACACTTAGAACATATCTGTTTCAGCACAACTGTTTCAGATGAATATTTTCCTGTTGCTAAGTAAGTTAGCAGACATACTGAGAGAGACATAACAAAATTATGAAGGAGGTACTATCTACTAGGAAAGTTTTTAAAAATTTCAGATCAAGGGGGAAGATATATATGAGAAGTTTGCTTAAGAGTTGCCTATGGGCAGGATCACAATCATGCCTGACTAGTTTGCTGACATTCTTTGCAATGATTACTACCAAGGTGGACCAGGTGACACATCTCAGCTTTTCAGGCACCTCAGGGGAGTCCTGCTAAATAATGAATTCATTTTAAAATTGAAGCCAGACACATAAACATCAGCAACAGAGAAATTGAACATCAGGAAACAAACCTCAAGAAACATCAGAAACAAACCTCAGTCATGTTTTTTTTTGTTTGTATCTTTCACCATGTTTAATCCTGAGATTTGTCAGACAGCTTTTGCTGCTACTATCGGGATCAGCTGTTCCCCAGGAGGCAGACTAGCAACCTTTTGGCGCAGGCTTGATCAGGGGACTGAGCACCCTAGGAAAATAAATGCCATTGTCCCTTTCACCCTCTAAAGGGTATTATTTCAGATTAGATAATTCTCACTGTATAAATGGCCAGGAAAAGCAGCAGGGGAACTGCAGGTTCAGCATATGCAAGGATGGGGATGCCCTGTAAGAGATGCAGATGGTTCCAACAAGCACCAAGAACATCAAAACCTAAGCAGAGATGAGCTTGGTAGCCAAGTTGTTTGGTGTGGGAAAATGTGTTTGAGAAAGGACAGACAATACAGAAAGAGAAAGGAACAAGGCAAGAGATGCCCCGTGCCCTAGAGGGGCCACAGGAGAACTGCTGCCAGAACAAAGGAAACAAGGATGAGAAGTGGCAGCAGTATAATGTCCAAGGAGAATCAGGAGAAACTGCTACTCACTGACCCAATCTCCGTGAGCTGTCACAGGGACTGAGTGTAACCTGTGGAGTAATAAGATGGGTAAAGAGGCCTGGTGGGAAGCAAGCCCAGGAAAATAAAGGAAGTGTTTTATCAAACTTTTGAATGTTTGTCACTTGTTTCCCAATACCCAAATAAACAGTTCAGTGTTTTAAATTGAGTTCCCCAAGTTGAGATTGTTGTTCTTCAACCCATGAGTTTTATTGCTGTGACTCTGCTTATGTTCGACCATTCTAGTTGGCGAGCAGGGAATGATCATGCAATGGGGTGGGGACTTGACTGCCATCTAGAGTTAACTCAACACCCCTACCCATCCTTGGGGAACTAAAATGAAGTCATCCATTCATATACTTCTTCAATAAATATAGCTAGTTGCAGAGTAAAATTCATCCTGTTTAAGATAATGATCAGAAATTGATCAGAATTTTTAGTTTCTAATTTATAGTTGTTACCTTTCCAAGACACTAACATAGCTGACTCAATACAGTGTGTTTTGCAAAACCATGAACTTCATCACCTGCTGCCCAATGAGAACAATAATTCTGTAGCAGGAAATGTAGTCTGTCAAAGCTTTGCATATTTTAATATTTAATAAATCAAGCTTCATCCTGAAATATATCCAAGACTGATACCATTTGGAATAAGCAGAAAAACAGACCTTGAAATGCATGCTAAAATTAAGTGTATTGATAAAATCTTGGCATCAAAGTATGCATGGATTTCTAGATTATCCTATTCAATAGGCATGAATCCTATTGTGGATACTTGCATGCTTTACCTGTGAGTACCTGGAATCCCAGCTTGCATTAAAAGTGTGTGTCCTTGTTTATAAAAATTAAGAGGTGGAGTTTCATCCTATGAAAGAAAACACTTAAATTATGTACCACATCAACAATATCTTCATGTGAGCCACGTGTCTCAATTCTATTATACATGATTCAGACAATGGATTCTATAGAGCAGATAATCAACAAATAAATATCTAAAAACTAATACTTTTCCACACTTCTTTTACTATATTGACCAGATATTCATTGATTATAAGGGGACTGAGGCATCAAGAGCTTGATTCTGTTGCCCAAATATAGGCAGCACTTGCCTTTTAAGCTATCTTGGGATGCTCATTTCTATACAAAGTTGAAAGATATCCTTTTTCAGATTCGTGACCATGCTCTCTTACAGCAGCCACTGAACACCAGCAGGAATAGGAAGCTATTCTCAAATGGCAGTAGATAAATATTTATGCTTAAGCATTTTAATTGAGCTTTCAATTGACATAGAAATAAACAGGGGCATCTTTTATCAAGTACTGGACTGTTAGCATATGTCTAAAACAAATGAATCTGGAGGAAAAGGCTGCATAATCATGCAGTGGTGTTGCAAAGAAACATGATGTACTGGCCATGTGATTGAAGAAATGAATTTCCTGTGGGACTAGCTTGGTAAATCTGCATCTAGTTATAATAATATATGCAGTAAATCACTTGCCTTTGAAATTTTGGCCTATATATTTTAGAGGATTGTAAAATTTACATCTTGGGCAGTTGTTTTTAATTCAGCTGTTATTTCAGTTTTGAATCTGTGCAGTAAGAAACCAGTATATATCAGCAAAAGCTGAAAATATGTTTGTATTCCTTTTGAAGGGAGTGTTAATGGGGAGATAACGTAACAATTTAATGTTCCCTCAATAGTTGAAAAGCTATTGTGCTGTGCATACAGTTTCCATGATAGCAATGAGATAAATATGCAAGAAAAGCTGCTTGTATTTGTGATATGAAGCAGTGTTACTGTAGATCCCAACCTGCAAGCATCTGAAAAGCAGGCCCATGGGATTGCTGCAGGCAGATAGTTGGTACAAGACTGTCAAAAGTCCAAGGACTTCCAGGACATTTTCTTCAATGGAAAATAGACCAAAAATTACAAATTTTCTTCTTTGGAGTATCTCTGTTTCATCTATGGTGATTAGTAGGGAGTTTTGCTTTCCCTAAAGATTTCTCTGAACCTAAAATAGAACAAGGGTTCTTCCTCTCCTATTTTAAATTAAAGTATGTAGATATTTCTTATAAAAGTAAGCAAAAAAAAAAAAAAAAAAAAGTGAGAATATGCAGAAAAATATTGTTTTCATATTTTGTTTTAAAGTTCATGTTAGTTTAAAATTTAAAATAGTGGCTACTTTTTCTGATGGCCATTTGTAAAACAAAGAAAACTATAACAATATTTTCAACTTTAGATTTTGAGTCACTGTAAGTAGCTCTTTTAAATAGCTTAGATTGCTTACTGTGCATCAAGGAAAGGAAAATTCATAGCACAGAACAGTGTGAATCTGGGTCATGTTTGCTCAGCTATGCCTTTCACATGTCTTAAGTCAAAACCTTACTTTCAGACTGCATATAAAGAACTGAGTTGTTAAGTCCTGAGATTGTTCTTCACTCCTCAGTCATTAACTGAAAATGAATGGACAAATTCATTCCCACTCCTAAAATTATATCACATCATTTATACTATATATATTACATATATATATATATATATTACATACTATATATATATTATATGTACAGGCTATTATTGTAAGCTTGTAGCAGGGAACTGAATAGGATTCAGGACATCAGGAATCCAACTGTGCAGTTCAAGACATATTGTGAAATCCCTGTTTGAAAAGTTTTTTACCCTTAGCATAATTTCCTTAGGGTTGTGTAGTATTCCTGGTAACTCTCCACCTCATTATTGTTCAGTTCTCTCTCTTGCTTGATGAGTCTTTGTCAACTGACAAAACATGAGTACTGTCCTGATGTCCTAGTTAGTTATTTTACTCTTTCTTAACCAGTAATAAATTTTATTCTGACTAATCACCTTAGCAGTCATCCTTAATAAAAGCCTGATGTAAAAATATCTTCCATACTTTTGCAGTTGGCCATTTGCATTAGCAGATAAACCAATGAGAACAAGAATGAAAGCTACTGCTTATGTTTGTAAATGTTCTTTCTACTGGAATTTTCTGTTACTCCAGCTTTTTATGCTGCTTTTCATCATTTTACTTTCTCAAAAATTTCTGACTGTTCTTATATCTAGGCTGGGCTGACATCTTTAAGATATTTTTTATAAACATAGTAATTTGCATACAGAAACAGTTGAATTTTTCCTCTTTAATGACAAAGACAGTTGTCTTCTTTGAGTATGTTTACCAAATAGATTCAAAATGCTCAGAATTCCTGCAAGAAACATTATTCTGTCCTACTGTGACAAATCTTGTATTAATCCATATTTTACTGCTTTTAAGCACATGCTCTTACCCAGACATAAAATATTTAATATTCTGACAAGCCAGTATTTCGTTTATAAAATACACTGTGTTTAACATCTTGTCCTAGATTTTAAGAATGGTCTTTTTGTGGATATAACTTTGCATATACAAATAATTGAGCTTGAATTTCAGTGTACATAATTCATAACAGGTGCAAATATTCTTTAGGTGATTAGATAACTGCTAATATTTGTGCTCACTTCAGGCAAATGAATTCAGGTCAGTGATCTGTGAACACAAAATTGCCTCAAACTGTGAAGGCAGGAAGACAGATGTAAATCAAGCCTTGATTTTGCTGACTGATAGAGGTTAGTTTTGTTCCTCCGGGGTGCTGAGAACTTTGAAGAAATATTAAGTGTCTGCTATCACAGTTGTGATAGTAGGGATCAGTACCTTGCACAACTGGGAACCAAGATGTCCCAGAATCTTCTTTTGCTTGCTTTCGGGCTACAATTCAGAAAGCATATGTATAACTTAAAAGGGCAAGTGAAGTGTCATTGGAACGAATGGACTCACTTACATACTTTAAATTAACCACAAATTTAAGTACCCTGGTAAATCATGGCAGTTTGTTAGGAGATTTGTAATGGGAGAACAAGCCCATTAACATCAAAAAGGCACAGAACATTGAGGAGAACTTAAATTAACCATCTCACATCAGCTAAAGAGCATTAAAGCTTTGTATAGACGTTCTAATTCAGACACTGAGTGGTCTTGGGTCACTTTATCTTAATCCTCCTTGAGCTACAGTGAGGAGAGGTCACTTTACTTCAGAATGAGGAAAGTCACAGATTGCTTTAATAGGCTTTAATTTCATCTTTAACAAATAGAAATAATAGGATGTGATTTTGGTGAAATAGATATCTGTAAGAAAATTGCAGTTTACTGTCTGCAAAATATTTCATATGTATCCTCTCAGGCTTTGACAGAGCCTTACCAGAATTCTTCAACCCTGAGATTTGGAACAGTGTCATGGTCACCTCTCTGAGGCAGCCTCCAGCATTCTGGGCAGGAGGCCCATGGCCCCTGAATCTGTGTCTCTCTAGCAGATTCCTCAGCAGTTTCCTGTGGCATGTGCAGAACTGGAGGCTCAGAAGAGCAAATCAGCCTCCATCACTCTGACATGCTGAGTCCAGGGCTGAAAACCCAGGGAGTGGCAGTACTCACTGAAAAACAGCTCCCCTTCTCTGTAAGAAGGAAAGCAGATCCAGAAACCTTGGTTGAGGCCAGTGTTGCCAGTTTCATGAACCCAAATTGGAATGAACTCCAAAGGCATTTATTTGGATAATAACCAAACCAAAATAAAAATGAAACACCTTTCTCAATCTTATTGTATTCCTGACTGTGCTTTCTGACTTTTTTTTTTTTTTTTTTTTTTTTTTTTTTTTTTTTTTTTAAAAAGACTTCTTTAGAGAGGGTTTATTTGCTCGGAAAATCTGAAGTTGGAAACTTCTTACATATTATGATGCTGACAACAATAAGATATTCTTCAGTTTGGTTTTCCAGACTGAGTCCTATATAGCTCAGTTATATTTATAATAGGCTATTATATATAATTAAAAATTATATATGCATAAAAATATACCATTATTAATTATATCTACATCTCAATTATATATATAATTAATAGTACAAGGAATGATAACATATTTTTGAATAGTTTTTTGAATTTGTGTCCAGCATATGAGAGATTCCTTTAGTTGCATATTCACCAACTCACTACAGAAGATCAAAAGAACATTCTGCAATGAATAACAACTTTTAGTATGCCCAATACACCATAAATGCAAATTGGGATAAAATATGTGGATCAGGAACTTAATTTAAAATGTTGTAGCTGATTACTGTGGAAGGATGTTGAAGGGATGTTGAATTAGTATAATGTCACAATATCCCTCATCCTAATGATGGGTACTCATATGTGAACTCTGTGCTTCCTAAGGAATATAAATGAAGATTCTACTGACATCCACACTCTGATCCTGCACAGGTGTCAGGCAGTATGTGCTGCTACCTCTTAGACTTGGACTTTGCAGACTCATAAAGCCGTGTTCCTTCTTAATGGGCACATAGTAAGAGTTCTGCCTAGCATTACTGTGCAATTGTGCTGCATAACTGAGTTTACACTCATAGTATTAGGCAGGATTGCTCATGGTTACTTACATACAGTAACTGTAATTTGTTACTGCTGTTGTTTTGTTTTTTTTTGTGTGGTTGTTTTTTTGCTGGTGGCATACTCAAGCTTACAAAGAATGAGTCTAATACTGCTGTAAATAAAAATTAGAAGTAATTTCACTGAACTGCGTAGATCTCCATTCTGAGTTTCAGTAGTTATGAAAGAAAATAGAAGGAGGCTGAGAAAGAAGGTGTTTGTAGATCAGAGCCATGTAGTAAGGCTACCTTGGCACCTATCTCTCACTGCTTAACCTCAGAAAATGTGAGCTTCTGTCCAGAAAAGAAAAGCATTGTGGAAGAAATCTTCATTATTAATGCAGTCTACCTAGAAAAAGTCTCAGTGTTACAATGCTGTGTTCAACATATTTATTTTATTGTATTTATTTATTTATTTTTACGGAGGTCTGTGGAGCTCCTTGATTATGATAGTTAAATTTACACCTAGTTCTATACCAAGAGCAGTTGCAGAAAAATAAAAAAAGAAATCTTTTCCCTGTATAACCAAAGCCATTTTCTTTCCTTCACAATGAGCTTTTAATTGTCTCTGAAAATTGGATCTTTGAAGCTGTCTTGTCCCAGGAACACTGATTCTTACAGACTAGATAATGTGCTTGAAAGTCTGAATCACTTGTCTCACTGAAACTTCTACTACTTAAAGATACTTTGACTGAGTGACCACTGAATTCTAATTTTCATCCTTAGTTGCATACACTTAGATTTACTTTCTATCTTGCAACTTTGAAGTTACTATACTATTTTTATGCTGGTTGATTACAAAATTTCAATTTTGACTGGTAAACTGCATACCATAGAGATAATCGGGTGATTTATGTAAATTTAAATGCCAGTAAGTCCTATATGAGTGCACTGAGCTCACCTGGGTGGTTAAAACATAACCTTCTCTCAAAAGATCCTTTTAAGGCCTTCTTGCAATTGGACAAATTACCTAATTCAGCTGCTGAGGAGCTACCTACAGCAGAGGCAAGTTCTCAGCTGATGCACACTGGTATGAACCACCACACATAAATCATAGCTGTTGCTTCAAGGAAGTTTTGAAGACAGATGGACGTCAAGTGAAGGAAAGTTGAAGTACAGAACACTGTTGTGACCTTAGTATAGGAAGCAGTCACTGCTTGCAAACATGAATTAGAGGAGAACGGCAAATTTTGAGTTTAATTCCTGAAAGTAAAAGGCTATGATGTGTGGAACTGTGATATAAATACCCACAATAACTTATCCCTGAGAAATTAATATATGCCTTTTTAAAGAGTGTTGTTTCCTTTAAAGTAACATTTTTCATTAAAGGATGGTCTCGTAAAGATTAATCATGTTTTTCACTAGCAAAATAAACACAGATGTTGAAGAGTACGTTATTTATTTATTTGTTTGTTTGTTTGTTTGTTTGATAGTAGCTGTAAACTGAGCATCTTTATTTGGTATGCACACAGATTTTGTACTTTGCCTTGTGACTCAGAGATGTAGCTAGCTGAGTAGAGACACTGTATATCCTCTTGAATGCAGTGTGGAGGTAGTATGTATGTACAGGAGAAAGATAAAATTTCTGTCAAATCACGAAGCCATATAATGTAATTAATCACATATATGTTAAGTATAGACATGAATTTAATGGGACTAAACAACAACAACAACAAAACACAGACAGGAACTGATGACCAACAATTATTTCCAGACCCACTGTCACCCTGATTTTCACTACAGTTTGTTGTATTTGTTTAATTTATACGTAGTTATCCATGTTTGAGAAATTTATCTACAATGAATATAGTAGAATAGGTGAAAAAAAATTCTTCTCCAACCAGACACCAGCAGATACTAGGTAGGTTTTGTAGAGGAAATAGTATTCAAAGCCAACCATTATCACTAAAGAATTGCATTACATTAATTCTGTAATTATTTTTATAATGATTATATTAAACATTATGTGTATGTGGAAATCTCCCTGTTGTAAAACTCAGACATGTAAAGGCATGTAGAAGAAGAGCTGCTCCTCTAAAAATGTCTTGTCAAGGACCTTCTCCAATGGAATCAGGGATATTAATAAAGGAAGTTATTAAAATGGGAACCAATCTGGTCTGTCACACTAATCCATGAGGACATGTGAAAATATGGAAACATTTATTCCACTGAAGGCTTCTGAACTGGGAGACAGTGACCAGATTAAACCTGGTTAGTTGTAGTAATTAAAAAGGAAAGAGACTAACTGTAGGAATATAGATTTGAACAAGGTTGTCTGAGGGAGGATCCCTGGACTGGAATGAAAAGAAAAGAAGGGGGAATAGTAGGCAAAATCCTGGCACACAGGCTTGACAAAGCAAAATGGAGGCAATGACAAGAAACAAACCTCCCAGTCACACTAGTCGATGTGCTATCAAACTACAAGCAGAACAACCTGGACTTTGCAGCTGAAAAGACTTTGAACCATTGTGGGGCTGGGACTGAGAGGGTACATTAAACTACAGAGCTCTAGACACCCATGGGGATGTGCAGGGGGAGCAGGAACAAAGGGGAGAACAGGAAGGAAAGGGTATACAAGGGTTGGTTGTGTGCAATAGTGGTCTGGCCAGTACACCTGTGTGGCCGAGCTCTGTGCCTGATCACCGCAGTCTGTCATATTTTAGTCTATCCTTTCTCATTAAGTCTTTTCTCATCTACCTCTGTGTGTATTTGCACTCTTTACTCAGTATGTCTATGTGCTGCAGAGACTGTGTGCCAGATGCAAGTGGGACCTGTGTGTGTATGAGTGGAATCTGTGCCAGCTACTGGAGTTAGAAAGTGAGTGTAGGCCTCTCTGGACTGAGATGACAGTTCCTGGAGTGAGTGGGGATGCTGGTGTCAGCAGTTGGGGTGGGAGATCTAGCTTTCTGATCTGATACAGTCCTACAGACTTTGTGCCCAGAGTGCAAGCTCCTGGGTGACTCATGTGAGTGAACTGGCTTCCAGCTACTGGAATTAGGTGAGAAGTGTAGATGATCACCAGACCATGGTGCAAATTCTGGATTAAGCAGGGATCTTCTACTCCCTGCCTCCGGGGTGAAAGAGGTAAGTACTTCTAAACCAGATACTAAGAAGACAAGTACCAATATGTGTGATGTGAGTGTGGGCGCTGCGACTGTGGCTGGATGGAAGCTGCAAGTCACAGCACATGTGCTTAGTATCAATTGCTGGGGGAATCAAGTATCTGTATCTTCCCCAGAACTGGGGTGCATGGGGCATGTGCGTCTATTCACTAGCAAACATTAAATAGGTCTAGATGACAAGTGGTGAGAGCCTAAGGACTGCACTGGGATATCCATTCTGGTACACAATGGGAAAACGGGAAATCTGTGGATGTGGTGTGCAGGAAGGATGAGCGTATGAGTGTATGCCATAGGCTACCAATACTGGAAAACTGAACCAATCACTTCAAGTCTTTGTTCCATTGTATCCTTGCTTTTTCGAATGAGTTTGGTACATCAAGTAACATAAGATAGCCTTAAAAATAGATATTATTAATTCTTCTGGATTTGGACACAAAATGGTCCATTATTCCAAAGCAGTGAAAACATGTATATTTTTCCTTAATTCTTTTGGCTTCTGGTGAAGTCAGTGAATAAACTGCAACTGAGACCAGTTTAGCTACTATGGAGTGTATCACATGCTGAATTTGTGATGTTCTGTAACAGAGTTTTCTATCTAAATACTACTGTCACACAGCATACCCAGATGCATGAATTGAAGAGGATGTAGGGAGCCTAAGTCAACAGGGATAATTTGTTTAGCTTAATCTGGTCAGTTCATAAGTAACACAAATATTTTTAATCATGAAAACATCAACTGCCTGCTTTAGAGCAGACATTTTTGCTTCTAGACTCAGCTTTGATTCCACTGAAGGCAGTAGGACTTTTATCACAGATTTGACCAATATTTAATTGTTAAAATCACATTAGAAATCAATCACTATTCTACTGCTCTTAATTTTATTAATAACTCATGAAAGTAGGCATAGTAATGCTGGTGTCATCACTGAGTATCTAAGAGCTCCAAGTAGCATTATTATGGTGTCTGCTTTCTGTTAAGGTTAGATATCTCAACTCAATAGAAGTTCTTTTTATAGATCCATTTCCTTGCCTTCATTTTTAAACATATTCAAAAGCCTCTTTCTGCAACAGGAAAACTTGCAATGATACAATTATGTATCAGAGTTCTGTCATTTATTTTGAGATACTCATACTAATATATGATCCTTTTGTTTTCATAGCTATTTTCAGAAAGGAATATTTTGTTTTCGTTATCCATATGAATTCACCTTGGAATTCAATCTGATGATCCTTTAGAAGAGACTCAAGAATGCCTCTGGCTGCAGTCTCTTCTCGAAGGTTGTCAAGAGTGTAAATTAAGTGTTCTAATTTGTTTTAATATCTGTAAAAGAATGAACGGAAGTAGGACTTATACTGCTTTTATGACTAATGTGGGAAAATAGCCAAAGCGAGTTGTGAAAGGTTAGAACAATTTTGGTAGTTTTGCACCTAATTGTGGCATAGAATGTTAATGTGAAAGACAGTTGCTTTGTAAAGCCCTTTTGTTTTTTTTTTTTTTCATTAACAGAGGTAGTGACTTACTTAAAGGAAAGGTATTTCAGAGTCTAAGTAATTTCACTGCTTATAGTTTCTTGCCATTGGCTTCCAAAGGCGATGATTACATATAATTGTAGTATTTTACAAATGGTAGCCTGGCAGATAAGTATTTTACAAGAGATGTAACCAGTTTGTGTAAACACTAAATTGTGGTTGAACTAATTTTGATTTTTATTTAATTTGACTTGTCAGGAGCCCTGTCTCGACATGTGTTACTGTGTAATCATTTAGCCAGTGTCACTTGAATCCAAAAAACAATTTTATACCTGCTCAAAAACTTTGACTGTGCAATAGAAAAGAGTCATTAGTGCAATTATATCGTTTTGGTTTTAGTGACAAATTAAAACTGACAAAGGAGAGAGAAAATTAACAAACTTTGAAATGGAAGCATGTACAATCTAATGGATTAATCTCTAAATGCACCTGCCATCTTTCTGTAAATCTTGAGAGAGTAGAACTAATCAAGTAAGACAAACCCAAAAGACTTCCACAGGATCGAAGTACTGTGACATATTTAAGAATCTACCAGGTTTTCCCAGTGTTATTTGAAAGGTACAATTTAGCCTCAGATATTTACTTTAGTTAGAATACAGTCTGCAAAAACTCATGCCAATCATAGTTTCTTAAAGGTTAATTACTTGAAGAATTATGGATCTTATTAAATAAAATAGCTGAGCTATATCACAAACTACAAGTTTCATTATTTGATGTGAGTAAGAATCATTTGTTATTATTTATGCTGTCTCTAATTTCTGTAAACTTATAAAAATTATGCATGTTGTGGCTGTAAGTACAGTGCTTTTCGTGATTACCATAAACATCCTTATCAAGAAAAATTTGCTTGTGGGGACACAATGCCACAACTGGTTTCTGTTTTTCTTGGGAATTTTCTCACCAAGATCAAATTCCTATTTGCCTTTGTAGTCTCAGATATACTTATTACACTCATGTATTTTTCTCACTTGCTCATTTAATTTATGCAAACACTTCCATACTCTGATAGAAAAATAGATTTTTACTACTTAATCCTTTTGATATTTTGGTCATGTATTTGGCTTTTGTGTCAAGCTTTCAATTTCACCATATTCTAGTGGTTCTGTCTTTAGTCGGCTACCTTTATTTCAGAATCTTTTACATAAGGATCCAAGTTCTATCGTAGAGAAAATTAACTGTGATTAGCAGGGTGAATGCCAAGATTTCTCATTTTCTAATATGCTTCTGGAAGTGAAGTGTGTCACTCCATCACAACTGGGATCAAAAAGTCGTAGAAAGGAGTTCAGTCAAGTTGGCAACCTGTTACCAGTACTGTTTCCCAAGGCTCAGTAATGGGGCTAGTTTTGTTTAACATTTTTGTCAATCATCTGAATGAGAGGATAGAGATTAGACTCCAAAGATTTGCATGCAACACCAGGTCAGTCTGGACCATAGATCTGCATAAGGGTAGGAAGGCTTTGCAGAGGTATCTGGATAGGCTAGATAGTTTAGTGAAAGGATTTGGTAGGTCAGGCTGGTGGTTGGACTTGATCATCTTCAAGGCCTATTCCAATCTAATTGTAAAATTCTAGTTCCAGTCCTCTAGAATTAAAAGAAATGTCATGAGTTAGTGTTTTGTTTTTCAGTGCTCAGGAATTCAGAAGGAGGGCTTTTTTTTTTTTTTTCCTTCTTCTTTTTTTCCTTTTTTTTTTTTTTTCTTCCTGAGCTAAATATGAAAATGATGAAATGGAGTCTTAATTCTATTTTTAAAAATTAGTTCAATTGTTTGTTTGTTTTTTTTACTAGATAGACAGTCATGTGAATTACTGTAAACAATTGCTTTTCTAAAAAGATTCAAGGAAAAAAAAACAAAAAGAAAGAAAGAAAAAATGAGCCTTGGAAGGATAAGAAAGAGGTCTGGCTTTAAAACAGAGAGGAATTCCTAAGGAAAAGTAGTAAGTTCTGAGTTGCCTATCAAATTTAAACTGACTGATAAGTTTTGAGTGATGCTAAGTTTCCACAAAAAGAGCAGTGCAGATTTGCATATGGCTCAGCCAAATTTTAATTTTGTATGTAGACACCAGTGTGTATGTCTGTATGAAATTTCACAGTTACACTTTAATGTCTCAGAATTACTGTTTAGTGACAACCAACATGTTGTTTTCCTTGCCATCAGTGCATTATATTTTAAAGTAATGTATTGGCTATCCCTGAAATAAGATAACTTGCACTTTTCCCTATAATATTTTTTCTTTAAGAAGTAGGTTCATTGATTAAAAACAAGCAAAATATAAAACAAAATAAAAACAGCTTTACCCCATACCACTTCATAATTCTAAAGGCATTAACTTAAGTTTTTGTTTGTTTGTTTGTTTTTATTCTTGATTAATCTAAGTATTTGATGCAAAATTTACTGCTGGGTAATGGTAAAAGCCAATAGTTTT
The DNA here is from genome assembly GCF_039878825.1 of Excalfactoria chinensis. Classification (NCBI taxonomy): domain Eukaryota; kingdom Metazoa; phylum Chordata; class Aves; order Galliformes; family Phasianidae; genus Excalfactoria; species Excalfactoria chinensis. The sequence continues at coordinate 26,093,173 of NC_092826.1, forward strand.
TCATCTAGAGTGACAGCATTCGGCTTTATAGCAAGCTTCACATTTTAATTACTTATCAGTCTGGCAATTTAAGTTGTGAACAGCAAAAGTAAATCACAGTGCTGTTTAGGGAAGTCATTTTCTTGTAGTAAATATACATTTGTTGCCATTCTGCTGGAAATAAGCAAGCAACGTGAAGAGTAATAAGTGGGAAAGGTAACCTGAAGTTCTTGGCATATGGTCTGAGTAAACGCAGTTTTGTCGGAAATCACCCAATCACAATAAGCTTTATTATTTAAGCTTTCTACAATGGTCATGATCCTGTGAGAAGTTCTGCATATATCTCAGATTTGATGTTTCTTTTGCAAATCTAGGTGACACATCATTAAAAATATACCTAGCTCTGGTAGATGCAGATTCATTCCATGTGCCTGGTCCCATAGGATGAAAAGAAGTTGCCTATTAGCCTAACTACTGAAATGCTTTGGCCAGGAATTAAGGCTCATTTTCCTGTCTTGGAAATCTTAAAATCTATGGCTTTTATACCTCAGGAAGACACGTGTTTGGGATAGAAGGTGAATTTCATTTTGGAGATCAAGATTCTGAAGTCAGTTTAAAATACTGTTGGGAAAATTTTGCTCAGATAGCCTTGCTTAATTATCTTTGTCCCCAAAAGAGATGAAGAAGTATTTAGCTTTCTTTATTTGATTAAAGGAAGAGTCCACTGGGACATACCCTTGTAGGGTCTCTCAAAGTATTGGACTTAGTAGATTGCCTTTTATCCTAACTTTCTAATCTCACTGTTCCTTCCTCCTTTCCTCACTGTCTGAATTACTCAGGAGTTACCTATTTCCTGATCCATCTATTACTGTTTCCCCCTTGTATGCGATCTGTGCAGTTAGTCAAATGTTAATAAATTCAAGTTGTCTACAGACTTTTGTAACCAAAACCTTATGGGAGTGTACTGGTTGAGTGGAATGTGCAAGCTTCTGCACAAGAATTTGTGAGCAAGGGTATCGTGTTTCAAGCCTCAGTGTAAGTGATTTTATTTGCAAGGGCATCTTCAGGCTTCTTTTATCTCACATACATAGATGTAAGTGCATTTGTAGACATGCTGTACATGTATTTTGCATAGTTGTTCTCTCTAGAGAGAGATTTTTTTTCTGTCTTATCAACTTCAATAACTATTTTCATTCACTTTATGGTGAAAAATCTTCCTGGTAAAACTTCACTCTAAAACAAAGAAAAATCTTGCAGTACTTGCAAAATTGTTAATTTTGTATTTAAAGCTTTGTACCTAATGTTCTTTTTGGGTCTGGAGGGCTTGGGTGACTAAACAAGCATTTGAGGCCCTAAAAATCACAGATTGGCTAATCACAATCAGGCTCATTTTATAAGAATATTAAGGCTAATTTCCTTTTGTTTTCAAATTGAGTGTCTTTCTGGTGCAAGGCTAATCTTATCAATGCCACTTTTGTTTTTTAATGGTCAAAACTGTTCCAATTTTTCTTGTGCAAAAACTGACATGGTTTAAATGGCTGGATGCATTTACTGGCTTTTACATTTCTGGAACCTAAAGGTCTTTATGCGACTGTTTCATAAATATTGTCCGAGATTTTTCAAAAAATAAATAAATAAATAAATAATCACTTTGCTTTAAAAGCACTCAGTGAAAATTTCACCAAAAGATTGGTGTTAGAAAAGTGGGTAGCTTCATAAAAAATTGAAGGAAGTGGGAATTACATTTCCCATTCTCAAGAGCAGAGTGAAATTGGGACTCTACTGTGAAAGTTCACAGACTGGAATAAGTTTCCAGAGTCCTAGCAGACTGACACTGGAAAGATCAGGGTCGGGAGGTTTTTTTTATTAATCTTCTGGCTCAGATCCATACCCTCAATACCACCCTTTGAACACACAGGACTTTATTCAAGAGTACTCACTGCCGACTCAAAACTTAGGGCTATATCTGTAACTCTGAGGTTCATGAGAAGGAAAGGTTAATGACAGAGAACTGTGTGCAGAAAGCTAATAAAAGCTTTCTTTCTCTCTCTCTCATTTCTTTATTTCTTTTTTTCCCCTTTCAGCTCTGATAGAAATTAAATCAGTGTCCACCCCTAATTTAATGAATACCAAGTGCAAAAATCTTTTCACTAAATTGATGTGAACTTGTGTTCCTAACAGCTGATAGAAACTGTAAAGACCTACAGATGAGTCAAACAGGGCAGCTGCATGAGAATTTCTCTAAGCTAAAAAAAAAAAATAACACAACTATTTGGTGTGTCATCTTACTGTAAACTGAAGACATTGTTATTCTATGAAATTGAGTTGGTTTTTTTTTGCACCTGAGGGCTTTTATTATTTTTATTATCATCATTATTATTATTTGTAAATCAGTTTCTAGGTAGAATGGTATTTCCTGTTAATGAGCTCCCTGTTCTGACAGCTGCTTGTTGTGGATCCCATGCTGAGCAGCCACACCTACTCAGGTTGAAAGAATTTAGATGCACACAGTCCTCTAAACTGACCAGGCTACCAAGTTTTAGTTGTTATGGAATGCAGTATTTCAGCTTTGTAGTAGTTTTGTGAATTTTACTTACTGCCTTTTTCTGTGAAGCTGTTAAAGGTGTTGCAGTTTTTCCAGGGTACCACTGTGATTTCAGCTCTAAATCTGCTGGATTCCAATAGTAGAATAGCTGGAATAATGGAATAGAGTACCACTATGAATACAAGTGGTTAATGAAACAGGGGCACCTATAAAAATCCAGAAAAACTGAACATACAATCCTATGCTCGTGAAAGGAAATTCTTGCAGGAACTCAGTCACTTGAATTTACCCAAATGTTGGTGAATGAGTCTTCTCTGAAGGTGTCTGAATATCAATTATGACTGAAAAAAATGGTGGGAAGGCCTACACAAATATCTGTTATCGGTGTGTGAAAGCCAATAGCAACTTCTGCCAAACTGGGGAGGATTCATCACCTTATTTTTTCACTCAGCTTGTTAAAAAAAAAGGTATCTTTGCACTTAAGTATTTCAAGAAGATATTTCTTAGTCTCACAGAAGTCTTTTCTGGATAGTTCAGATTTTCAAACTGGTAAAATGCTGATTCTTGATAATTCCTTTCAGTTTAATCTATTTTCACCATTATTTTCTGATCTGAATTTCAGACTGATTCTGTTTTTGCTAACTATGGCCATCATTTCTTATTCAGTATACTGTGGACATGGAAAATAAAATTAAGGTCTTAGTCACATAGTTGTAGACCGCAGTAGTTTTCGTGTTGTAGTGTCAGATCTATCCTTTCTGTCTTTTTAGGATTTTTAAAATAATTTGGTCCTCTAAAAAGTGTTTTCTAAACCCTCTAATCATTCTAACTGTGCTCGTCTAAATTCTTTCTAAATGGCATATGTTATTTGATATTTGGGAAGTATTTTTTTCCATTAACCTTTATAGATAAGTTTGATTCTTGATGTCTGCATTCAGGCGTGGACACTAACAGAGCTTTTTATAGCTAATTGGTCATGCTTAGTAGGAGATATGATTTATGTGCCATGTAAACTGTTTCAAAATACACTTCTTGTATAGATACACCCTACTACTCAGCTCTTAACAGGTGAAAAACTACACTACAAGCATGTATAAACAAAGAACAGTGAGATCCAGCACCAGGTCACTGTAATGATGAGTAGATATGGTCTGGTGCCTCTACTTAGGCAAGCTTAATGGCTGCTATTTAGATAGGGTATTTCCAAATTAAAATATTTGCCTTTTTCTTTTCTTATTACTTAACTACTGAATCACAAGTCATCTTCTAATGATGACATCATCTTCTGATGATGACTAATGTCATTCTATGCTGCAGTCATCAATTTTACTTTCTGTGCTCAAACTAGTTTTTTGTTTTTTTGTTTGTTTTTGTTTTTGTTTTCCAGTGATATAATGTATCTATAATAATATCATAGAATCGTGGAGTGGCCTGGGTTGAAAAGAAACGCAGTGGTCATCTAATTTCAACTCCCCTGCTATGTGCAGGGTCACCAGTCACCAGATCAGGCTGCCCAGAGCCACATCCAACTTGGCCTTGAATGCCTTCAGTGATGATCCACAACCTCCTTGGGCAACCTGTTACAGTCTGTTGCCACCCTCTATGTGAAATATAAGTATAATATAAATGTAATATAGATTAGAGGAAGTGGGTTAGTGATTTATGTTCTTAATATTTTATTCTGAAGAATTCTTAATTCGACCATAATATGCAGTGAAGCACTGCCAAATGAATAGACATTTCTGCCCACATTTCTTACAGCTTCTACAAGCACAAGTTGTTTTATAGAGAGAGAGATGCATTGATCTGGATATGACCACCATAGCCATGTCAACAGAAGTCTTCAAAATAGGCATGGAATGAAATGACTAGGGTTATACTTTCATTCCAAGATCATAAGTATTTGTCCAGCTCTCATTTCTCCATCAACAATGCCATTCATTATCATTCACTACTACAGATGATTTTCTGCAAAAGAAAGTATCTAAGAGTAACTGTAAGCTGACTTGAGGTCTTAAATAGTTGAGATTTTTCTTGTATTCTTGGTTGGAATGTGTTTTGTTGCATTCTGAAGAAGCTTTAATATACTTTTTTTAAATTTTTCTTTATCATATGAATGTAAAGGAAAGGATTTGCACCTTCTTGAATGGAAACGTAGCAGAAATTCTATACCTTTCACAAATAGTTTAAAATGAATTATTTATATGTATTCTGAGAAGGCAGAGACGAAGAACTGAACAATTTGTCTAACGTTCATCTTTTCATTCAGTGTGCAGGAAATAAATTAGAAAAGTTTGCTTCTTGCATGTACTCTGATAACAACCTGCTTTTAGTAGTAATTCTTGAAAGAAAAAATAAATAATAATTAAAAAAAAAAAAAAAAAAAAAAAAAAAGCTGGGATAGTTCTCCAAGAAACCCTAATGATTCTATTTGTGAGGCTTTGCAGACAGTTGTACTACTTTCATTTTCAGAAAATGTTCAAATTTAGTCTCTTTCCAGTATCACTAGGAACTAATGAAAATTTATGGAAAATTTTTTCAAAGTATTCAAATAATATAGGAATTTCAGTGAATTAGATGCTCAAGTGCCCTGACAGTATGAGAACTACATTCACACCTAACAAAATTATTTGTTTAAAGATCTAGACAGGTACTAAGTCATATTATAAATAAAATGCATTAAGCATCTGGTACTTCTTTAAACACTTATGAATATTACTGTGAGAGCTAATGCATCCTTTGATGATTGAGTACTGTTGTAATTGGATATCAAGAATTCTTTGCTTCTGGTGTTGAAAATGTTATTGCAGACCATATGCTTTCATAAGGGAAAAGAAAAAAAATACATTGGGAATAAAAGTTTTTTTCATAAACTTAATTTTCATTTTCAGAATAACAGTTATATGAACATGGAAATACAGTCATTTCTTGGAAAGGATTTTCCCATCAGTTATAATTTCAAACTGATATTGTAAATCTTTAGTTAACCACTTAATTGACTTAGTCAACATGAAATATACCACTGCAAGGGAAAGAATAACCACTGCTATTTCTAAAGATAAGATATTTTTTGACAGATTGTGATAAACATTGCCAAAAGCTGATTCATAAAATTATAATCTCCTATATAAATGTATAATTTTCACAGTGAAACATTATACACTGAGTGCTTTGTAGCTATTTTCCTTCCTTAACTCTGCTGTTCTTTTTCTAAATGCTGGAATGTGCTTTAGCCACATCGCTGAGCTGGCCTTGTCTCCTTTGACATACTTATCTTTTCATGGCTAACTGTTTCAATTGTTTCTTTACCCATTTTAACAATATCAGCAAGAAATGTGAGAACTAACAAGACACTGTTCTTTCATGAACAGAGAGGTCATCAAAAGTCTAGATAGTGGCTAACAATCACTGTGTCTCTGTCAAAGAACAGGTAGGAAGGAAATATTTGAGACAGAGCTTCTGTCACAGATTGAGTTCATATATTTTCAAAGCAGAAGTCCTTAAATGAATAATGGACAATCTTAATGGGGTTAGGGGCCTCATTGCTTTTAGAAGTACCCTGCAGGTTTCCAGTCACCTTAGTTCCATTTTTCATTTGTGATGTCCTACATTCTCATAGTAAGGTGGAAGTTAACATTAAGAACTAAAGAAAGACATTTAATTTCCCTCCATGTCAAGATATTTCTGTCCTGAAACATTTCATTCTGTTTCCTTTTTATTTTAAATATAAATCTATCTCTTTTTCAGAAGTATCACCTGTCTGAGCTGGATTCTTTGTAAGAGCATTGTACTGTAGGAAATATTTAATTGAGTTTTTAATATATTCTTTATTTCTAAATAGTACTTTTGCTCTTACTAAAATTTTTTACAATTATTTAATAACACAAACAAAAGCCATATTTGCAAAGGCTTATTTTATATATTTCAGTGGATTCTATTCATAAAGTGAAGTAATTTGAAATTTGTCCCAGAAATTAGATATAAAGTAATAAGAAATCAATTTCTGAAGCATGGCTTCAAGTTTTTATTCACATTCATCAATAATCATATTTCACTTTAAATACTGAAAATGCTAAATGAAACTGAAGTTCTTTTGACTATCAAGTCACTGCTTATTGCAATGTTGATTGAGAACTTTGGAGAGCAACAGAGCTCAGACATTATTTATATGCATAGAAAATAGCTACCATGCTTTGCTAACACAGTGCTAAAGCATTTTCTAGGGTTTTTAGAAATTTATAGTAAAAAATAAATAAATAACAAGAGCAATAAAAAGCAAACAAACAAAAATTGCATAACCCTATACACACATGCACACACACAAAACACACCAAAAGCACAAAACAAAACAAACCCATCACTTCATTCCCCCCAGACAGGAAAGAAAGACTTTAAGAAATGAAGAGACTGCCTCTTCGTTATCTAGTCCTCTTCTCTTGGCCTAGTTTGGTTTAAATCTTAAGAAATCCTCTAGGAAGTATTTTGCAGAATAATAATATTAATGGTAATTTTGAGTACATGAAAGTTATATTTCAAAATTACTGAATTTCTGTATGGGTGGATTTTATAGTCATGACTGATTGTTTCCTTGCAGTGCTAGGATTTAATAGACTATTTAAGGACAAAGGATTTTTTTACTTGTGCACACTTTTTGTACTTACCTAGACAGACAGGTTTAAAAAAACTCTAGTAGAAAAGTGGGTCACCAGATAACCAAAGAAACACTGTTCTATTCAGGAAGTAAAAAATTATGTATACTAATAACAAGGTGTCCATTTACCAATCCAAAAGCTCTTAAGAGTTTTAATTAGAAAAAGAGTGCATGCACGTACTGATATCACATCTATTTCAGTATAACTTGGTCTGACTGGTTAATTACATTTCTTTGCCAGAAGTTACAGTCCTACAGCATATCAGGGGTATTAAAGTATCCCAAGTCAATATCAAACATAAATTGTGAAATGCAGAGATTATACCTCTAGAGGCTTATATGGCTCTTTTAGTTTCTTTTCTAAAGTTGAAGTAGTGTACTGCTAAATCCATAGATTTAAATAACTTTAAATCCATATATTTTAACCATGAATACTGCAAGATTTTGCAAAGAGGAAAGAAATGCCTATTAATATGTCTTTTTACAGAAATGCAAATTCACAGGTGTTGAGTCACTTGAGGAGCATCTGCTGGACCAGCTGTTGCCACCATTTTAAAGGACGTTGGTGCCAAGGAGTATCTTCTCCTGCAGTTTTGTTTGTTCATTTGGGGAGCATGATAGGTGATTGACTGCCAAGCTGAGATGCAATTATTATATTAAGGAGTGATTTGGTTGACCTCAGGTGTACCATCTTGTTAGTGACTTACAGGATTGCACTGCTGCCAAGGCACATTTGCTGGAAAGTGAACAGATTTATTGAGAGGGACAAGAAGGAAAATAATGTCTATTTGTTATTATGGTGGATCCTTATGAGCTATTATCTAGGATACTATAGTAGAGTTGAGGAAATATTCATGATATCCAAAACACAGTAATCATGACCATCCTTTGGGATAAGTTTAATTTACTAAGATGTAGAAAGAACCCAAGCTTTCTTTTATTTACTAAGAACTTCTTTATTTCTAAGGCTAAACTGAAGTGGAATCTAATTTTTCTGAAATGTGAATCTGCAGCTGCCTTTGACTGCAGTTATGTGGGTCTATAGCTAAAATTTCAGAAAAACATTCAATTGTTTTGTTTCTGTTCCTAGTAAGACATGAGAGAAAGGTATGATGCATGCTATGACACATGGGATACATGAAAGATGTTAAAGTGTCATGGTCCTTTCAGAGTGATGTGAGGAGCTATTATAGCATTAAGTGATGATGAAGGAAATAGGCCACAGATGGATAACTAGGCAGCACTTTTTGTAATCTTTTAGTAAAAGTTTATGACCTAAGGAGAAAAAGAGCCTTGGATGTTGTAATAATTATGGTGGCAGTGCCTTATGCTTAGGTATTTTCTATTGCTATGGGAAATCTAGTATATTTCAGATTATATAACTTAAAGCAGTGTGCTTTCACAGAATCACAGAATTGCAGAGGTCTGAAGGAACCTCAAGAGATCATTGAGTCCAAAACCCTGCCAAAGTAGGCACTTTACAGTAAATTACTCAGGTAGGTATCCAGACAGGTCTTGAATATCTCCATAGATAAAGATGCCATATCATATCTGGTCAACCTGTTACAGTGTTCCATCACCCTTATTGTAAAGGTTCTTCTGCATGTTTTTATGGAACTTTCTATGTGCAAGTTTTAGGCCACTCTTCACCACTGGAAGAGCCTGGCCTCATCCATTTGCCTCCCTCCTCCATTTATATGTGTATAAACATGTATATGTGTTCTCCCCTCATATATAAACATATATATGATCTCCCCTCAGTCTTCTTGTTCCCCAGGACGAGCAGTCCCAGGTTATCCAGCCTTTCCTCATAAGGGAGATACTCCAGACTTTTAATCATCTTTGTGGCCCTCTACTGGACTCCTCCTAGGAGATCCCTGTCTCTTTTGAACTGGGAAGTCTAGAACAGGACATAGAATTCTAAATGTGGACTGACCACAGGGGAGTAGAAGGGGAAGATCACCTCTTTCCACCTGCTGGCCGCATCTTTTTTATGCATCCTGGAATACCATTGGACTACTCACCACAAGGGCACATGGCTGGCTCATGGCCGACTTGTTTTCTAGCAGGATCCTGAAGTCTTTCTCTGTTAGCTCATCTCCAGCAGGTCATCCTCTAACATGTACGATGCATGCAGTTATTGCTCCTCAGATGCAAGACTCTACACTTGCTCTTGTTATTTTTTCATTGTGCAATTGTAATTCTGCAAATCAATTCTGAAGCAATGTAAAATTTTGCACTCCAGGTAATCTAATAGGATCAGAGTTTCAAGTTTAAATTCTATTTACACATCATCGTTTATTTATTTATTTATTTTCCAGCTTTTACTAAGAAATTAATTTTGCAGGTGCAATGATAATGTCATCTCCATGGGTTAATGTGTTAATTCTCCTAGTCTGCTACCACTGAATCCTGTACTGCTTATACTGAAATTTACATTCAAATCAATAATTTCATTAATAGCATTAGGACTATGGATTATGGTGCTCTAAATAAGTGTTTTGCAAGCTTCTAGCCCATAAGATAATGAAATTCATTTTACAAGAGGTTACTGAAGCAACAGATGAGGCCAGTAGTTTAGCTCTTCTTATTAGTGTTGGATATAAACCTTTGCCACCAAAAGTGAAAGAGAAATGGTTGGCTTAAACAGACATCCAATTTTCCTTATTAATGGCTTTTCAGTATATGTTTGCACTGCTGTCCCACATTATATTATTTTTGTACAACCATTCTCCACACTTAGCTTTTACTATCTTTAGTATCTTTAATAAAATGTTCTATAAACATCATTATTAAAATGCAAGTCTCATCACACACTGCAGGGGAAGTGTATGCATTATCAAGGTCACAGTCTAAATTTATAACAGCTGTAAATACTTAATATGGGTGACTATGTAAGAATAGACTCAGAGTTCACAGTTTTTCAGTAGATTTATTTCCTTTAAAAGTGTTTCTTTTGGGACAAGGTTTTGCATGGACTGTACTTTGTGCATTATTGGTTGCTCACACTTCTCCCGTGGTCTGTATATGTTGGTTCTTAGTAGTTATCACATCACATCTATTATGATCAAATAAAAGCAAAGATTTATTTATTTTTTTTTACAAATTTTCCAGTGGGCAGTCTCAGTCTGCAACTTGAAAGTCATTGTGCATTATATACCATATTTTTCAAAAATCATATTGCAGCAACACAAGCTTCTTCTTTCTCTTTTGGCAATGCTGTCTCAAATGATGACAGAAGCTGGTACTGTACAGATGTCTATTTGACAACACCTAGGAAGTTAAGACTCTAAATAAATGTCGGAAATAAAAACTGAGTCTCCTGGGAAGTAGGAGGAGTTGTGTCATTGGCTTCATTGTTGTTCCCAATGTTGATCTAGGAATATATCTTTAAGTGATGCGTGTGATATCTTGCTGAAACAACAAGGACTTCTACAAATAAACTACACTGATATCTACTTCATTTATAATGAATGGCTGAGCATTCTCTTGACACACTGGTCCATGCTGTGTTTAACTTACCCCAGGTTAGGGTTTTTTTTCTTTTTGGATTGTACTAATGTTCAGACCCCAATGTTTTTACGTATTTAGTAAATTAGCTTGTAAGACACTAAACTAAAAATTAAGTTCTGTTTTCATGTATGTATGTGTATTTTGGGATACTGGAGAATTGTATCTCGATATTTTATTGCCAATTATTGATCTTGCTTATACAATTTATAGTACCATGTCGTACACATTATTTGGAAATTGATTTGTTGTTGGCATGATTGCTCATTCTATGGCTGCTGTGATTGCTGTTTCTGTTTTTCCTGAATTAAATAAAGCAGTGTGTGCTTATATGTAAACACAAAAGGTTATTGTTTCAATCATATACATATAGAGGATGCAAAAAATATTTAACTTACAATTATTTATCTACTCTTTCATATCAACATTATTTAAAATAATAAAATACTAATCTGCCACAGAGTGATATAGTGAGACTCAATTAATTGATTCTAATACAAAGGTTGATTTACATACTTTAGAACTGCCAATACATCTGGATTTCATTTAGAGTGAAGAATGGTGTATGACCAATTGCAGTCCAGGCTGCAGACAAAATTACTAATCTGGAAACCTGGAAATCTCTTAATGACAGAAATGCCTTAAGCTATGAATTGATCACTTGGGATGATAAAATACCATCTCTTGAACAGTTTTGACAGTATAATAAAGAAAAAAAAATCAGATTAGTTGTAATATTTGCCTGTCCTTTTAATGATTAAATTCTTATATAGAAATTAGGCTCTGCAAAGTACACTGCATATTATATTGTGTTGAAAAACATACTTCTGAAGGTACTTGGAATAAATGAGGCACTTCAGAGACCCTGAAGAAATTTGATGTGATCAGCTGTATGTCACAATTTGACAGTCTCAGGAAATACTGTCTGAGAAATTATATAGAAAGGAGCTTCTTGCTTCAATATGATTGGCCTTAATTTTCTAGCATTACATAGTTGAAAAGAAAATCTTTATTGACAACATGTATTACTGCATGCTTATTTTAGTGCTATATAGATTTTATAAGCAGAGCAGATACTGATAATCTGCCACATACATTATGGAAGGAAGCAATACTGTGACTATGGTGAATAAAGACAATCTGAGAGATCCCTAAATCTATACACATTCAGGATTTCCAGTAACCACAATAAATATGTATTTCTGAAATCCTGTTCTGTTCTCTTACACCATGAGCATCACTCTATCATTTGATTCTTTGAGCATCTTCCCATAATGCTTTAAGCATTTAATAATAATAATAATTTAATAATTTAATAATTAATAATAATTTAATAATTAAAATTCTGTGCTTGTTCTCTGTTTGT